>NC_057795.1:151706020-152026636 GCF_018294505.1 Triticum aestivum | reverse complement strand
GAGAAGATTTAAATATATTCATAGATAATCTGATCATAAATCCACAATTCATAGGATCTCAACAAAGTATAGATCTCCAAGAACATCAAGAGAACATTGTATTGAAGATCAAAGAGAGAGAGAAGAAGTCATCTAGCTAGGGGTGGGCACTTTGAAACCGACAACCAAAAAACCAAACCAAACCAAACCTTTTTAACCGATTTGTTGGTTTATTCGGTGTTCGGTTTTATGGTTCGGTGCGAAAGCTGGCCACTATATGGTGTTCGGTGCTGTGTCCGGTTTCGTTTTCGCTAACAAACCGAATTCACTGAAGAAACTGATATGTATGTATCCTGGTTAGTTTGCTCCTGTAGTGCAAGCGTAACAGCTGGCAGGCCAATTTGCTATCGGCCCAACCCAATAATTGTTCCATGATCGTATTTAACTACTATATATTTTTCTGTCCTAAAAAAACTATATATATTTCAGGTTCCTTGGAAAAATAATATATATTTTTCTGAAAAATCTACTCTGTAATGTACAGTTGCTGCCACATCTAGTTGGCTGGCCGGCCGCTCAAAGGTACCTACTGGCTTCTTCAAGTTCTGGTGTCTCGTTGTTCAAAAAAATTCTTGTGTCTTCGATGCATTCTACAAAAAGATCTAATCTCTTAATATAAGTAGTGTCGTACGGCCACGTAATACTTATCACTATATTTTGGAGAATACGCATAGCATGCATATCATTTCATTTATAGAAGAAGATAGACTGAGTACATGAGGTGGTGGTACATGACACGAACGCAAAGGGGCGTCAACATGGTGCCCAAAGAGGAAAGATGAAAAATGCTCGACTCAAGCAAAGAAGAACACAGGTAAACTCTCCTACCAGAGAAGCTATCCAACTAACAACCAAACTACACACAGCTCCAGAACTAGCACCAAGGACGCCACAAGCAAAACAATACAACGCCTTCACGAAGGAGAACGACACCGAGACGCCGTTGTCGTCCGGTCAGGAAAACCGGACCAAGGGTTTCCCCCGAAGCTCGAAGAGGGGCCCAGAAGATGGTGTCCATGGTAGCACCTTCAAGAAGTAGACAACATCCGCAGATGTCGCCGCTGCCAGCATAAGTTGCAGGGATTTCGTCCTGGCCAAATTTCGAGCAATCCCAATCATCGGAGCACATATCGGATATGAGGCAGTTGGGCCTATGCCGGAGCAGCGATTGCAGGAAGGGGAGCCGCACCCGACACCAAAGGAGGCACCGGACGCCGCTGGACGCACGAGCTCTGGAGGAGGACGAGGTTGCATGGCTGAGCGGAGTGAAAGGTGGCGGGGTGCAACGGTGGCCGGAGCCCCGGACGAGCCATGATCTGGAAAGGGGCGCAGATCAAGGACACCAGGACCGGAGCAGCAGGGACACCGGCGTGACCAGGGAGCCGGAAGGGGACGCAGCTCCCGAAGCGTGCCGGAGGCGAAGATGCACCGGGATGGACGGCCAACCAAGGTACCGACAGGGTGGTGGTGACGCGGAGATGCCGAAGAACCAGCAAGCCAAGGGAGCCAGAAAATGCAGCTCCCGGGTCGCGCCGGGTCCGAAGCAGCGCCGGCAGGCCAGGAGCACCTGAGGAGACGCAGGCCCATGGCCACCGGGCTGAAGCCGCCCCTGCCGGGTGGAAGATGAGGGGAACTCGCGCACAACCAAAATCTGGATGACGCGCGACCAGAAACCGCCACCACCGAGCGCAACCAGCTGCCTCCACCACAGCCTCCCGAGGAGGCCGACCCGGAGCTCGAAGGGAGGGGGGTCGGAGGAGGAGGGGACGCGGATAGCAGGGCACGCCCGGCCGCCATGGGGTTGACCGGAGAGCACCACAACCAGCCGGAGTGGACCCCCAGATCCAGGGTCGGACGAAGTTGTTGCACGGACTCGCAGCCGGGGGTGGGTGGGGGTGCACCAGGGCCGCCAGCACGTCAGAGCCGTCGGGGAGGGACGCACGCACCGCCGGTGAAGGCCGCCGCCGCCGTCGCCGCAAGCACCAGATCCGGACGGAAGGGGTGAAAGGATCGAGATGGACCTAGAGGGGGGGGTGAATAGGTACAATTACAAATTTTAATTATTACTTAGCAATTTTAGGCAATAATGTGGAATATGAAGGTGAGCCTAACAATTGCAAGTGTAGTACTAAGTACTAAGCAAGTAACACGAGTATGTAAGTGAGCAAGCACAATATGATATAAGTAAGTGCTAAGAGACAAGTAACCACAAGTAGAGAGTTAGGGTTAGGAATAACTGCAACTCCGAGAGACGAGGATGTATGCCGATGTTCACTTCCTTGGAGGGAAGCTAGTCACCGTTAGAGAGGTGGATGTTACCACGAAGGCACACCAACGCCACGAAGGCTCACCCTATTCTCCCTTTGAGACAACACCACGGAGGCGTTTCTCAACCACTAGTGGTAGACTTTGGGGTGGTCTCCAAACCCTCACAAACTTTTCCGGGGGTAATCACAAAGGTCGATTCCTCTCCGAAAGACTCCTACACATAGGAGTCTCCAACCTCCAAGAGTAATAAGAACGATGGGGAAAATCTCAAGACTTGCTCAATCACAAATTCCTTTGGTGCAAAGAAGGGGAAGGAGAGGATCTATCACTTGATTGGATAACTTCTCTCAAATGTTCCTAAATCACTTGGGGATCTAGGATTTGGTGTAGAGGATTGAGAGAGAGAGAATGAAAAGTGTTCTTGGCAAGCTCAAAGTGAATGGTCAGCCTCATCCCGTGGAAGGGAGAAGCCTATATATAGTGGGTGTGGAAAAAGTAACCGTTTGATCCACTTAAGTGCACAAAAGAGGTCGGACGCACGGACAACATCGGACGTCCGGTGGCACAAATATGTCCGGACGTCCGACAGTTATCGGTCGTCCAGCCGCTGGGAACACATAAGCCACGAATCAGTACACAGCACACGGACGTCCGAGACGTGCCGGTCGTTTGGAGCCCGGACGTCCGGAGAGGCCCGGAAATCCGTAAATATGGTTCTATGGAGGAAACACCGGACGTCCAAGATGTGCCGGTCGTCCGGAGACCGAACGTCGGGAGAGGTTCGAAAATCCATGAATAACGTTCTGTAAGAGAAACACTGGACGCCCATAGAGAGTCGGACGTCCGGACAGCTGAGAGGGATCGGACGTCCGTAGAGTACCGGACGTCCGGAGAGAAAAGCTAGAGTTGGTGGGTTTGAGCTAATCTTTCACTAGATCCAACGATCCCCTCTTAATAGTGCGGGATCCCTATACTCAAGAACAAACCGTAAACAAAGCCAAGGATAATGTCTTGTATCTTCGATCTTGAGTTATATGCATTTGTCCCTAGTCATGATCCACACACGGCCTTTGAGACATAATCCTGAGATATACTTGATAAACATGATTAGTCCCAACATACATGTTGTCATCAACATCAAAATATGATTAAGGGCATGATTGCACTTTCAATCTCCCCCTTTTTGGTAGTTGATGACAACATATATGCACACACATAAAAATAAAAATCGAAAGGATTTGTTGTGGAGCTCAATAAACAAGGAATAAGCATGGAGAAAGGAGCACGCCAAATGGAAACTTGGTTAAAACCCTTATGTTTCTCATCATCAGTCAGTTGGGGTATGGGTTTGATAAGATCAACACATGCATCAGGGCCCTTGGGTCTACGGTCGGGGTCATCATTGTGAATTTTGAACCCGATGTCGGGAAAACCAAGGGCAGTAACAAATAGAGAGTAGGAAGCTGAGAGCTTTGTGTCGGAGGTCATCCAAGTAACAGTGTTATTTGGACCGAAGAAACATGTGGCATAAAATTGATGAATGGCGGCTTGGTTAAAATCATGCTGAAATGTAAATGGGGCAGCAAGATTGGAGGACTCAATGAGCTCAATAGCCCCGGAATATTTTTTTAGATGAGTACGAATATGCTCTAAATCAATGCACAGATGCAGAGAAAGACCCTTAGGAATGATGATAGTGGTTAAAATGTCAGCTTGGACATTAGTACGAAAACGAGTGTCCTTAGAGTCACGAGCAATCATAAATCGATCAACATCACGACGCAACTTAAGATAGGAGGCAATGGGAACCAGGTTGAACCGCTTAACATGACGTCCATGTGGTAAAGGAGGTTCAAGCGAGATATGACGAGCATTACCGTGAGGTTGGACCGGAGGAGGAGGCTGGAAGGTGGGTCGCCGAGTCCCGGGCCTGGGAGCAGTGGTGTGAACAGGGACATGCTCTCCTCTCTCCATATGAGCTAGCTCATCTTCATAGTCAGAGCCCTCCGACGAGTCTTCGCTTGGAGACCGGTGAGGAGGAGGAACACGCTTCCTAGGACGAGCCCGTTCTTGGGAATCATTGGAATCACCGCGATGGGAGGGACGAGAGGACACAGATGGGGGGTCCTTGAGAGCAGTGCTCTTGGTCTCACCATTCCGACCTAGAAGAGGAGGGAAACCCAAATCAAACAACCCACCACCAGATCGACGAATCGATGGATGAGAGAAGAATAGATGGGTGCTACCTTGGAGTGAAGAACTTGGAGGGAGACGGCGAGCGGAGCAAATCAGTCAGCGGGCCGAGTGGCAATGGCGAGTGGCATGGCGACGGCGAGGGGCCCGAGTGGGGACAGGGCGACCCGAGTGGCCACGGTGAGTGGCGTCGCAACGGCGAGGGGCTTGGGCAGCATGCGGCCGCGGCGAGGAGCCGCGAGACAGGGCGGCAGCGGTGGGGAAAGAGGAGAGGGGGCGAATGGATTAGGGTAACTGACCCGAAACGCACCCCGTATTATATATAGGCGCCTGAGAAAACGTCCGGACGACCGGAGATCTACGGACGTCCGGCGCCTGGGCCAGGGAAAAATTAACGGACGTCTGGATAGGCCGGACGACCGGCCTGAGGTCAGCATAAGGCTTTTGACGGACAACCGGAGTGTGACGGACCTCCGGTGTCGGAGAAAAGTCCGGACGACCGGGAATCCACGGACGTTCGGCGCCTGGGCCAGGAAAAGATACCAGAGAGTATTTGACGAACGTCCGATACATAACAGACGTCCGGAAGCATATAAGAATTTTTTAGAGGAGTAGGGTGCAATTATTTGTGCTACTAACCATGAGGAGGAGATGATGATTACAATATGTAGTAAGATGCAAAGGCATAATCTGTTAAGCAACGAGTATCCTTTGCCAACAATAATAAAACATATACCGCTCATATATTGTTCTAATGACAAGAGTGGTGACTACTGCCACCATGTATGAGTATACATGACATGGCACGGAAAGATTGGAACTTTGAGTGCATAATCACTACTCCATTATGGAAAGCACCATAGTTAGATGTCATGGTAGCTTTGAGAGTGTTTGTTTTTTATGCATTTCATAGGGTGAGGATACTCATGAGTTGAGTGTCTCCCCTTAAATATATGCCTGCATCAAGACAAGACATTAATTTCATGCATGAATGGGTACTAGATTTCACATAATATTGTCAAGCTCCAAAATACCAAGTCCACGCCTAAGTCGACAAAACCTTGCTTCATCCAAAGGTTTGGTGAAAATATTTGCTAATTGCAAATCTGTACCAACATGATCAATATGAATATCACCCTTTTCCACATGATCTCTCAAGAAGTGGTACCTGATATCAATGTGCTTGGTGCGTGTATGATCCTTGGGGTTCTCAGCAATATTGATGGCACTTTCATTATCACATAGGAGAGGCACATGTCTATAGGTGATACCGTAATCCTTAAAGGTTTGTCTCATCCATAGTAATTGAGTTGCACAACTAGCGGTTGCAGTGTATTCAGCTTCTGCGGTAGAGAGGGCAATACAATTTTGTTTCTTCGAGGACCAACTTACCAAGGAGCATCCAAGAAACTGACATGCACCGGAGGTGGACTTACGATCCACTTTGTCTCCAGCCCAATCCGCATCCGTGTACCCAATGAGATTGAATTTAGCATCCTTGGGGTACCATAAACCCAACTTTGGGGTGTGAACATCGTATCTAAGAATATGCTTAACCGCCTTATGATGGCTTTCCCTAGGGGAAGCTTGAAATCTAGCACACATGCATACACTGAACATGATGTCTGGTCTAGATGCACAAAGGTAAAGCAATGAACCAATCATAGAGCGGTATATAGATGGGTCGAAAGGAATACCTTTTGTGTCTTCAGTGAGTGCAATTTTGGTTGGCATGGGTGTCTTGCATGGACTAGCACCAGACATGCCAAACTTCTCTAGGATATCCTTGAAGTATTTTGCTTGAGACAAGAAAATTCCTTCTTGAAATTGTTGAATTTGAAATCCGAGAAAGAACTTCAAATCCGCATTGAGTGACATTTCAAAATTCTTGGTCATTGAAGCCGCAAAGTTCTTGCACAAATGAATGTTAGGAGAACCAAAAATGATATCATCTACATAGATTTGGCATAAGATCAAATCACCCTTGTCCCTCTTAGTAAAAAGAGTGGGATCGATCACCCCTCTCACAAAACCATCATCGAGTAAAAACTTCTTAAAATGATCATACCAAGCACGAGGTGCTTGTTTGAGGCCATACAAAGCCTTATGAAGTTTGTACACATAGTCTTTGTGATCGAGATCAATGAACTCAGGTGGTTGTGACACATATACTTCTTCTTGTAGAGGACCATTAAGGAAAGCACTCTTCACATCCATTTGATGTAAAGTAAAACCATTGAAAGCGGCATAAGCAAGTAAGATGCGAATGGATTCAAGACGAGCAACGGGGGCAAAGGTCTCACCAAAGTCCAAACCTTTAACTTGTGAGTACCCTTGTGCCACTAACCTTGCCTGGTTATGGATGATTACACCATTCTCGTCTTGCTTGTTCTTGAAAATCCATTTTGTTCCAATGACATTGTGCTTGGTAGGTGGCCTCTTGACTAATGACCACACTTGGTTGCGTTCAAAACTGTTCAACTCTTCTTGCATAGCAACGAGCCAATCATTGTCCATCAATGCATCTTGTACCTTGAGGGGCTTAACACTAGACACAAATGAGAAGTGAGCACAAAAGTTTGTCAAATGTTTACGAGTGAATCTACCTTCTAATATGCCGGTGAGAATTTTGTCAACATCAACACGACCGGTGACTCAAGGCATGATGGAGGTTAGGGTTTCTCGAGGTTCAACTTCATGTCCATCATCCACGTACTCAACATATGGATCATTAATGTGTGGTGGAAGATCTTCTTGTTCATATTGCATTTGTTGTTGGTTCATCATCAATGATTGGACTCTCTTGTTCTTGCCCTTGATGATGATCTTGTTCTTGAAGATTATCATGAAGAGAAACTTGATCATCTTCTTGTACTTGGACTAAGGGAATTTGTTGAACAATAGGAGTTTGTGGTGGTATGGGTGTTGAAGTAGTTTGATGATGTGTGAAACTTCCATCTTCTTCTTCATCATCATGAGGTTCTTATTCCATTGGAAGAAGTGCACCAACACCCATGGTCAAAATATCTTGAGAGGGATCTTCTTCACCTACATCACTTAGATCAACTTGCTCCCCATGGGAGCCATTAAATTCATCAAACACCACGTCACAAGTTTCTACAACACATCCATAGGATTTGTTGTAGACTCTATAGGCGTGAGAGTTTGATCCATAGCCAACAAATATGCCCTCAATTGTTTTGGATTGAAATTTTCCTAACCGTTCTCTTTTGTTGAGGATGAAACATTTGCACCCAAATACATGAAAGTACTTGACATTTGGCTTGTTCCCAGTTAGGAGCTCATATGGAGTCTTTTCCAATATAGTGCGGAGAAAGAGCCAATTTGATGCATGGCATGCAGTGTTGACAGCTTCGGCCCAAAAACTATGTGGTGACTTGTATTCATCCAACATGGACCTTGCCATCTCCACAAGTGTACGGTTCTTCCTTTTGGCTACACCATTTTGCCGAGGAGTGTATGGAGCTGAATATTGATGCTCAATCCCTTCATCACTAAGGAATTCTTCCAAGGTATAGTTCTTGAACTCAGATCCATTGTCACTTCTTATTGCCAAGATTTCTTTGTCAAACTTGCGTTGTGCTTGCTTGGCAAAATCAATGAAGGTGATCTTCGTCTCGTCCTTGGACTTGAGGAAAAACACCCATGTATATCTTGAGTAATCATCAACAATGACAAGTCCTTACTTTTTCCTACCAAGACTATCCCATGAAGGAGGCCCAAAAAGATCCACATGAAGGAGCTCCAGAGGCCTTGAAGTAGACACAATGTTCTTGGGTGGGTGCTTTGATTGATGTTGCTTCCGGCTATGCATGCACTACACACACGATCTTTCTCAAAAGAGACATTGGTTAGTCCAAGGATGTGATTTCCCTTTAAGAGATCTTGAAGATTTCTCATGCCGACATGGGCTAGCCGGCGGTGCCAAAGCCACCCCTTGTCGGCCTTGGCCATTAGACAAGTTGTATGGAATGTGCTCTCTTTTGAGAAATCAACCGTGTAAAGGTTTCCATCCAACTCTCCAAGGCCACTTCAAGAGTATCTCTCTTAAAGACTTTCACATCCGTTAGTCCAAAGAGTGTATCATAACCAACAGAAGCCAATTGCGAACAGAAAGCAAATGGTATTTAAGGGATTGGACAAGCATGACATTTGCAAGAGACATGTCATTTGTGATAGCCACCTTTCCCAACCCGAGTACATGTCCTTTTGAACCTCCACCAAACATAATACTCACGAATGGTTGAATAGCTTCCATGAAATCGTAGAGCAATTTGCTATCTCCGGTCATATGATTGGTACATCCACTATCAATCACCCATTTTACTCCACCGAAGAAGGCAACCTACACACAATTATGACTTGGTTAGAGGCACCCATTTTGCAATGGGACCTCTCAAGTTAGTCACAAGGGTCTTAGGGACCCAAATAGCATAGAATCGGAATGCATTTTGAGGACCAACAAATTTTGCATAAACTTCTCCATCCTTAGTCTTACGAAGAACATAGGATGGAGGCATGAACTCTTTTGGCTTGTTGAGAGTGGTCATGCCCCTTGTGGCCTTCCCACTAACAACCTTACCTTTCTCCTTGTGCCCTTCTCGCACAAATGTTTCCTTTGGAGGGGTTGTGCACTTTTGAGAGGATGTCTTCTTCTTGCTTGTGCTTGGGTCAAACCCGAGTCCCTCTTTGGCAAACACCTCACTGTGTTGGCTCAATATCTCATTAAGGTTCTTTTGCCCTTGAGCACATGTCATGAGACCTTTATCTATTTGAGCCTTCAGGAAGCGATTTTCCTCAAGAATAGATGCTAGATCACTACTAGAGTTAGTAGTACAAGCATTAACATTGATAATAGGAGAAGAGTAAGCCTTGGCTAGAGTTTCAAGATAAGTAAGTTTGAGCGTCTCAAAACTCTTTGTAAGAAGGGTGAGCTCTTTTTCCTTAGTCTTGAGGGACACGGATAGAAGCTCACAATCCTTAGAGAGACAAGCATGAGACTTCACAAGCTTACTTTTATCATTCATCAACTCTTCGCAAGAGTCAATAGCCTTTTTCAAGGAGGCAAGATCTTTAGTATGAACATCAATGTTTGCACCAAATTTTAAGCATAGTTCATCATTTCGTGCTTCCTCATATTGGATTTGCGCTCAAGGATTTCACATTTTCCCTTTTCCTCGGTGACGAGGGTTTCGAGTTCCTTAATGGTGATGGTGTGCTTACTCACCATCTCCATAAGCATACGAAACATAGTGAGCTTATTTCCTTTGAGGGAGCACATGAACTTATTAAGTTTAGCAAGCATAGGATCATCTAGATCATCATCCTCATAACTATCCTCAGCATCAAGATACTCATCATTAGGAGTAGAAGGAGTGAAAAGAGGGGGATTTGATCGTGGGGTTACCTTGACCTTGTCAAGAGAGCTTTGGTCCTCTCCATGTTCTACCATGGCCTTTTCCATTAGGCACTTGTGAGCGTTGCCCTTGTCTTTCATGTAGTTGTAGGTGACCACATCACCACTCTTGTTCACTAACCTCAAAGTGTTTTGAGGGTCTTGAGCAACTCCGGCAACACCACTAACATCATCCGGATCGGGTTCTTCTTGAGAAACCATTGCTTTCCCATCTCTCTTCTTGAGCTTGGAGTTCAAAGGATTTGGCAACTTCTTCTTTGGAAAGGTCTTGGGAAACCTTGGTTTATCCTCTCTCTTCTCATAAGGGAACTAGTTGGAGAAGTGGTTGGTTTCTTCACAGTTGTAGCATTTTCTTACTTTCTTCTTTTGAAATCTTCCCTTAAATTTTCCCGCGCTAAACTTCTTGACAAAGAGAGCCATGTCTTCATATGAAGGGCCCTCATCGGATTCAATCCCATCACCGTCTTCATCATCATCATCATCATCTTCTTCTTCTTGACTTTGCTCATCTTCACATACATGCTTGGCCTTCAATGCAAGATTGATCTTTGATGTTGGGGTACCATGCATGACAAGATGTTTTGTGGCATTAGCCTTTGACTCTTCAAATAGCTGGAAGGTGGATATGATGTCATCTGTAGTCATTTCCTTGAAGGCATGGTGTTGTCTTATGTCCCACACCATTTGATGGTGATATGGGGCAAGAGCATGAAGGAACTTATCCACAAGGAATCGCTTAGTCATGTTGAATCCATCTTGTGTCTTGTCACACTCACACGACTCAATGTTAGCAGTGAGAGCCATGAGACGCTCGAGGAGTTGATTGGGGGTTTCACCTTTCTCCATACAAAAGTTTTGCAATTGCCCCTTGGCAATTTCATATTGAGAACTCTGGAGGGTGGAGGTGCCAGTCTTGGATCTTATAATACTTTCCCATAGTTCCTTGGCACTTGTGATGTGTATGAATGGTCTCCTTTGCTTTTCAACCATACCTCTCCTTATACACATGGTTGCAGTGTCATTGAGATTCTTGTCATAAATTTCTCTTGGTGTAGGATTCTTTTGATCAACCACATGGTAACCATACTCCAAGATCTCCAGCATCTCATCGTTTCCATATCGAAGATGATCCTACATAGCAACTCTCCACAAGGCAAAATCGGAAGTGGCGTCAAGTAAAGGAGGTTTGCCTTGAGGATTATATTTCGGTTTCTCAACCTGAGGTCTTGCATAAAGCCAAGGAACACTAGAGTGTTCATTGCTAGGAGGTTGTTGACCAAGTGATGGAGCAGGCACAGTTGGCCTCGAAGCCGCACCACCCGAGAGTGGTGCAAGCACCATGGATAACATGGCTAATCTCATTTGGACCAAGGCCTCAAGAGAAGCATCATGCTCCTCTTTTTTCTTAGCAAGGGCCCGTTCTAGATCCTCAGACGTAAAGGACTTGACTTCAGAAGAAGCCTCGCCTTTATCCTTCGGATCTGCAACCAGGGGAGTCCCATCGGGGTTCATATCG
Source organism: Triticum aestivum (assembly GCF_018294505.1). Taxonomy (NCBI): domain Eukaryota; kingdom Viridiplantae; phylum Streptophyta; class Magnoliopsida; order Poales; family Poaceae; genus Triticum; species Triticum aestivum. The sequence continues at coordinate 152,015,183 of NC_057795.1, read as the reverse complement.
CTCTAGGGTGGTTAAGCCACAAGAGTAGAGCACGAGGCTCTGATACCAATTGAAAGGACTGAGATGGACCTAGAGGGGGGTGAATAGGTACAATTACAAATTTTAATTATTACTTAGCAATTTTAGGCAATAATGCGGAATATGAAGGTAAGCCTAACAATTGCAAGTGTAGTACTAAGTACTAAGCAAGTAACACGAGTATGTAAGTGAGCAAGCACAATATGATATAAGTAAGTGCTAAGAGACAAGTAACCACAAGTAGAGATTTAATGTTAGGAATAACCGCAACTCCGGGAGACGAGGATGTATGCCGATGCTCACTTCCTTGGAGGGAAGCTAGTCACCGTTAGAGAGGTGGATGTTACCACGAAGGCACGCCAACGCCACGAAGGCTCACCCTATTCTCCCTTTGAGACAACACCAGGGAGGCATTTCTCAAACACTAGTGGTAGACCTTGGGGTGGTTTCCAAACCCTCACAAACTTTTCCGAGGGTAATCACAAAGGTCGATTCCTCTCCGAAAGACTCCTACCGCCTAGGAGTCTCCAACCTCCAAGAGTAATAAGAACGATGGGGAAAATCTCAAGACTTTCTCAAATCACGAATTCCTTTGGTGAAAAGAAGGGGAAGGAGTGGATCTATCACTTGATTGGAGAACTTCTCTCAAATGTTCCTAAATCACTTGGGGATCTAGGATTTGGTGTAGAGGATTGAGAGAGAGAATGAAAAGTGTTCTTGGCAAGCTCAAAGTGAATGGTCAGCCTCATCCTGTGCAAGGGAGAAGCCTATATATAGTGGGTGTGGAAAAAGTAAATGTCTGTGGGAAACGACACCTATGGGATCACAAGAATCCCTACTATGGTTGCGGGGCGCGGGGTTGTGAGAAGAGCAGGATTAGTAATTGATACGTCTCCAACGTATCTGTAATTTTTGATTGCTCCATGCTATATTATCTACTGTTTTGGGCAATATTGGGCTTTATTTTCCACTTTTATATTACTTTTGGGACTAACCTATTAACCGGAGGCCCAGCCCAGATTTGCTGTTTTATGCCTATTTCAGTGTTTCGAGGAAAAGGAATATCAGACGGAGTCAAAACGGAACGAAATCAACTGGAGAAGTTAATTTTGGAAGGAAAGCCACCTGATGGACTTGGAGTGCATGTCAGGAAAGAAGGGAGGTGCCCACGAGTGTGGGGGCGCGCCCACCCCCCTGGGGCGCGCCCCCTGCCTTGTGGCCCCCCCTTCGGTCCACCTACGTACCCCTTGCACCCATATATACCTATGTACCCTAAAACTTCCAGAACAGAAAATAGATCAGGAGTTCCGCCGCCGCAAGCCTCTGTAGCCACCAAAAACCTCTCGGGAGCCCTTTCCGGCACCCTGCCGGAGGGGGATTTAATCACCAGTGGCCATCTTCATCATCCCGGCGCTCTCCATGACGAGGAGGGAGTAGTTCACCCTCGGGGCTGAGGGTATGTACCAGTAGCTACGTGTTTGATCTCTCTCTCTCTCTCTCGTGTTCTCTCTCGTGTTCCCTCTATGGCACGATCTTGATGTATCCTGAGCTTTGCTATTGTAGTTGGATTTTATGATGTTTCTCCCCCTCTACTCTCTTGTGATGAATTGAGTTTCCCCTTTGAAGTTATCTTATCGGATTGAGTCTTTTATGAGAACACTTGATGTATGTCTTGCTGTGATTATCTGTGGTGACAATGGGATATCATGTGCCACTTGATGTATGTTTTGGTGATCAACTTGCGGGTTTCGTGACATTGGGAACCTATGCATAGGGGTTGGCACACGTTCTTGACTCTCCGGTAGAAACTTTGGGGCACTCTTTGAAGTACTTTGTGTTGGTTGGATGAATCTGAGATTGTATGATGCATATCGTATAATCATGCCCACGGATACTTGAGGTGACAATGGAGTATCTAGGTGACATTAGGGTTTTGGTTGATTTGTGTCTGAAGGTGTTATTCTAGTACAAACTCTTTTATAGATTGATCCGAAAGAATAACTTTGAGGTGGTTTCGTACCCTACCATAATCTCTACGTTTGTTCTCTGCTACTAGTGGCTTTGGAGTGACTCTTTGTTGCATGTTGAGGGATTTTTATATGATCTATCTATGTTATTATCGTTGAGAGAACTTGCACTAGTGAAAGTATGAACCCTAGGCCTTGTTTCCTATCATTGCAATACCGTTTACGCTCAGTTTTACCTTTAGTTACCTTGCTGTTTTTATATTTTCAGATTACAAAAATCTATATCTACCATCTATTTTGCACTTGTATCACCATCTCTTTGCCGAACTAGTGCACCTATACAATTTACCATTGTATTGGGTGTGTTGGGGACACAGGAGACTCTTTTTTATTTGGTTGCAGGGTTGCTTGAGAGAGACCATCTTCATCCTACGCCTCCCACGGATTGATAAACCTTAGGTCATCCACTTGAGGGAAATTTGCTACTGTCCTACAAACCTGTGCACTTGCAGGCCCAACAACGTCTACAAGAAGAAGGTTGTGTAGTAGACATCAGTAATTGACACGGGGATCGTTTACCCAGGTTTGGGCCGTAAGGATGCGTAAAACCCTAGTCCTGCTTGGTGGATGTATTGAGTGCTCTTGAGCTCTTGAACTAGCTACGAGTGCTGCGTGGTTCGAAAGAGCCGAATCCCTTCCCTGTATGCCATGGGCCTCCTTTTATAGGCGAGGGGGCTGCCACAGTGGCACACATGAGGTGGAAAGCCTACAGTGTTGTGAGCTTATCGCCCGTATTACCAGACAAGATGCATTAAATGCATGGCTTAGGTGTCCCTCACTTTATCAGGGACGGGAGCGAGGCCCGTCCCGCTCCTCCTCGCTTCGACATGCGCCCTGGCCAATGATGCATGCGGTGCCATGTAGGCAGGCAAGCAGCTGAGGTGGCGCGGTGGTGGAGCTTCCACGAAGATCTCCATGCCACCACGCAGGTGCATGCTGAGTTGGCCTGGAAGCTGCATGTGCCACGCAGGTGCCTGCCCAGCTGGTTGGGCTGGCAGCTGCATGCGAACGGCGGTGGGGAGTTGGTTGGTGCGGGCCTGGCAGTGGCCCTGTTGTCGCCTCTGGCAAGGGTCTTGTCAGGTGGCCCGGCAAGGGTCTTGCCAGGTGGCCCGGCAAGGGTCCTACCGTGGCGCGCTGGCGTCCTCGGCAAGGGTCTTGCCGGGGGTCTTGTGGATTCCTTCGGTAAGGATCTTGGCAGGGAGTGTTGCCTTCCAATCCTAATCTGATCTTGAGCATTCTATGTCTTCACAAAGATCTGCATGCCACCACGGAGGTGCCTCCCGAACCCTGGTCCAACGTGCTTGCTGGCATTGGAGACCGTGGGTTCAAGGGTGGCTCGCTCCGTTGGTCTGGGCGAGCTGCCCCGGCAAGGGGCTTGCCGGGGCTGCCCCCGGCAAGGGTCTTGCCGGGCAACCTGCTTCGCCCGTCTGCACTTTGTGGCCTTGGTCCTTGATGTTGTCTTGTTTGTCTCGAGCCTTCGGCTTCCCTCCTTTGCCCTGCTATGCGTGGCCGCGGCGCGTGGCTCTGACTGCCCGTGCACAAGTAAAGGGGTCAAAAGGAGAACCCCTACTTTTGTACACTGACAGGAGCCCCCGGGCCTGGGCCATACATAAGCGCGACACGTTGTTGGGCCAGGCCCAAAACGGTGCGCGGGCAGGCGGGGCGGATTTTACCGCGGTAACTGTTCTGTCTGCTGCGCTTCCGCATGACTCGCGTTGAACGTGTGACGTGGGGGTCATGCGCGCGTGCATGACGTGGGTGGTGTGCGTGGGACGGTTCCCACACGCATGCGTCGTATCGCAGTTAATGGGAAAGGAGGAGGCCCGCGCCTTCCTGTAGGACCTTGAGAAGAGGTGTCTAGAGGGGGGGTGATCAGACACTAAGTATCAAAGTTGTAGTTTTTAACTTCTTTAAGTTTAAGTGGAGTTTAGGCACAAGTTTAACATTCACAATACATAACAAGCAAGCATGCAAAGAGTATATGAGCAGCGGAAAGTAAAGCATGCAACTTGCAAGAATGTAAAGGGAAGGGTTTTGGAGGATTCAAACGCAATTGGAGACACAGATGTTTTTGTCGTGGTTCCGATAGGTGGTGCTATCGTACATCCACGTTGATGGAGACTTCAACCCACGAAGGGTAACGGTTGCGCGAGTCCACGGAGTGCTCCACCCACGAAGGGTCCACGAAGAAGCAACCTTGTCTATCCCACCATGGCCGTCGCCCACGAAGGACTTGGCTCACTAGCGGTAGATCTTCATGAAGTAGGCAATCTCCTTGCCCTTACAAACTCCTTGGTTCAACTCCACAATCTTGTTAGAGGCTCCCAAGTGACACTTAGCCAATCTAGGAGACACCACTCTCCAAGAAGTAACAAATGGTGCATTGATGATGAACTCCGTGCTCTTATGCTTCAAATGATAGTCTCCCCAACACTCAACTCTCTCTCATAGGATTTGGATCTGGTGGAAAGAAGATTTGAGTGGAAAGCAACTTGGGGAAGGCTAGAGATCAAGATTCATATGGTAGGAATGGAATATCTTGGCCTCAACACATGAGTAGGTAGTTCTCTCTCAGAAAATGTATGCTGGAAGTGTAGGTTTGTTCTGATGGCTCTCTCCATGAATGAAGAGGAGGTGGAGGGGTATATATAGCCTCCACACAAAATCTAACCGTTACACACAATTTACCAAACTCGGTGGGACCGAATCAACAAACTCGGTCGGACCGATTTAGTAAACCTAGTGACCGTTAGGGTTTTCGGTGGGACCGACATGCAACTCGGTGAGACCGATATGGTTAGGGTTAGGGCATAACGTAATATCGGTGAGACTGATTTTGGTAATTAGCTAACCAGAGAGTTGGTCCGGCAAACTCGGTGGGACCGATTACTCAAACTCAGTGGAACCGATTTTGGTAATAAGTTATCCAGAGAGTTTGCATTGTAATCTCGGTAGTACCGATTCCTCAAACTCGGTGAGACCGATTTTGGTAATGGACATACACAGAGAGATTACAAACCCATCTCGGTGAGACCGAGATCCCTATCAGTGAGACCGATTTGCCTAGGGTTTGTGGCAGTGGCTATGACATTTGAACTCGGTGGCGCTGGATAGGAAGAATCAGTGGGGCCAAGTTTGTCTTTAGGTTTAGGTCATATGTGTGGAAGTGGGAAAGTAGTTGAGGGTTTTGGAGCATATCACTAAGCACTGTGGAGCAAGAAACTCATTAAGCAACACCTCATCCCTTCTTGATAGTATTGGCCTTTCTTATAGACTCAAAGTGATCTTGGATCACTAAAATATAAAATGAAGAGTCTTGAGCTTGAAGCTTGAGCCAATCCTTTGTGCTTAGCATCTTGAAGGAGTTCCCACATCCTTTAGTCCATGCCACTCCATTGTTGAACTTATCTGAAATATACTAGATAAAAGTGTTAGTCCAACAAGAGATATGTTGACATTAATTACCAAAACCACCTAGGGAGCACTTGTGCTTTCAATCTCCCCCTTTTTGGTAATTGATGACAACATACATCAAAGCTTTAGATAAAGATATAAAGAATAGCAAGTAAAGCTTTGGAAAGACATGTAACAAGCATAGGCTCCCCCTACATGTATGCAATCATGTGAATATGGAATATAGAAGCATGTGAGAGCATGACCATGATAGAGTAGGCAATGTGTTACATGTATCTTGGCCATATGTATCAGAGCAAAGAATATTAAAGAAAATACCTTCATGCCCATGAGTCCTTCTTGCAAATAGTATGTACATCAGCAAGAATTCCTCATACACATGATTGTGATGCATATACTTACCTTGTAGTCTTGACTTGGCTTAGTGTCGGGGGTTGGGTGCGACATATGCCAAAGGATGGCTTATCATGGTGGGGGCGAGTAGAACATCGCCGGTGCCTGGAAACGGGATGAGGCGAAGACATGCACGCCGGCGGATCTTACCCAGCTTCAGGGCTCTCCAAGGAGATAACACCCCTACTGCTGCTCTGCGGGGTCTCCGCATGGTCACTAAGGCAAAGTGAATACAAGGTTGCTCCTAGAGCTGTTTCTAGAGGTAGGAGAAGGCAAGGCTAGCTTTCTCCTCCCTGTATTGTCTGTCTAGTGCTAATGGATTCGAACCCTTTGCATGGGTGCCCTGGGGGTTTATATAGGCCTACCCCCCAGGGGTACAATGGTAAAACCGGCTGGGTGCGGGTCCCAGCCGTCTGTCTCTCAGGCTGCCGTCTTCTCCGCTGACTCCTGGGACCCACCGACTGGTGGGTCCTGCCGACTGGCCTGGTACGAGGGCGTCAGCCCTTGTCCGCCGCGGGCGGGTCTTGCCGGCTACAGATTACTGTAGTCATGCTTCTAATGACGCTGGCTTGGTCATGGGGTCATGCAATAGTGCCGCCGCCTGACGGGCGATCACTGTCGCCATTCCCCCATCGTGTCTGGTTAATGGCGTGTGGGGCCCGTGGGAGGGGCCGGCTGACTCCTGGGGGCCGACTCCCAACGGGTCCGACTCCTGGCGCTCTCGCCGTCTTTAGTACTCCCGCTGACTGGTAGGCCCCGCCGTCTCCGGGCCGTACAGACAGGCCGTCGTGGGCACAGGGCTCCGCCCCCAAGAGCTTATGTCAGGGCCGGCATGGTAACATTGCCGCGCCGGACGGAGATCTCCGTTGGTACGGCGCACTGTGGCCATGCCTGCCCTTAAATAACAGGGTGGTTGGAGTTGCAGGCCGACTCCCCATAGTCGGCCTCTTTGGAGTCGCCTCTGGGACTCAGCTTATCTCGAAGTCGCCTCTTGGACTCGTCTTATCTTGGAGCCGCCTCTTGGACTCGGCTTATCTTGGAGCCGCTTCTTGGACTCGGCTTATCTCGGAGTCGCCTCTGGGACTTGAGGGGCGCAGCCTGCCCCGATGTCTTGAAAGGTTCTGGGGCTCGGGTTAGCCTACCCGTGGCCCATTACTCCGACAGTAGTCCCCGAAGCTGGTGAGGCTCCGAGGGCGATGCATCGTGGGGCCTCAATAGTTTCATTCTTCTGGTGGGGGAATTCAGGCCTTGCTGGCCGTCTTCCTCCAAGCCGACTACTTGGAGTCGGATTTACAGTGGGCCGTCTTGATTCAAACCGACTAGCTGGAGTCGGATTCGCTAAGGGCCGTCTTGCCCCCTAAGGAGTTTGAAAGCCGCGGTGGGAACCAGGCGGCGTGCCTGATACGCTTCCCGCGGTCGCCCGTCACGGCCCCGTCGCGCGGCGCCATGTGGCAGGGGCAGTCTGCCTACCCACGCGCGCGACGGGACAGGCCGTCAGGCGGGGCCCGCCACTACCACGCCTCGGCACGCGAACGGATCCGTTGCGGCCGTGCGGACGGTTGGGTTCCCCACATCGTTACTGCGCGCAGTAACTTCGTGGGGTAAATCATGGGGGGCGTGGGGTCTCGCGCGTAGTTAATCCCATGCCGCCCCATCGGCTTCTCAGCCTACGGGCTTATAAGTAGGCGGGGGGAGCAGGACGGCGAAGCACGCGTGCTCATTCCTCCCTGCTCCCCCGCTTCCTCCTGCCTCTTCTTCTTCTTGCCATCGCCGCACCAAGCCGCGCCGCACCCGCAGTGATGAGCTCTTCCTCCGCCGCCGCGGCTCCTACCGTGCGTTCCGGCGTGTGGGACGGCTCTACGATGGACGACGACATCATCGAGCACCTCCGCAAGACGCGCCGGCTCCCCGGCGCGAACCTCGTGCGAGCCCGCGCCACGCCGGCAGGGGAAATAAGGCTGGCGCTGGAGGAGGGCGAGCGGGTCATATTCCGCTCGCACCTCATTCGCGGCCTGGGCCTGCCGGCGAGCGGCTTCCTCCGCTCCTTCTTGGAGTTCAACGGTCTCCAGCCGCACCACCTCACTCCGAACATGATGGTGCTGCTGGCCGCCTTCGCCACCCTGTGCGAGGGTTTTCTTGGCGTTCTCCCCACCATCGAGCCGTGGGGAGAGTTCTTTCAATCCAAGCTCGGCATGCACGTCTCAAGCATGCCGGCTCAGTGCGGTGCCTTCATCGCGATGCACAGGTCGACCGCCGACAACCCATTCCCCTCCATCGCGCTAATCAAGTCGGTGAAGATGTGGCAGCGGTCGTACTTCTACGTGAAGAACGTCGCCACGGAAGGCGACTGGGTCAACCTGCCGCCCTACGAGGCCGGCGCGCCGGCTGGGAGGCTTCCCAGCTGGTCCCACCGGGCCAAGACGCTGACTCCCGCAGGTGCCGCCGCCGTCGTGCGACTCCGAGTGCTGACGCAGTCAGAAGGCCTGGTCGGAGCTGACTTGCTGGCCGCCTTCGTGGCGCGCCGAGTCCTCCCTCTCCAAGGCCGACCTCATCTGATTAGTCAGATGAGCGACCACCGAGACCCGAGTCGGATGTGCACCTGGGACATGCCCCACGCGGAGGTGGCAAATATGGTGAATCACATCGCGAACTGCGAGCTCGCGGAGGATTGGCAGTTCGGCAAGGAGCCGTACTCATGTGCCAACCCCCCGCCTGTGGTAAGTCATATCTTTTGTTCCTCTATTTTTCTTCTGCAGCCGAATCCGACTTCTGATCCTCTTGGTTTCTTTGAGTCAGAACCCCCTCATCCAGCCTGCAGCCGGCGCCACGGGACCGCCTCGCGAGTTCGCTCCTGATCGAGCGAAGAGCGATGTTGATGATCCCGACTTGGGGGCGGCGGCAATGGAGGCCGACACCGAAGGCGGAGGAGGAGGAGCGGAAGGCGGCTTCAGGCCCTCGGCCACCTTCGCCGACTGGCCAGAAGACGACGCCGAAGGGGAAGTCATCTCGTGCCGCCAGTCGAAAGCCGGCCATCCAGGCGCGAGTTCCTCCGCCGGCTTGGCCGGTCAAGTCGGCACGAAGAAGCGTCGGGCCGTGCCGAGTTCGCTTGGCGGCTGGCCGAAGAAGTTCAAGGGGGCGGCCGCCGCGACCAAGCGGGAAGAGGCGGCCGCGAAGGCCAACCGCTTCCGTAAGGAAGTGAAGAAGCCGCTGCTAGTCTCTGTGTAAGTGTTCACTGCCTTTGTCTTGTTTTCTTCGATGAATCTTTTCCGAGTCTTTATATTCCTTTCTTGCTTCAGGGCCCCTCTTTCCCTTGAGAGGGTCGTCGTCCCCTCTATCATGGGGTCGGCCGAGACGTCCGCCAATACTCGGCGGATAGACCCCGCCGCCGACCTCCGGGAGGCGACGGAGCAAAACGCGCGGGAGAAGCGCGACGAGGAGGAGGCCGACCGCCTGGAGAAGGCGGAGGCCGAGAAGGCGGCGGCCTCCGCCCAGACGAAACTGGAGGAAGCCGAAGGCGCCGCCGCAGCAAGACAGCGGGCTGCGGAGACCGCGCACCGCCAATCGGCGTTGCTTGTCGTCCCACTGAACTCCACGCCCCCCCCAGGTGTTCACGGGGCAGACTGGAGAAGTCGGCGGGGAGCACTTCGTCGTGGAGAAGGATGGTGGTGAGGCCTCCGCGCCAGGCATGGTCATGCCGCCACCGCCGCCTCCGCCACCGTCGGGAAGCACGCATGGCAAGCAGCCGGCGGGCCTGCCGGCGCCGCCGACTGAAGACGAGGCGGTGGCGAGGCTGCTCCTTCAAGTCGCCTCACCAGCGCGCCGCTGCCTTGAGAAGGCGGTTTCGGCGCCACGCCCCTTGGAGGCTGGCGCCGCCAGCTCGGCCATCCCAGATGCCGAGGCGACAAGTGCCGTGCCTACTGGGTGGGTGCAAGGAGGCGGCGACGGTCCACTGAACCAGGCGCTCCTGGACGTCCAGGCGAAGCTGCGAGCCGAGGGCGAGGCCATCCAGGGCTGCACCAAGGCGCATCTGGCGTCGCGAGCATCTATCCGGGTACGCTTTCTTCTTTGACTTTGTTTTTTCTCGTTCTTCTCTGTGGGGGCGCGCCAGCGCACCCACTGGGTGTAGTCCCCGAGTTTCGGGCCGGCTGCTGAGCAGGCGGCCTGGAACTCCATCTGGCGAGTCCGAATATTCACCTTTGTCTGATTGTTTACCACAGGAGTATCACAACCTCCGCGTCCTGCCTTCAACCGCAATGTTGAGCAGCTGGGGCAGCGGACTGCCGACTTGTCGGAGAGCTGGAGTAAGTTCTTCTCCTTTTTCGCTGGGGCGCGCTGGCGCACCCGCGGGCTGTAGTCCCCGAGATTCGGGCCGACTACTGAGCAGTTGGGCCGGATCTTCCCGGCGAGCTTCTTTGTTGACGACTTAACGTCCTTTCTTTTTTGTCCTTCAGAGGCCAATGCCGCTCTTTAGGAACGGTTGGGCGAAGTCAGCACTGCCCTGCGCGCTAAGGAGGAGGAGTGCAGCAGGCTCGCCACAGAGCGCGACCTGCTGGCCGCGCAGCTGGCGGAGCAGAACGAGCTGCTCAACAAGGCGCAGGACGAGGCGGAGACGAGAGAGACCGCTCTCCTGGCCGAGTTCGAAAGCGAGCGCTCCTCCTGGACCGACAAGGAGGCGATGCTGACCTCCGGCTTCCACGAGATCGAAGACATTGTCGACGGTGCGTTTCTTTGCTTTCTGTCTTCGAGCTGCCGATTGTAAGTCAGGCCGCCTCCTGATTCTATCTTTTGCTTTTTTTTGTTGTTTGGCAGACTTCTTCCCTGGCCACTCGCAGGCAGTCACCCGAGCCATCGAGGCTGATCACGAGGCGCGGAGGGCAAATGGCGAGGAGATCGCCGCCAACGCCCCCTGACCGTCGACGAGCAGCTCCTGAGCATCGAGACTCGTCTGCGGCCGGCCCATCAGTTACTGTGCCGGCTTCAACGTGCCGGGGCCGAGGCGATTGCCGCCCTGTGGCCAGACGTGCCGGCTCTGCGCACTCCCAGTCGGACTGCCGACTGGCTGGAGGTCGCAGCTGGCCGTCTTGAGGCTTGGAAGGGTTCCTCGGCCCGGGCTGGAGCGCGCCGGGCCTTGGAATTCGTCAAGGCTTGATATCTAGGGCTGGACCTGGACCGGCTGGCCTCGTTCCGGTTAGAGGCCCAGGCAGAGCTGGTGGCTGTGGAAGGCGCCCTCGTCGAGCATGCGGTGGCGATTGCCGACTACACTGACACCAGCGTCTTCGTTCCTGAGCGGGCCGCGAACGGTGAGGAGGTGCCGTCGGAATGGTTCGGGATGAACCCGGACTACGACGAGGACTCGGCGGAGGTGATCGGCTCCAGTGCCGAGGAGGGAGACGAGGCGGAGGACGGGGGCGCCAGAAGGCGGAGCGGGCGACCAGCCTCAGCTCAACCGTGCCTCCAGCAACGAGCCGCGTCCGATCGAGCCAGCCGCCACCAGAGGTGATCAAGTCGAGACTGCCCAGCCGGCCGCCCCGGCGCCTGACACCACCGTCTCCTCCGACCCTCCAAACCCGTCTGCCGCTTCTTAGGCTGCCGTCTTGCGTTTACTTTATCTGCTTTCATAGTCTTTGAAGAACTTGTTAATTTGCACAATTCCACCCGCGGGGTGTATTTTGAACTTGGCCAGAGGCCTATACTATGTAAATATCTATCCGACTTTTATCTTTCCTTGCTCATTGCTCTTTTCGCTTTTTCCTTTGCCGCCTTTCCACAGTCGCCGCTTTGCCAGACGGACAACTGCTCTGCGGACTGCCACTGGGTCAAATTCTTGGCTACCTTAGGGAAAGCAAGTACTTGGCCTTTTTAGAGTCTTTTAACAAGTTGGATAGAAGGCGGCAAGCCGACTATTCGAGAGTCGGCTCTACAAAGAGGGGCTGGAAGCCGGCTTGGGCTATGCTTATGCTTTGAGTCCTTAGCCATTTCTTCGTGTGGGCGCTCATTCTTCCTTACTCTCTGCCCACCAACAGTCACTCTGTGAGCTGCGGCTTCTGATAGGAGACGGCTTAAGCGCCGCACACTACTTGTCCGACTGCAGGAAGCATTTCATAGGCGCAAGACGGCGAGTCCCCGGGCCAACTAGTCGAACCCGGCGCCAAGCGGCATAACAAAGAGTAGCATACTCGAAGGTATAATTCTTATCATATAGATAACAACAAAAGGGGCAGTCCCCGAGCTCGTCTCGGGGGGCCCAAGGTCTCGGTACTTTAATACAAAGGATAACGTGGTACATACTGCATCAACTGTAAAATTTTCGGAGAAGATTTGCGTTCCATGGCCGTTCCGACTCTTTGCCGGAGTCGTCCCTCTTGCGTGCTCGGGGCTTCTGGGCGTCGATTTGGTAGTAGGAGTCATTACCCAGCACTTTGCTGATGATGAAGGGGCATTCCCAAGGCGCCGACAACTTGTGCTGGCCGGCTGTTCGCTGGATCAGTCGGAGCACAAGGTTGCCCTCTTGGAAAGATCTCGGCCTGACCTTCCTGTTGTAGTATCGGCGCAGACTCTGCTGGTAGATGCTGGACCAGCTGAGTGCCAACAGCCGGCCCTCTTCCAGCAGATCTACGCCGTCTTGACGTGCTTCTTCTGCCTCCTCTTCGGTGTACATGGTGACTCGCGGAGAGTCGAATTCTATGTCCGTCAGAATGACTGCTTCGGCATCGTAGACGAGGAAGAAAGGCGTGAAGCCGGTTGACTTGTTTGGAGTCGTGCGCAGACTCCAGAGGACGGCTGGCAGCTCCTCAAGCCAACAGCCGGCCGAACGCTCGAGTGGTTCGACCAGGCAAGGCTTGATGCCAGATAGGATGAGGCCGTTCGCTCGCTCCACTTGGCCGTTTGACTGCGGATGGGCAACGGACGCTAAGTCCAGTCGGATGCCCTGCGTCGCGCAGAAATGGGCCAAGGCGCCTTTGGCAAAATTTGTGCCATTGTCGGTGATGATGTTGTGCGGTATGTCGTACCGTACTGTGATGTCGGTGATGAAAGTCACTACAGTCGGACCGTTCAACTTCTTGATGGGCTTTGCTTCTATCCACTTGGTGAACTTGTCCACCGCGACGAGTAAGTGAGTCAGGCCACCTCGGGCCGTCTTGAACGGTCCCACCATGTCCAGGCCCCAAACTGCAAAGGGCCAGGCGATGGGGATTGTCTTCAGCGCAGAAGCCGGCTGAAGCGGCTTAGAGCGGAACTTCTGGCATCCCTTGCATTTTTGGACTAATTCCTTGGCCTCTTCTAGGGCAGTTGGCCAGAAGAAACCGTGCCGAAAGGCTTTAGCGACGAGTGCTCTTGAAGCCGCATGGTGGCCGCACTCGCCTTGATGGATGTCTCTGAGAATTTCTTGGCCTTGCTCTGGCTCAACACAGCGCTGGTAGACACCAGTGACGCTGCGCCTGACCAGCTCTCTATTGATTATGGTGTAGGCTGCCGCTCGGTGTTGCACTTGCCAAGCCAAGATTTCATCAGTTGGTAGCTCTTTGTTCACTAGAAACTTGAGGATGGGCTGTGCCCATGAGGGTGCTGCTATTTCTTCGACCTCCACCACTGCGACTTGGACAAGGGCGGCAGGGCTGGGAGGCGGCGGGCTGGAGTCTGCGGCCGCTTGCTGGATTGACGAAGTCCCCGGGTTGACTGGCACAGTCCCCAGGCCGACTAGCACAGTCCCTGGGACGAGTTCTGGAGTCTTTGGACTGGTTGCCGCAGTCCCCGGGCCGGGTTCCGAAGTCCCCGGGCCGGCTTCGGCTGCGATTTTCTTGGAGCCGTCTACTGGAGCTCTTGAGTCGGATCCGACTTCTTCGGGGGGAGCCGGCACAAAGATGGAGTCTGACTCTGGTGAAGGCTTGATAGACGGCTTGAGGAGGCGCTGAAGAGAGACGTCGGGCGGTATCGCTTGGCGGGTGGAGCCGACTCATGCCAAGGCGTCTGCTTGGTTGTTGTCATTTCTTGGCACGAGAAAGAACTCGCACCCTTCGAAGTATCCGCTGAGTTGCTGCACTAGGAAGTGGTAGCTCGCCATGTTTGCATCTTTGGCGTCCCAATCGCCAGATGACTGCTGGACCACCAAATCGGAGTCGCCATAGCACAGGATCCGGCGAATGCCAAGTTCTTTAGCAAGCCGGAGCCTGTGAATGAGCGCCTCGTATTCGGTGACAATGTTGGAGACGGCGAAGTGGATCTGCAGCGCATACTTGAGCTTGTCGCCTTTGGGGGAGGTGAGGACGACGCCGGCTCCCAAGCCGGTGTGCATCTTGGAGCCGTCGAAATGCATCCGCCAATGGGTGGAGTCTGGCGCTGGCGGCAGGTACTGGGTCTCGGCCCAGTCGACGAGGAAGTCGGCCAGCGCTTGCGACTTGATGGCGGTGCGGGGCTGGTAGTAGATGGTGTAGGGAGCCAACTCTATGGCCCATTTGGCCACTCGGCCAGAAGCATCTCGGCTCCCAATGATCTCGGCCAGCGGGGCTGTGCAAACCACCGTGATTGGATGCTCTTGAAAGTAAGGCTTCAACTTCTTGGCGGCAAAGTGCACGCCATAGCACATCTTCTGGTAGTGGGGGTAGTTCTGCTTGGAGGTCGACAGTACCTCGCTCAGGTAATACACCGGTCTCTGGACACGGAGCGCCTTGCCTTCCTCCTTGCGCTCGACTACAATGACTGTGATGACTACTCGGCTGGTGGCGGCAATGTATAGGAGCATGGGCTCTTTAGGAGTCAGAGCCGCCAGCACAGGGGGAGTAGTCAACATCTTCTCCAGCTGGAGAAATGCTTCATCCGCCTTGTGGTTCCACTCAAAAAGGTGGTCTTCTTCATCAGTTGGTACAAAGGGAGGGCCTTCTCGCCCAACCGACTGATGAATCGGCTGATGGACGCCAAACAGCCGTTGAACTTCTGCACATCTAACAGTCGGCTAGGTACCTCCATCCTCTCAATGGCCTTGATCTTCACAGGGTTGCACTCTATGCCGCGTTCAGAGACTAGGAAGCCAAGGAGTTGGCCGGATGGTACTCCAAAGACGCACTTCTCAGGGTTGAGCTTGATCTGGAATCGGCGCAGGTTTTCAAAAGTTTCCTTGAGGTCTTCCACCAGCGTCCCACGCCTTTCCGTCTTCACCACCACATCATCTACGTAGACGTGGGCGTTTCTGCCGAGTTGCTTGAGGAGGCACTTCTGCATGCAATGCTGAAAGGTGGAGCCGGCATTCCTCAAGCCAAACGTCATGGTCAGGTAGCAGAAGGCTCCGAATGGTGTGATGAAGGCGTTCTTTAGTCTGTCTGCCGGGTTTAGCTTGATCTGGTGATATCATGAATATGCATCTAAGAAACTCAACAGCTCGCATCCGGCTATGGAGTCTATCACCTGACCAATCCTTGGCAAAGCAAAGGGGTCCTTGGGGCACGCCTTGTTGAGGCTTGTGTAGTCAATACACATCCGCCACTGCTTGTTTTTCTTCAACACCAGGACCGAGTTCGCCAACCATTCTGGAAAAAATACTTCCATAATGAAGACGGCTGCCAGGAGCTGGGCTATCTCTTCTCCAACAACTCTTCTCTTCTCTTCTAACAGGCGGCGCAAGGGCTGCCTGACGGGCTTCACATCAAGTCGGACATGTAACTTGTGCTCGGCGAATTTCGTCGGTACACCTGGCATGTCTTTAGGGGACCATGCAAAGATGTCTCGATTCTCACGGAGGAAATCGACGAGCTCGCCTTCCTATTTGTTGTCGAGGTTTGCACCTACGACAGCATACCTCTCTGGGTGCTCTGGGTCCAAGGGTATCTTCTTAGTCTCTTTGGCCAGCTTGAATGAACCCTCAGCTTCCGACTCCTTGGGGTCGGGCGACATCTCTGGCTGCTTTCCGGCCATCGCCATGACCCGATCAAGGAGCCGCTTCTCATCTGCGATCACCAGGGACTCGGCCAGCCGACTGCTCTCAGCCGCGCAAGCGGACGACTTCCTGTAGTCGCCAGCTACGGTTAGAATTCCCTTGGAACTCGGCATCTTCATCTTGAGGTAGGCGTAGTGGGGAACCGCCATGAATTGGCCAAAGTAGGTCGGCCAAGTAACGCATGGTATGGGCTTTCGAGGTCCACCACTTCAAACCAGACTGGCTCTCGGCGGAAATGATCTTTGTCTCCAAAGAGGACGTCTATCAGGATCTTGCTGATTGGTGAGCAGGAAAGGCCGGGCACAATACCATGGAACACAGTCCGGCTGCTCTGCAGCTGTCTTTGCTTGATTCCTAACTTTTCCATGGTGTCCCTGTACAGGATGTTGATGCTACTGCCTCTGTCTATCAGCACTCGCGAAAAGCGGGCGACCCGCCTATCTCTGGCCAAGGTGGCACTCAGGACCAGAGCGTAGGAGCCTGGATTCGGCATCACCTCTGGTTGATCTGCCCTGCCCCAACTGATAGGCTTCTCGGACCAATGCATAAACTCTGGAGTATCTGATGCTACTGCATTCACCTCTTGCTGCTGCAGCCGCCTGCTGCGCCGATCGTCAGCCATACTGGTGAACACCACATAGGCTCCATGCTCTTCTGGGTACTCATCTTGTACTGCGCCGACTGGCCTGGCAGCCGGCTGCTGGGGCGGCGGTGGAGGCGGCGGCCCAGCAGGCGGAGGAGGAAGGAGGCAGTCTCCCTTGGCGATTCGGGTGAGCCAGTGGCACTTTCGGGTGGTATGGTTTGATGGCTTCGCGCCGCTGTGGAACTTGCAGGGACCGTCTAGAGTCTGCTCGTAAGAGAAGGCCGGCAACCAGTTGGACTTGCCGCCTTTCTGCCGCTTGGTCGGAGGCTGCCCCTCCGGGTGTTGATCTTCGACTGTTGCAACCTGCCGACTGCTGGAAGTTGGCTGTGGGGCTTTGCGCTTGTTGTCGTTCTGTTGCTGTCGCCGACTGGCGTTTCCAGCTGGGGTTCTGGGAGCCTGAGGAGTCACTTTGCCAGCAGCGTTAACTTGAATTTCCGTCTTCATGGATGAGTCGGCCGTGGCGTACTTGTCTGGTATGCTCAGCAGCTCGTCGAGGGTTTCCGGCTCATCGCAGAGGAGCTTGTGCTTGAGGAGGGTGCCTTCTCGGCCCCCGACGGTGAAGTACTCGATAGCTTGCACCTCGTGCACGCCCTCGCAGGAGTTCCAAAGCTTGCCCCAGCGCGTGAGGTAGTCGCGCGTTGACTCGTCAGGGCCTTGCACGCACAAGGAAAGCTGGCGCGGCTTGGGAGGTCGCTTGTACGTGCTCGTGAAGTTGCGGATGAAGGCCTCGGTGAAGTCGACCCAGCTGTTGATGCTGCGGGGCTTCAGGCTGTTCAACCATGTCCGGGCCGTGCCCTGGAGCATGAGTGGAACATACTTCACGGCAACACGCTTGTTGCCGTTCGCTATGCTGACGGCTGTGGAGTAGTCAACTAGCCAGTCCTCCGGCTTCACGGAGCCGGTATACTTGGGCGTGTCTCGGGGGAGCGTGAACCCTTTGGGAAAAGGCTCGTCTCGGATGCGGGGCCCAAAGCAAGGCGGACCCAACTCATCTTCTTCTTCCAGCGCCAGGGATCGGTGGAGTCGGTCGATCCGGTGGCGGGCGTTGTTTTCTCCGACTCCCTCTCGGCGGCCAAGGCGGCCACCGAGAGTCGGATGCTCAACAGGCGGTGGGGAAACTCGCCGTTCTCTTCTTGGTGGGGGAGGCAGATAGTCGCCCTGCCGCTCCATTGCTCTCGAGCGGCCGTCTTGGTCACGCTCGATGGTGATGCGAGTCCGACTGTGGCTGACAGCCGGCTCTTTGTCTTTTCTTCCGTGGACTCCGCCACTCGGCGTCCGAGACGTCGCGCCTTGATCTCGGCGGGGAGACAAGTTGTTGTTTGGTTGCAGCGGCGTCTCCGTGCGGCCGCCGGCTGCATTCTGCGCGGCAACCGCGTCGAGGAGCTGCTGGACTCACTCCGTCATCATGCGGTGCTCTTCGCCTTCAAAGTTCTTCAGCTCGTCAGTCGCCGCCTGGGCGGTGTGGATGTTCTCCGCGGGCGTGGCGTACACGGGGCGATTGGCCCTGAACAGGTTGGCGATGGTCGCGCCGCGCTGTCGGACCGCGCCTAGGCGGCTGGGCCCAGTCGGAACCGGCGAGCCGCCCACAGCGCGATCCATCTCACGCTGGTAGGCTTCTGACAAGCGCCTCATGCTTGCGAGCCTCTTGGCGCCTTCGATGATCTGAAGGCGGCGTGTCTCCAGCGTCTGCGTCTTCTGGGATAGGCGCAGTTAGGTCTTGCAGAGCCGCGTCGAGCGGGTCATGAGCTCCCTCACCGGAACGCTCGTCATGACTGATGACAAGCACCTCCGTGACGGCGCTTCCGTCGCTCTCCTCGTGAGGGAGTGGCTCGTCGTATACCACCACGTTGGTGGGGAAAGCATCAAGTGATGCGGCGTCGGAGTCGACCAGCATCGGGTCGGTGGAGCCTACGGACTCCAAGTCCACGGCAGGCTCGCCGGTGATGTGGAGTTGGTCGAGGAGGCCCGTGAGGAGGTTCTCGGGGCCGCCCGTGCCTGCATCGGATGCATGCTCGTCAGAGAGGCGAACCTCGCCGACAAGTTCGGCGAGGCAGCTTGCTGCACAGGCGGCCTCAACGCCGCGCAGCGCGTCGATGCAGACTCCGTCTGGCGAGCCTGGCTGGCTGTGCTCGCCAGGGAGAAAAAGGGTTCTCGTCCAGAACAGATCTCTAGACGACGGTGCACCTTGCCCCATGGTGCGCGTGAAATGTCGGGGGTTGGGTGCGACATATGCCAAAGGATGGCTTATCATGGTGGGGGCGAGTAGAACATCGCCAGTGCCTGGAAACGGGATGAGGCGAAGACATGCACGCCGGCGGATCTTACCCAGCTTCAGGGCTCTCCGAGGAGATAACATCCCTACTACTGCTCTGCGGGGTCTCTGCATGGTCACTAGGCCGAAGTGAATACAAGGTTGCTCCTAGAGCTGTTTTTGGAGGTAGGAGAAGGCAAGGCTAGCTTTCTCCTCCCTATATGGTCTGTCTAGTGCTAATGGATTCGAACCCTTTGCATGGGTGCCCTGGGGGGTTTATATAGGCCTACCCCCAGGGGTACAATGGTAAAACTGGCTGGGTGCGGGTCCCAGCCGTCTGTCTCTCAGGCCGCTGTCTTCTCCGCCGACTCCTGGGACCCACCGACTGGTGGGTCCCGCCGACTAGCCTGGTACGAGGGCGTCAGCCCTTGTCCGCCGCGGGCAGGTCTTGCCGGCTGCAGATTACCGCAGCCGTGCTTCTAATGACGCTGGCTTGGTCATGGGGTCATGGCAACAGTGTCGCCGCCTGACGGGCGATCACTATCGCCATTCCCCCGTCGTGTCTAGTTAATGGCATGTGGGGCCCGTGGGAGGGGCCGGCCGACTCCTGGGGGCCGACTCCCAACGGGTCCGACTCATGGCGCTCTCGCCGCCTTCAGTACTCTCGCTGAGTGGTAGGCCCCGCCGTCTCTGGGCCGTACAGACAGGCCGTCGTGGGCACAGGGCTCCGCCCCCAAGAGCTGATGTCAGGGCCGGCATGGCAACAGTGCCGCGCCGGACGGAGATCTCCGTTGGTACGGCGCACTGTGGCCATGCCTGCCCTTAAATAACAGGGTGGTTGGAGTTGCAGGCCGACTCCCCATAGTCGGCCTCTTTGGAGTCGCCTCTGGGACTCGGCTTATCTCGAAGTCGCCTCTTGGACTCGGCTTATCTTGGAGCCGCCTCTTGGACTCGGCTTATCTTGGAGCCACCTCTTGGACTCGGCTTATCTCGGAGTCGCCTCTGGGACTTGAGGGGCGCAGCCTGCCCCGATGTCTTGAAAGGTTCTGGGACTCGGGTTAGCCTACCCGTGGCCCATTACTGCGACACTTAGGATGGAATGAACCTGCGTAAACAAGGTTAGATAACACATGTACATCTACAAGCCAGAGCAAACAGAAGAAACCACAAGAATACCAAGACTGGGATGACATGTAGAGAGTGAGTACTAAGTACCACATTGGATTAGACATGTCCCCAAGAGTAAAGATATGCAATGAATTTAAATGATTTCTTTCCCTTAGATGTCTTGCTCCCCCTCAATCTAGCATGGGATACTGGGAGAAGATAGGAAACAGAAAATTAGAGCTGAAGGATATAATTGAACAGATCTAATGCAAATAAGCACATATGAACATGTCTTTCCCCTCAAGAAGACATGTGGCATCTCTCCTCTTGAACACCAAGCATCTGGGATCCTTGAGAAATACTTTCTACTTGAGTATTCTCTCCCCCTGGAGATCTCTTTCTCCCCCTGTGGAAGTAATGCTCTCTCCCTTTTGGAAGTGATAAGCTTTGATGTGATCTCTCTCTCCCCCTTTGACATCAATTTCCAAGAAGGGTTTGATCCTTGAGTCAAAGCACAAAGCATTTATATAAATGTGATGCTTGTAGAGGACAAGATTCATTGAGTGGAGCTGGATCAGAAGAAACACAGAATAAGTGGCAAACTATTTTTCCTGTTGTGAAATCGGTGGCACTGAGTGGTATGCTTCGGTTGTACCGAAAGGATTCGGTTGGACCAAAAACAACAAATCGGTGAAACCGAGTTCTTCGCAGAGAAAACACTTGTCAACTCAGCTCACTAGACTAGTAAGATCTCACAAAGATTTGCAAGGAATTTACTGAATGATATGCAATGAATTGGATGCAGAAAATGCGGAGCATATAGAAGGAAATCTAGATGAAGTTTTTTTTTGAAAGGGGAAACAAATATGCATGAGACAAATGCAAAAACACAGAAAAGAACACAAGAGAACTTCATCTAGAGATGGTCGGCGACAAAGTCACCTATGTTAGAGTATATTGACTTAGGAGTCAAGTGAGATCACTTGATCATAGGTCATACTCATCGTTTAAGCTCAAAATGGGGTTGCCATTTTTCGTTTAAGCACCTTAATGTATTCACATCTTGTCGAGTTGCTTTAGCTCATGACTTGGAGTAAAGCTTCTCTAAGATGGAATAACATACCTTGGTTGGTGGTGTTGACCATGTAGTTGAACTTGTGTGGGTTGCTCAAGGTTGATGTAGCTCATCAAGAATTGGGAGCACCACTTGGAATTTGAGTCCATCTACCTACATGGTTTAGTTCTTGCAAGGAAGAGCACTTGTGTATCCAAAAATGACAATCATGAAGCTCAACATAGAATTTGTCAAAGGATATGTTTGAATGGTTCCTTGCTTCCTTGTCTTCAACCACCATAGTGTAGAAACTTGGTGATGTAGAGATTGCTCAAGATGTGAGTAGATTACAATCTCATGGAATTTGATTCAACCAAGTACCTACATGGGTTATATAACATGCAAGATGCAAATATATCCAAGACATAAGATTTTCATCATAAGAGAAATATCAAGGATTAGTCATAAGCTCATGTATTGCATGTGTCCAATGGAGTTTCTACTCCAAGTTTGAAGCATCTATGATGTTCAATTCTCCTCTCAGCCTGCAAAACACTTTCTCATCAAGAGGTTTAGTGAATATATCCGCTAATTGCTTTTCGGTGCGAACATGCTTAAGATTAATGTCACCCTTCGCAACCTGATCTCGAATGAAATGATGACGAACTTCAATATGCTTAGTTCGAGAGTGTTGTACGGGATTATGACCAATTTTGTTAGCACTTTCATTGTCACAAAACAATGGAACATGTTTCACATATATCCCATAATCTTTAAGAGTTTGGGTCATCCAAAGTAATTGAGCACAACATGAACCAGCGGCAATGTATTCCGCTTCGGCGGTGGATAAGGATACTGAGTTTTGTTTCTTGGAGGACCAAGACACAAGAGATCTACCAAGAAATTGACAAGTACCCGAAGTGGACTTTCTATCAACCTTGTCTCCGGCATAGTCCGAGTCGGAGTAGCCAACAAGATCGAAAGAGGCCCTCTTAGGATACCAAATGCCAAAATTTGGTGTATGGATTAAGTATCTCACTATCCTTTTCACGGCCTTAAGATGACATTCTTTAGGAGCAGCTTGATATCATGCACACATGCACACACTTAGCATGATATCGGGACATGAAGCACATAGATATAACAATGAACCAATCATAGAGCGATAAACCTTTTGATCAACCGGTTCACCATCTTTGGTCAAGTCAAGATGTCCACTAGTAGGCATGGGTGTAGTCATACCTTTGCATTATTGCATATTGAACTTCTTGAATAGGTCCTTGGTGTACTTCGTTTGAGAGACAAAGGTACCTTCCTTAGTTTGCTTGATTTGCAAACCAAGAAAGAATTTGAGTTCACTCATCATAGCATCTCAAACTTCTCCGACATTAGCTTCCCAAACTTTTCACTGAAATGAGGGTTAGTTGAACCAAATATAATATCATCAACATAGATTTTGCACACAAATAGTTCTCCATTAACCATTTTAGTAAAAAGTGTGGAATCAATTTTCCCAATTTCAAAGCCTTTTTCAATGAGGAACTTGGTCAAGCATTTATACCACGCTCTAGGAGCTTGTTTAAGACCATAAAGAGCTTTGTGAAGTTTGTAAACATGATTTGGTTTGTTAGGATCGACAAATCCAGGAGGTTGCTTAACATAAACTTCCTCCTCTATTTCACCATTTAGAAAAGCACTTTTAATGTCCATTTGGTACAAGGTGATATCATGGTGATTAGCATAGGCAAGTAAGATGCGAATGGACTCAAGTCTAGCAACGGGAGCGTAAGTCTCACCATAGTCCATACCTTCGACTTGTGTGTAGCCTTGGGCGACGAGACGTGCTTTGTTGCGAAATACTTGTCCATCTTCATCTTGCTTGTTGCGAAACACCCATTTGGTACCGATTATGTTGTGGTTGTTGCCGGGCTTCTCAACCAATGTCCAAACTTGGTTCCTCTCAAAGTTGTGTAGCTCTTCATGCATAGCATTTATCCAATCCAGATCTTCCAATGCTTCTTCGACCTTCATAGGTTCAATGCTAGAGATGAAAGAATAGTTTTCACAAAAGTTAGCTAAACGAGTTTTAGAGCGAGTGATTCTCCCGGTTTGAATATCATTGTAGATTTGCTCGACGGGATGGTCTTTAGCAATTCTTGCTTGAACTCGTGAAAGCTTTTGCTTGGTTCTTGGTTGAAGTTCTTCTTCATCTTGTTCTTCTTCTTGGCCTTCTTCATTGTTGGCGTTGGCGTTCTCTTGTCGTGGTGGAGAAGGAGGTTGTTGACGTTCATCTTGATGCACTTCCTTGTTTTCTTCATCTTGGTGTGTCCCACTTGTGGATGCTTCCGTATCAACTCTTGGTTCACCTTGTCGTGAAGTAGAAGCTTCCACTTGGACAGACGAGGTACTCTCCTTCACCTCCGTTGGACAGACCTTGCCAATAGACAAGTCTTGGATTGCTCCCGAAGGATCTTTGTCTCCTACATCAATTGGCAATTGCTCTACTTGCGAGCCGTTAGATTCATAAAACTTCACATCTACCGTCTCTTCAACCTTTCGGGTGAAATTGTTGTAGACACGGTAAGTGTGAGAGTTCGAGCCATAACCTAGTAGGAAACCTTCATGAGACTTAGGAGCAAATTCAGAACGACGATGCTTATCAAGAATGTAGCACTTTGAGCCGAATACTCGAAAGTATCCAACTTGGGGTTTGTTACCGGTGAGTAGCTCGTATGCCGTCTTGCCGAGTAGCTTGTGAAGATACAAGCGATTTGTTGCATGACAAGCTGTCTCAACCGCTTCTGCCCAAAAGTGCTTCGGTGTCTTGTACTCATCAAGCATCATTCTCGCCATTTCGATGAGCGTCCGGTTCTTCCTCTCAACAACTTCATTTTGTTGAGGTGTGTACGTGGCCGAGAACTCGTGTGAAATCCCTTCTTCGTCAAGAAAGGTGTCCACATTTGCGTTCTTGAACTCCATTCCGTTGCCGCTGCGAACCTTCTTGATCTTCACTTCAAATTGATTTTGGGCCTTCCTAGCGAAGTTTTTGAAGATCTTTTGGACCTGCGATTTATCATCGAGAAAGAACACCCACGTAAATCTTGAAAAATCATCAATTATAACTAGACCAAAAGAATTTCCACCAAGACTCTTGTAAGAGTTGGGACCAAAAAGATCCATGTGAAGTAGCTCGAGTGGCCTCCTTGTGGTCATGATGTTCTTCACGGGATGCCTTCCTCCAACCTGTTTACCTGCTTGACAAGAACTGCAAAGTCTATCCTTATCAAATATGACATCGTTAACACCAAGGATATGATTCCCTTTAATAAGCTTGTCAAGGTTTCTCATGCCAATGTGACCTAGTCGTCTATGCCATAACCAACCTTTTGAGGATTTAGCAATGAAGCAAGTTTTAGGTTGAGCCTTTTTAGAGAAATCAACAATGTAAAGATCACCTCTACATATACCGGTAAAGACCATTTTATGATTGTCTCGACAAAACACTTAGCAATCTACTTCAGTAAATAGGACATTGAAACCGAAATCAGCAAGTCTAGATACTGAAAGTAAGTTGTAGCCAAGAGATTCAACAAGCATAACATTCTGAATGGAGCTATCATGTGAGGTGGCCACCTTACCGAGGCCAACCACCTTACCCTTTGAGTTGTCACTGAAAGTGACATACTTTCAAGGACTATCATTTTCAGCAAGCTCACGAAACATGTCTTTATCTCCGGTCATGTGATCGGTACATCCACTGTCAAGAACCCATTCCTTTCCTCCGGACATATATCCCCGAAGATTTGCCATAAGACCAAAGTGTCTCATTGCATCGTCAAGATCGAAGTCACTATCATCATCCTCATCATAGTATCCATGTTCAACATCGTCATGTGGTGGATCAAGTCCTAGAGAGGGTAATTCGTTAGAGTGAGTTTGACAATGATCTTGCTTATGAATTCTTATAGCTTCGGAAATAATATCACCAACAATTCCAACATCTCCTTTGGCACGCATAAGATTTGTAAGTTCAAATAGACGATCACCAAACATAGGATCACTAGTATTCATCTTACTCAAGGCAATAGACTTATGGAGAATTTCATCTAGATTTTTCAAGGAATAATTTGGAAAGCGTTCCTCAAGAAATTTCCATATAGTGTAAGCACACTCAAGAGTAGGCAAGTTTCTAATTAAGTTTCTAGGCAAGCCTCTAGTGATAAGATTAACAGTTCTAAGATTCCTAATCATGTCAATTGACTCATCAAGAATAGGATGCATAGGATCAACATGAGGTGCACAAGGGCTAGCAATGTACTTGTTCAAATGATATTGATTGAAAATTACAAGCATCTCATTTTTCCACTCATGAAAATACTCTCCATCAAGAATAGGCACTCTATGTCTAAGACTCCCCAAAGTAGACTCATCCATCTTCCTCCAATGGTGATTAAACCAAGGCAATGGAGAATGCTCTGATACCACTTGTAGGACCTTGAGAAGAGGTGTCTAGAGGGGGGTGATTAGACACTAAGTATCAAAGTTGCAGTTTTTAACTTCTTTAAGTTCAAGTGGAGTTTAGGCACAAGTTTAACATTCACAATACATAACAAGCAAGCAAGCAAAGAGTATATGAGCAGCGGAAAGTAAAGCATGCAACTTGCAAGAATGTAAAGGGGAGGGTTTTGGAGGATTCAAACGCAATTGGAGACATGGATGTTTTTGTCGTGGTTCCGATAGGTGGTGCTATCGTACATCCATGTTGATGGAGACTTCAACCCACGAAGGGTAACGGTTGCGCGAGTCCACAGAGGGCTCCACCCACGAAGGGTCCACGAAGAAGCAACCTTGTCTATCCCACCATGGCCATCGCCCATGAAGGACTTGCCTCACTAGCGGTAGATCTTCACAAAGTAGGTGATCTCCTTGCACTTACAAACTCCTTGGTTCAACTCCACAATCTTGTTGGAGGCTCCCAAGTGACACCTAGCCAATCTAGGAGACACCACTCTCCAAGAAGTAACAAATGGTGCGTTGATGATGAACTCCTTGCTCTTGTGCTTCTAATGATAGTCTCCCCAACACTCAACTCTCTCTCATAGGATTTGGATCTGGTGGAAAGAAGATTTGAGTGGAAAGCAACTTGGGAAAGGCTAGAGATCAAGATTCATATGGTAGGAATGGAATATCTTGGCCTCAACACATGAGTAGGTAGTTCTCTCTCAGAAAATGTATGCTGGAAGTGTAGGTTTGTTCTGATGGCTCTCTCCACGAATGAAGAGGAGGTGGAGGGGTATATATAGCCTCCACACAAAATCTAACCGTTACACACAATTTACCAAACTCGGTGGGACCGAATCAACAAACTCGGTCGGACCGATTTAGTAAACCTAGTGACCATTAGAGTTTTCGGTGGGACCGACATGCAACTCGGTGAGACCGATATGGTTAGGGTTAGGGCATAAGGTAATCTTGGTGAGACCGATTACACAAACTCGGTGAGACCGATTTTGGTAATTAGCTAACCAGAGAGTTGGTCAGGCAAACTCGGTGTGACCGATTACTCAAACTCGGTGGAACCGATTTTGGTAATAAGTTATCCAGAGAGTTTGCATTGTAATCTCGGTAGTACCGATTCCTCAAACTCGGTGAGACCGATTTTGGTAATGGACATACACAGAGAGATTACAATCCCATCTCGATGAGACCAAGATCCGTATCGGTGAGACCGATTTGCCTAGGGTTTGTGGCAGTGGCTATGACATATGAACTCGGTGGCGCCGGATAGGAAGAATCGGTGGGGCCGAGTTTGTCTTTAGGTTTAGGTCATGTGTGTGGAAGTGGGAAAGTAGTTGAGGGTTTTGGAGCATATCACTAAGCACTGTGGAGCAAGAAACTCATTAAGCAACACCTCATCCCTTCTTGATAGTATTGGCTTTTCCTATAGACTCAATGTGATCTTGGATCACTAAAATATAAAATGAAGAGTCTTGAGCTTGAACCTTGAGCCAATCCTTTGTCCTTAGCATCTTGAAGGAGTTCCCACATCCTTTAGTCCATGCCACTCCATTGTTGAACTTATCTGAAATATACTAGATAAAAGTGTTAGTCAACAAGAGATATGTTGACATTAATTACCAAAACCACCTAGGGTGCACTTGTGCTTTCACTTCCCTATGAAAAGGAATAACTGTGGGCGCGCTGCTCACTTTACCGCCCTCCCTGCGTCTCCTCCCATCTCAGAAACGCCGCCTCCTTTCTTCCTTCTTCTCGAGCCCCTCTGCTTCCATCGCTGTTGCACTTCCGCCATCCTCTGTTTTCTTGCTTCTCGCATTCGCCATGGCGCCCAAATCCACCAAAAGCAAGGGGGTGGGTAAAGACGTTGGGGCGACGGAGCAGCCAGAGAGTGAGCTGGTGGCGCGACGAGTGCAGTTCCCCTACTTCACCTCGACGGTCGACGTGTTCGAGCTCCAGGAGATGCACAAGGATCTATGGGGGGTGAAGACGGGAGGAGACAAGACGGGGCGTCCAGCCACGCACATCGTTCCTGCCAGTGCCGGGGCCTCCCCAAATCGGTACCTCTTCTTCGTCGAATACTTCTCATGTGGGCTCTGTCCCCACTTTTCTGATTCCTTCAAGGATATCATGCACACCTACGGCTTTCGTCTTCTGGATTTCACTCCAAATGCCGTGGCGTGCATGGCTCTCTTTGCACACCTCTGCGGGGGCTTCGTCGGGGTGCACCCCAACACGGCACTCTTCCGCCATTACTTCTTCCCTCGGATCCAAAAAGGGGGCACCATCTCCGGCTGCGTCGCCTGGATCCCGAGGGCCAAGGGGGCGTATCCGGATGGCGCCACGAAGGAGAGGTGGGAAGAATGGTGGGGCCGGTGGTGCTGGATTGAGGAGAAGGACCCGCCGGCATTCTGCGAGGTTCGCCAGGAGCCGCCGATGCGTGGGGGCGATTGGGGCGACGTCGATGCCGACGACGCGAAGCTCATGATCGCCACCACCAGGATTCTTCGGCTTACCCAGGACGGGCTCACCCTTGAGATGATCGGGGTGGACTTCATCCGCCGCCGAATTGCTCCCTTGCACGACAAAGTTAGGCCAGCCTAGCTTTTTGTGAACGCCGCCGACATCATGAGGCTCCGCCCCGGCCTCGACAACAACATGACGGTGCTGCGGCACGCCCATCTCTGTCAGCGGATCTTCCAGCTTGATGTTAATGACGAAGGCGAGGTGGAGCGGTCCAGCAAGCTTGCCAGGGCTACCGCGAAGGCCGGCAAGGTCGCCAAGGAGCCCGTTTTCAAGTTGCTGGCGGGGGTGGTCCCGCTGAGCAACAACTCTCGCCGGTTCGAGATCATCACCATGATGCCGCTCTTCAATGCACATGGCCTTGACCTGAACTAGGTCGAGCTGGACGAGCTCAAGGTGCACGAGTTCTTCGACACCTTGCCTGAGGTGTACGTCACCGCCGAGCCGCAGCTTATCTAGGCCACCTCTCCGGCTGAGCTGGAGTACATCGCCGCCAGGGTGGAGGAGGCGAAGCTCGTCGAGGAGGCTGGCAGCGCCAGCGGCGTGGCGGACAAGGCCGCGGTAGAGGCAGAGGAAGAGGAGCTCGCCCGGTGGGCGGCAGCCGCTAGGAAGGCCAGCGGCGTCGGCACCGGGGCTCTCCTCGTCGAGGACGCATCCGACGGGTCTTCAGAGGAGGACGGCGAGGGGGAGAAGGCCGCGACCGTCGACCCTCCCACCGCCGGAAAAGGGCGGGTCCTGTAGCTAGCCTTCTCCGGTGAGCCGGTCCGCCCTGGACAGGCCGCACAGCTGCGGCGGGCCCAGGAGGCGCCCGTGCGCTAGACGAGGGCGGTGACGATGAAGAAAGCGGCGAAGGCCGTGGCATCAAAGAAGAAGGCATCCGCTTCTTCGTTGTCCAAGTGCGCCCGGACGCCATCGCCTCCCCCTTCGCCGACAAACATCAGCACGGGGATTGCATTTGACTTCGGGCCCCTTAGCCCGGAGAGGAAGAGGAAGATAATAGAGGAGGAGGAGGAGGAGGAAGAGTAAGCTCTGCTTTCTTCCTGCCCTCTCTTTTCTTTTCCTCTAATGGTGCCGCACATTCTGAATTATCCTTATCTCGTAGGGATGTGGAGATGCTGGCCCAGAGGGTGAAGAGGGCCAGGATTTCGACGAGTGGACAGCCCCCGGCAGGCACCTCCAGCACGCCAATGGTGGTGTTGAGCAGCCCGGACAGCAACCCCAAGCCCAGCCCCCAGCGTGAGTCCATCACCCATCCTTTGTCAACGTACGCGATGAATGATGCTTTGATACTGACCATGCCGCGGATGTAGGAGGGGAGCAACACCAAGGGGAGCTGCAGAGGGCTTCTACCATCATGCCGCCCCCGTCGACCACGCCGTCCCGAAGGGCGTCCCCGGCAAGGGCACCAAGCACCGAGGCCATGCACAGGGAGGAGGAGGAGGAGAACACGGGCGCCCGTGGCTTCGCCTCGACGCCAAACCTTGGCGGAGAAGGGACTTCTGCCTCTCGGCCCGGCACGGGTAAGACTCTCGTCCTTTATTTATGCTTGCTTTCTTTCTTTTCTTTTTTACTAGCTTTGATCTTGGCTCCGTCCTGCCCCTTCTTGGCATCCAGACCCCTCCTCGATGGACTCAGAGGACATCGACACCATCATCAAGGACGTCGCCGCGGATGCCACAACGTAGGATGAGAAGATCGCTGCCGAGGAGAGCGCTGAGGGAGCTACTGAGGATGCCACCAAGGAGCCTGCCGAGGAACCCGACAAGGAGCCTGCCGGGGAAGCCGACAAGGGTGCTGTCGAGGAGGTCGTGTTTGACGACCTACCCTCCTCCTCCGCTGCATCCGGCTCCGGCAGGTACTTGAGGGTGAGCGACGACCTCTTCGTCCACCTCCTAGGCGCGTCGAGCACCAAGGCTCCCCTCGAGGGGGAGGTGTTCGACGAGGAGGTGCTTGCCGCTGCTGGGCTCGAGGTTGTTGACGAGCCGGGCATCGGCGGTGACGGCTCCCAGGAGGAGCGGCTGCTCCAAGCCATCGGCGCCAGCTTCCGGAAGCTTCAGGCGCTCCACCGTGCCCATGTGGACAAGGCCAAGTCCAGGACGGCGATGGTGGAGAAGGCGGAGGCGAACTTCGAGGGGCGCATCGCCGAGGTGCACGACTGGTTCCGCCAGGCTCAAGACGAGCTGAAAGCCGCCCAGGGCGAACTGGCCAAGCGCAATGTGGAGCTCACCTTGAAGCTGGCCGATGTCGAGAAGGCCCAGGAGACGGCGAAGAAATTGGCGGATGAAGCCGCGGCCGTCCGGACCCAGCGCGAGGCCGCACTGAACTCCCAGGAGGAGGATCTTGCCGAGCGCGAGAAGAAGCTTGCCGCCATGCTCCGCGGCAAGGATGAAGAGGTGGACAAGCTCGTCGTGCAGCAGACCCAAGAGCTGGAGCAGAGGCATCAGGAGGCACTCAATGCCCAGGCTCTGGTCCACGGCGGCAAGGTGAAGGAGCTGGAGGAGCAAGCTTTGAAGCTGTCCACGGAGAAGGACACGCTCAATGGCGCCCTGGTGGAGGCGCAGGGCACGTACGTCAGCAAGGCCGGAGAACTCTCCAAAGCGAACAACTCCATCAAAGACCTCAAGCAGAAGCTGGGGGATCTCGAGAAGATGTTGTCGGAGGCCAAAGCCCGAGAGGGGACCCTGACCAAGGAGCTGGAGACCGAGAAGCAGCTGCGGATGAACGAGACCGCCAACCTCAAGGACCACGTGGCGGGCGAGAAGCGTTGGCTTGAATGCCTCACCATCGTTGCGGAATCGGCCGCCATGCAGCTGGGCATCATGGGGATGCCGAGCATGAGGTGCACCCTGGAGGCGAGACTGAGCCCCAACGCCAACCTGACCCTATACTTTGAGAAGGTCGTCGGCGCTCTGGAGCGGCTTCACTCCGACCAGACGGCCTCCCTGGCCGAGGCGTCCCGGATGCTTTGCCGGGGTGTCATGACCAGGGTGCTTGCCAAGATAGCGCACTGGCATCCTGACCTTGACTTCGAAGATGCGCTGAAGAGCTTACCGGAGGATGCTGACATCACGGCGCTCAATGAGCATATCAAGCCCATCCTCAGCCGCATCGACAAAATTAAGAGGTTGGAGGGCCAGCGCCAGGACTAGGCACCCCGTTCCTTACCGCCGCTGCAAGTTCATGACCAAGACAATTGCTATCTTTAGTTAGAACCGCGGCGGCAATTTATGTAATATAACACTGCAGTACTCTTGACATTATGCATGTTATTTCCCTATTCAATTTTCCTTTGTATGTCCATCCTGCGCTAACTGGGTAGGCTTGCCGGTGCATAAACCCAGGGCAGCATCTTGAGGACGGATCCTCATTAGCCTGCCGGGTGTGCTTGCCGCCGGGCAAACCACCTTACTGCCCTCAACGCGGCCACTTGATCTGTCGAGTTTGACTCGAGTCAGAGTCGAGAGCGTTGCTGACGGCGGAAGGCTACCCTGCCGCTCTCGATGCGGCCGCCTGAAGTGTTGAGCGGACTCGAAACAGAAAAAAGGTGTTGCCGATCGCGGGAGGGCCCCTCTTCGTACAGGTTTTCCATACATAGGCACAATCTCTGAGGATGATAACCTCATATTAAGGAGAAGAGTTTAAAGGTTGGCATGACTTAGCTTTTTCGTCGCCGCCTTGGCATCCCTTGCGCTCGCATGTAGCGCTGCTCTCTTGGTCGCCTTCTCCGCAGGAGTCGTGGCGACGAAGAACTGCCAGGCCAACTTCCAGACCAGATTCTCACAATTGCGCCCCCTACCTGGCGCGCCAAAGATGTCGGTGGGAAACGACACCTATGGGATCACAAGAATCCCTACTACGGTTGCGGGGCGCGGGGTTGTGAGAAGAGCAGGATTAGTAATTGACACGGGGATCGTTTACCTAGGTTTGGGCTGCAAGGATGCGTAAAACCCTAGTCCTGCTTGGTGGGTGTATTGAGTGCTCTTGAGCTCTTGAACTAGCTACGGGTGATGCATGGTTCGAAAGAGCCGAATCCCTTCCCTGTATGCCACGGGCCTCCTTTTATAGGTGAAGGGGCTGCCATAGTGGCACACAGGAGGTGGAAAGGCCTACAGTGTTGCGAGCTTATCGCCCGTATTACCGGACAAGATGCATTAAATGCATGGCTTAGGTGTCCCTCACTTTATCGGGGACGGGAGCGAGGCCCGTCTCGTCCGTCGCCGCTCCTCCTCGCTTCGACACGCGCCCTGGCCAGCGATGCATGCGGTGCCATGTAGGCAGGCAAGCAGCTGAGGTGGCGCGGTGGTGGAGCCTCCACGAAGATCTGCATACCGCCACGCAGGTGCATGCTGAGTTGGCTTGGAAGCGGCATGTGCCACGCAGGTGCCTGCCCAGCTGGTTGGGCTGGCAGCTGCATGTGAACGGCAACGGGGAGTTGGTTGGTGCGGGCCTGGCAGTGGCCCTGCTGTCGCCTCTGGCAAGGGTCTTGTCGGGTGGCCCGGCAAGGGTCTTGCCGGGGGTCTTGTGGATTCCTTCGGTAAGAATCTTGGCAGGGAGTGTTGCCTTCTTATCCTCATCTGATCTTGAGCATTCCATGTCTTCACAAAGATCTGCATGCCACCACGGAGGTGCCTCCCGAACCCTGGTCCAACATGCTTGCTAGCGTTGGAGACCGTGGGTTCAAGGGTGGCTCGCTCCGTTGGTGTGGGCAAGCTGCCCCGGCAAGGGGCTTGCCGGGGCTGTGGAGGCTGCCCCCGACAAGGGTCTTGCCGGGGCAACCTGCTTCGCCCGTCTGCAATTTGTGGCCTTGGTCCTTGATGTTGTCTTGTTTGTCTCGAGCCTTCGGCTTCTCTCTGGCTTCCCTCCTTTGCCCTGCTATGCGTGGTCGCGGCGCGTGGCTCTAACTGCCCGTGCACAAGTAAAGGTGTCAAAAGGAGAACCCCTACTTTTCTACACCGACAGTAACCGTTTGAGCCACTTAAGTGCACAGAAGAGGTCAGACGTCCGGACAACACCGGACGTCCGGTGGCACAAATATGTCCGGACGTCTGACAGTTATCAGTCGTCCGGCCGCTGGGAACACATAAGCCACGAATCAGTACACAGCACACAGACGTCCGAGACGTGCCGGTCGTCCGGAGCCCAGACGTTCGGAGAGGCCTGTAAATCTGTAAATATGGTTCTATGGAGGAAACACCGGATGTCCGAGACGTAGCCCGGTCGTCCGGAGACCGGACGTCCGGAGAGGTTCGGAAATCCGTGAATAACATTCTGTAAGAGAAACACTGGACGCCCATTGTCGTGGAATTAACACGTCAGATGTCCTAGCAAGAGGACTTAGTCGTGGAGCCATCGCAACGAGATTAGCAAAAAGGGGTTAAACCGGACAAAGGACACGGGGGGTTTATACTGGTTCAGCCCCTTGCGGTGAAGGTAAAAACCTACAATCCAGTTGTTGTGGAATTGATGGGGTCTCGATGAGCAGGGACCGAATCCGCTTTACCTATCTCTCGAGCTGTTGTTTCTTGTCCCTGAACCGCCGCCGGGTCGTCCCTTTATATACACAGGTTGACGCCCGGCGGTTTACAGAATACCGAGGCCGGCTCATACATGTGTCCAGCTCGGTTTCTACCTTTCCTAACTTACAACACAAGTTTACACATCTCATGCCGGTTTACGTTTACGGGCTTTAAACCGCCTTTGGGCCCTGGGCCTCTAAGCTTTAATGGTAGAACGCCATACTCCTTGTCTTCATGGGCTTCAATACGAATGAGCGTAAACCGGCCCCTCCTGGGTGGTTTACACTCAGTAGTTATATCCGCAACATTAGGCCCAGATTGATTTGAACCTGTTCATGT
Organism: Triticum aestivum; assembly: GCF_018294505.1. Lineage (NCBI taxonomy): Eukaryota > Viridiplantae > Streptophyta > Magnoliopsida > Poales > Poaceae > Triticum > Triticum aestivum. The sequence goes on along the minus strand of NC_057795.1, from coordinate 151,981,455 downwards.
CAATCTTCAATACTTAGAAAAATTCCTTGGACATCCTCCTATGATCCTTGTAAACCGCCATGACGTCTCCTCCATATGAGCTTGGTAAACCGCCATGACGTCATCTTCTAAAATTACCGCAAATCGTCATGACGTCATCTTTGTATAGAAACCTGTATATACTTCTTTTATTAATTAATCCCCGAAGACCGTGGCGACAGCTATATCAGCTATCCAATTTTTGACTCCTCGATTCTCGCGCCTGTCTTTATCCGTTTGCCCTAATAAATAAGACCGAGGGTCCTTTCCATTCCCCCCCCCTTGCCTCTTCATCTCTTCTTCTTCCTTGTGACCCCGAAGAGCTCGAGCTCCATCGCTGCCTTCATCCTTCGAGCACTGCATCGACAAGGCCGCTGCATCAACCTGTTTTTGATCAGATGAACTACGACGCCCCTCCACTGCCCCGCAGCATCAGTAAGTACTCCCCTTTCCAAATATTAGATCTGCATTAGGGTTCTGCTGTTCATCGGTGTTCTTCATCGTTCTTCCTTTTTTCTTTCCTAGATCTCATAAATAGATCTGAAACTGATAGCAAAAGTGTGCGGTAGCAGTTCAGCGCCCCTAGTCACCCTCAGAAAACACTTTTTACTGCATGAGATCCTGCCCAAGCATATGCGCTCTTCTGCTGTCGCGACCTTCGGTTTTAAAATTTCTCCCCTTTTGATGAACTGCAGTAGATCTGAAATTATCATATCAACTTTGTAAAACCTGCTTGTGCAACACTTAAGAAAATTTCAGATCTGTCTCTTCCCCACCATTGTAGGCGGTTTAACTATTAGAAATTGATAATCCGCCAGGTACCATTAGCCCTCTCTTAAACCGCCATTTTTACCTGAACATCAATATCCGATTTAACATGTATATTTTCCTTTATTTGATCCCTTCCCCGACCCGACGCCGGTTTATACATATTAATCTTGAATCGTAATTCGACGTGTGAACTTCTTTTACAACTTTTCATCAAAAATGACCAAACCGTTCTTCTCCTGCAACTGGGCTCCTTCCTGGGTTACGGAAGAGCAACTTGCTAGTTATGCTGTAACTGGCGCTTTAGCAAAGCAAGAGACCATCCATTGGAGATCCCCGGGTACTGAAAACCCTCCTGAACCTCAAGATGGAGAGTAGTTGTCTTTGTACATCATTTGGACCGAGGGTTTAGCCCTCCCGGATCAAAAAAATTCCGGGATGTACTTGCCAGCTTCCAACTCCACCCTCAAGATATTGGACCAAACTCTGTGTCCAATATTTGCAATTTTCAAGTGTTTTGGGAGGTTTACCTGCAAGAAGAACCGACCGTCGAGTTGTTCAGAGACTTCTTTCACTTGAACCACCGTACTGAATTTACTGACGGCCCCAACACTGAACTTGGCAGGGTATCAATTCAAAAAAGGAAAGAAGTCAATTTTCCTCACGCCAAACACCACAGCCACCCCAAGGACTGGAATCAAACATGGTTTTACTGCCGGAATACTGCTCCTGAAGATGAAAATCCTCTTCCGGGTTACCGTGCTCACCGGCTCAGCAATGAACATCCATTGCTTCAATGGCTCTGCCAAGGAACGATCAAAATATGCACCACAGATTTCCAAGATCTGGGCTTTTATGGCAAACGATTTAACTGGTATCGACCTTGTCCGTTGCTGGGTGTCATGGAGCATCTTGCCCTTAAGTCGGCGTCCCGGTTTAATGTGCGAGTACACAGGAGAGCTAAAAGATCCTCAATGCCATATTGATGTCCAGCTAAGTGATGAAGCAATTACTGAAGCTATCAAAAAGATGTTGGATGAACCGATATCTGATTGTACGAAGACTGGGCTATGTCCCTATTATGCCTCTCATAAACCGCCAGCGGTAAGGATTGTATTTTTCTGTTTTTAATTCGCCCTCCTTGTTGAAACTTTTCTGATGGCCTTGTATTTATCTTTGCAGAGCAATGACCCATTCTAGAAAAGGAAATCTCAAGACAAACCAGTGAAACCACAAGACAAACCGGTGAGAGCGCCTCGTGCTAAGAGCAAGGCTTCAAAGAAACCAGCGAAGAAGAGAACCGCCGAGTCCTCTGATCCGGCCGAAGCTGTTGATGACTCAGAATCAGAGGTAGAACTTGATTCCCTTGGCTCATTTTTCGTGCACCTTATTGACAATGATCATTATCAGGATGATGCGGAAGCCAGCCATGCTGATCATGTAGAGGTAATTCCCCTCTCTTCTGATTCAGATCTTGTGCTAGTACGAAAACTCCGTCGCGCAGTCCGGAAAGTGAATCGTTCACACCCTCTCACTCATTTGGATTCACACTTTTCTTTGAAGACACAGCACCCTGAAGCTCGTCGCACAACCTGACACAGTGGCTAACAAGTCACCTCCTCCGGTTTACCGGACACACTGGTTCGGAAGCGCCGTGCAGAGGTCTCTTGTACTTCTAACAAATCTTATCCCAAAGCGGGTTACTTCCGATACCCTCTTGATCCATCTGACTCCAATTATCAGGGCACTTCCAATTCATCCTCTGGCAACTCATCAACCACACAGATGGCTCCCCTCAAGACCGTCCTTGGGTAAGCATAGTAATTTTAGTTTTGCTTTCTTGCACCGGTTTATCATACTAACCTCTGTTTGTTACTTGCAGTGCCAAAGCCTGACTCAGTAAAAAGGCCAAGCTAACTGCTCCCACTGATGATAATCCGTCTTTTGAACCGGAGAGGACCTCAGAAGCTGCTGATCGAGATGCTGATGTTGCTCTGGATGATCCTGTGCCACAAGGTCAAGACACTTATGTTGATCCACCAGAAGTTAAGCCGGCTAGTCGTCATGCTGATCTGCCAAGCCCAGCTGCCGATCCACCAAGTCCAGCTGTAATCCCCCAAGCCCAGCAAGAGCCGCTGTTAAACCATCCAATGCAGATAAGATTGTTGATGGCACGACCAATGATGTGGTGATTACCGGTTTTGGCCACACTACACCTGGCAACCCTGTCGCTTTATCAAAGCACAGCGCCAAAGAGGGATTTACTGCTATGGACAAAGGCAAGTGGAACACTGATTTGTCAAGCTGTGCTCATCTCAATGCTCAAGAACTCCACTCTGGATATCTAAACCGCCTGTATACAAGTTGTGATTATGAGGCCGGTTTAGTCAACCTGATGAAGGAGCCCTATGAGGTAACTTCTATTCAAACATTTTATAAATTTTTCTTTGTGCTTTATATCAACTCCATTGTAGCCCGCAAGGGTCGGTTTTATCTCTTCAAGATGAACCGGGACTTTTGATAAAAAAAGACTTCAACTATGTAGCCCCCAAGGGCCGGTTTATCTCTTCAAGATGAACCGGAACTTTCTGTTGCAAAGCCTATCCTTGATGAATTCCTTCACCTCCGATTTATCTGATCAATTAAGCATTAGCCCCCAACTGCCAAGATTATACTTGGATTGAGCCTTGGGACTTAAAATATTAGTTAAGAAGAAGCAATCCGCATTAGCCCCCAAGTGCCAAGTGTATAACTTGTTATATGCTTGGGACTTTGAGAAAATATTAACGACTTATTAGCTGTCTATCGTAGCCTGACTAGAGCAATAAGGATTCCCAAATCACCGATCTTCAAGAAAATATCAAGTCCCAGCAAGCAGAAACCTCCAAGGCCAAAGATGAATTAAAGGGCGCTTTTAACTGCCATGGAGCAATTAAAGGATGGCTTTAAAAGCGAGCGGGTAGACTGGGAAACTGAGAGGGCCACTCTGCTAAAACGGGTTGAGGATGCTGAAACGGAAGATTAATGCTATGACTTCTGCTATCTTTGGTAAGTACTCTTTGCAAGAGCCGTTCTTAAACATCTTTGAAACTGCCAGTTTAACAGCAAATTCTTAAACCGTTGCAGGTAGTCGTGTTGCTCATCTAGGCTCGGATATGCGGATGAAGTTGAAAGCAGCCTATACCTTGATAGAACAACTGTATACCGGTGCTCAATGAGTCATCTGTGCGGCCTCATACAATAAACCACCGCCAACCTTAATTAAGGATACATTGGCCAAATTATCCATGACTCTTGCCCAGATAGAAGAGGTAAGAGATCTGCTACCAGGGCTGGCGCTTTATCTGCACTGACTCGGGCCAAAGCTTGGATAGCTGATCTTGATCCGGAAGATATCAGAAAGGGCTATCCCAGCCAACAAGAAGACGGGCCAGAATTTGATAGTGAAGCCCTCAAAGCCTTGACAAAGGAGATGCGCCCGCTTGCAAGCAGATTGGCCGAAGAAGTTGACTTGTCTGTCCACCGGTCCAACTATGATGCGGATAACAAACGGACTGATGCATCTGTGAAAGAAGTGCAGAATCTTATCCCATCAATCTGTAAGCACACTTATGCCCCTGATGTTGAACCGTCCAATCTTATAAGTGACGAAGCAAGCCGAAGAGGAATCATAATCTGGACGCCGGTTTACCATTTGTGTACCGTCCTCTGTAGAAAAACAACTATCTTGTTTGGGCGGTCCAAGCGTCTTGTAATAGGTTAGTTTAAAACACTGGGTCTGCTATGCCATCGTGCATAGCTTGAAACACTTGGTCTGCTATGCCGTATTATCACTTTCCTAAGACTGCCACTTTGTCATAAGATGCAGTGTGTGCTTATGATTTTTATCAGTGTTATGCAATCCTGTTTTCTGCATGTCATAAACTAAAAACTTATCCCGGCGGTTTACCACCGGACGGGTTATGATGCCCAATATGAAATAGTTTATAACCAAGGCTGTAAAGATAATGAAATATGAAAATACCTCATACCTGTGATTTAAATCACATCATTGGTTTACCAATCATTTTTGTAGTAAGGGTGATAACCCAAATCCTGAGTATTGATAACTCTCACCATGCTGTGCTAGTATATAATAAACCACGCCGGGTTACGATAAACACCGGACGATCATCCTGGCGAATTATAGTCAATGCCAGACCGGGCTAAGAGCACCGGTTTATAATGGTTTTTGTGCTAACAATGGATAATTGAAAGCTGTGTCGCGTTGAGAAACACCGGGTTGATGAGATGACTTATGGTCGGGCCGGGTCAATGGACGCCGGTTTATCTTAAAACCTTATCAAAGGAAAGAAAATTTGCAAAAAAACAAAATCGGATAAAAACTTGTAGTCTAGGCTTTTCAAGGGCTGCCAGGCCCAAATTCAAGGCTTTTCGTGGGCTGCCAGGCCGCTGAGTTAAACCATTTGACAAAGCCTTTTAAGATGGGCCTCCAATTAACCAATCGTCGTTTTAACTTTGACAAGTTCAGGGTCTGTATAAGATTGACTTGTCAAACGTTCGGTGGGTCATACCAGGATTACCTGGACGGGGTGGCTTACTTGATGAAGGCAGGTTAACCCGGGGTTTTAGGTGAATACACCTCGCTTCCAAGCCTGGCTTGATAGCCTATTACAAGGATCCTTTCAAACTCTTTGTTGTTGTGCACAAAGAGCCCCCAAGTAACATTGTGAGCTGTGCTCAATGGGTACCTATGTTTGAGCTGTGCGTGGTAACAGGCTCTCTTTGGTCCCTTGGTGTGAAGCTCCCAAGCTATGTTGTGGCTTTATAAGCCGGTTTACTGGAAAACTCTGCTTTGTAAGCATGAGCCCCCAAGTAATCAAGGAAACATATAAGACGAAAATGGCAGAGGCCCCGCTTTAGCAAGGATGCCGGTTTATTTATTGATCATAATATGTACATTGTCAAAAATATATACATAGTAGCAGCCTATGGCTCAGGTGTAGTAAGGCCGAAGATGAGCTATACTCCACGGCCGACGAGTCTCCTCCTCTGATTTGCGTGAGTCTTTGTGCTCTCGACATCAATGAGGTAGTAGGACCCGTTGTTCAAATTCTTGCTGACCACAAAGGGTCCTTCCCAAGGTGGAGACAACTTATGCATGTCAGTTTGATCTTGGATAAGCCGGAGCACCAAGTCGCCTTCTTGAAAAGTCCTAGTTTTAACCCGGCAGCTGTGGTAACGCCGCAGGTCTTGCTGATAAATCACCGAGCGAGCTGCCGCAATATCCCGTTGTTCATCTAAGAGGTCCAAGGCATCCTGGCGTGCTCTTTCATTATCCGCTTCAACGTAAGCTGCCACTCGTGGCGACTCATAACGTATATCACTTGGGAGAACTGCTTCGGCTCCATAGACCACGAAGAAAGGTGTGTAACCCGTAGATCTGTTGGGGATGGTGTTAATACTCCATAGAACAGAAGGCAACTCCTCCACCCAACAACCCGGCGTCCGCTTCAGAGGGACCATGAGCTGGGGCTTGATACCCTTTAAGATTTCCTGATTAGCTCTCTCCGCTTGACCATTAGATTGGGGTGGGCTAAGGACGACACATCAAGCCGGATGTGCTCACATTGACAGAACTCTTCCATATCTCCCTTGGAGAGATTCATGCCATTATCTATTATAATGCTGTGTGGAAAACCAAACCGGAAGATCACCTTTTCATGAACTGAACCGCCGTGGCCGCATCACACTTGCTCACTGGCTCTGCCTCCACCCACTTGGTGAATTTATCAACTTCCACCAGGAGGTGGGTCTTCTTATCCTTGGATCTCTTAAAAGGTCCAACCATATCCAGCCCCCAAGTTGCAAACGGCCAGGTAATTGGAATCATCCTTAACTCCTGAGCCGGGACATGAGCGCGACGTGCAAACTTTTGACAGCCATCACACCTTTGGACCAGATCTTCCGCATCAGCATGAGCTGTTAACCAGTAAAAACCGTGCCGGAAAGCCTTAGCCACCAAGGATTTTGAACCGGCATGATGACCACAATCTCCTTCGTGGATTTCACGCAAGGTCTCACAGCCTTCTTTAGAAGAAACACAACGCTGAAACGCCCTTGAGACACTGCAGTGGTGCAACTCGCCATTGACAATAGCCATGGACTTAGAACGCCGGATTATCTGCTTGGCTAAACCTTCATCCTCTGGTAACTCGCCCCGATGCATGTACGCCAGATACGGCAATGTCCAGTCAGGGATAGCATGAAGAACCGCCACCAGTTGAGCCTCCGGGTCAGGAATTGCCAGATCCTCCTCCATTGGTACCTTGACCGACGGATTATGCAGAACATCCAGAAAAACATTAGGCGGCACCGGTTTACGCTGGGATCCGAGCCAACTTAAAGCGTCTGCTGCTTCATTTTTACGTCGGTCAATGTGCTCGACCTGATAACCCTTGAAGTGACCAGCAATGACGTCCACCTCTCGCCAATAAGCCACCATGAGTGGGTCCTTGGAATCCCACGTACCGGATGCTTGCTGAGCCACTAAATCGGAGTCACCAAAGCAACGTACCCGGATTAAGTTCATCTCCTTAGCCATCCGCAGACCATGGAGCAAAGCCTCATACTCAGCTGCATTGCTAGTACAGGGAAACATTAAGCGGAGAAAATAACAAAATTTGTCACCTCGAGGGTAAGTAAGGACAACTCTAGCCCCCGAGCCCTCCAATTGTCTGGATCCATCAAAGTGAATAGTCAAGTATGTGTTATCCGGTTTATCCTCCGGGGCCTGCAACTCTGTCCAGTCATTGATGAAGTCTACGAGCGCTTGGGATTTGATAGCAGTACGAGGCATGTATTTCAACCCATGAGGCCCAAGCTCAATAGCCCACTTAGCAACCCGGCCAGTTGCCTCCTTGTTTTGAATGATGTCTCTCAATGGAGCAGAACTGACCACAGTGATGGGATGGCCTTGAAAGTATTGCTTGAGCTTATGGCTCGCCATAAACACTCCATACACCAGCTTCTGCCAATGGGGGTATCTCTGTTTGGACTCGATAAGCACCTCATTGATATAGTAAACCGGCCGTTGAACCGGATATTCCTTACCAGCTTCCTTGCGCTCCACCACAATAGCCACGCTGACAGCTCGAGTATTAGCAGCCTCATATAATAGCAACGGTTCCTTATCAATGGGGGCAGTGAGGACGGGCGGCTCGGCCAACTGCTTCTTCAAATCCTCAAACGCCGCATCAGCAGCATCACTCCAAACAAAGTTGTCTGTTTTCTTCATCATTTGATAAAGCGGGATCGCCTTCTCTCCCAACCGGCTGATAAACCGGATTAGTGCTGCAATCCGACCTGCCAGTCTTTGAACGTCATTGATACACGCCGGTTTAGCTAGGGATGTTAGCCTTGATCTTTTCCGGATTAGCCTCAATGCCCCTTTTGGACACTAGAAAACCCAAGAGCTTGCCAGCCGGTACACCAAAAACACACTTAGCCGGATTGATCATCATTTTATAAACCCTCAGATTATCAAAAGTTCCCCGCAAGTCAGTTATGAGTGTCTCTGCTTTCCTGGATTTCACCATGATATCATCCACATAAGCATGAATATTATGCCAATCTGATTATGAAGGCAATTCTGCACACACCGCTGATAAGTCGCCTAAGCACTCTTGAGTCCAAAAGGCATATGTACATAACAGAAGGCTCCAAAAGGAGTTATAAAAGTTGTCTTCTCCTGGTCCTTAACTGCCATTTTGATCTGATGGTAACCTGAATAAGCATCCAGGAAACTCAAACGCTCACAACCCGCCGTAGCATCAATGATTTGATCAATACGAGGGAGGGCAAAAGGATCAGCTGGGCAAGCTTTGTTCAAATCTGTGTAATCCACACACATACGCCAAGTGCCGTTTTTCTTAAGTACCAGCACCGGATTAGCCAACCACTCAGGGTGAAACACCTCCACAATAAACCCTGCCGCTAATAGCCGGGGTACCTCTTCACCAATGGCCTTGTGTCTCTCTTCATTAAAGCGACGAAGAAACTGTTTGACCGGTTTGAACTTCGGATCAACATTAAGAGTGTGCTCAGCGAGTTCCCTTGGTACACCTGGCATGTCAGAAGGTTTCCATGCAAAGATGTCCCAGTTCTCACGGATGAACCCGATGAGCGCGCCTTCCTATTTCGGATCCAAGTTAACGCTGATGCTGAACTGCTTGGATGAATCGCCAGGAACAAAATCAACCAATTTAGTCTCATCAGCCAATTTAAACTTCAAAGCCGGATCATGCTCTATAGTGGGCTTCTTCAGAGAAGTCATATTTGCCGGATCAACATTGTCCTTATAAAACTTTAACCCCCCGTCTCACAAACCGACTCAGCATAAGCCGCATCACCTTCCTCCCACTCCAGAGCAATCTTGCGGCTACCATGAACCATGATGGTCCCCTTATGACCCGACATCTTGAGTTGCAGATAAACATAACACGGCCTTGCCATGAATTTAGGAAAAACCGGCCGTCCAAACAGGGCATGGTATGAACTTCCGATTTTTACTACTTCAAAGGTTAGTGTCTTGGACCTTGAATCATGATCATCTCCAAAAACCACCTCCAGAGCTATCTTACCGACCGGGTAAGCCGATTTACTAGGTACCACACCGTGAAAAACGGTGTTTGACGGTTTAAGATTCTTATCTGTTAACCCCATACGCCGGAAGGTTTCATAATACAAGATATTGATACTGCTCCCTCCATCCATGAGCACTTTGGTGAACTTATAACCCCCAACTTGTGGTGCAACCACCAATGCTACATGACCAGGATTATCAACCCGGGGCAGATGATCCTCCCGACTCCACACAATAGGCTGCTCGGACCATCGAACGGGGCACCGCTGGTTCAATAGAGTTTACTGCCCTTTTATGGAGCTTCTGATCGCGCTTGCACAGACTAGTGGCGAAGACATGATATTGTCCACCATTTAATTGCTTCGGGTTGCTTTGATAACCCGACTGCTGTTGTTGCTGATTCCCCTGCTGATTATAACCACCTTGGTTGCTTTGATTGCCTTGTCCACCTTGGTTACCCTGAAAACCTGAACCAGAACTACCTCCACCATAACCCAGTCCGTGAAACCTGGGTCCTGATCCGCCGGACGGTCCATGATCATACCGGAAGAGGTCTGAATTTTTTAACTCTCGCATAATGAAGCAATCTTTCCATAAATGCGTAGCCGGTTTTTCTTGCGTCCCGTGCTTTGGGCAAGGCTGGTTAAACAGACGCTCCAGATTCATCCCTGATCCTCCACCCCACGGGGGAGTTTTACCTTTACGGTGTTGATTATTACCCTGAACATTGGTGTTAGCTACAAAATCAGAATTGTTGTCTGCCTTGCGCTTACCGTTATTCCCATGGCTAGTCTGGTTATGCTGTCCTTTTGCACCGGCATTCTTCTTTCCCTTCTCCGGCTTCTCTTCATCAGACTCCGGATCCTTGGTATTATCAGAATTGGCATACTTAACCAGAGCAGCCATGAGCATTCCCATATCATTGCAATGACGCTTGAGCCGTCCCAACTTCATCTTCAGCGACTTAAACCGGTAATTGCCCTCCAATGTTATAATCGCCGAATCAGCTTTGATGCGGTCCGATGAATGCAAGATTTCTGAAACCCGGTGCACCCAATGCATTGTTGACTCATTCTCTCCTTGGACACAAGCAGCCAGATCCACAATCGACATGGGTCGTTTGCACGTATCCTTGAAGTTCTCTATAAACCGGGCCTTCAACTCGTCCCATGAACTGATCGAGTTAACGGGCAGACTCTTTAGCCGGGTGCGAGCCGTTCCGTCTAACATCATGGTGAAGTATTTTGCACATGCCGCTTCATCCACATCCAGCATCTCCATTGCCATCTCATAACTTTCAACCCACGCCTCGGGGGGGCCGATCGGCGGTATAAATAGGCACTTTTCGCGGACCCTTGAAATCCTTGGGTAGCCGCACATTGCACAGAGCTGGGGTGAGGCACGGTACTCCCCACGAGCTAAAAGCCAATCCACGTTCAACTGATGCAGCTGGTTGAACCGGAGCGGGTTGATGATTCGGGTACTGTGCCGCCAATTGCGCCGCTAACTCTGCCTCTCGTCGTGCTCGGCCGTTGTTCACCACATCCTGAGCATTCATATCGCCACGCACCGGATTAGGCCCTCGAGGGGCATCATGGTGCTGCGCACTGCTTGACACAGTCGGTTCATCAATGTGCCTGCTGTAACTCTTGCTCGGACGGGGGGTTGAATGTACCCTGTCTCGACTATATGAATAAGTCTGTTGTTGCACCATGGCGGTTTGAAGAAGATCCCTGGCCTGTCGTGTTTCAACCGCCGCCAGTGACTCGCCCTCCATAAGTATAGCTGCCAAACGAGACGCCGCCGCAATCATGTTATCCAAAGGGCTAGAGAAGTGACATGGTGGCGTTGGTACGTATTGTGGCGGTTATCCGTCCGTCGAGGCGGGTCCATCACCCGTGGCTGAACCGGAGCTCCGGTCCCAGGTGCCTCGGTCCGGTTCACTGCTGCCGGATCACTTGGCCCGGCCCCCGGTGTATTGAAGAGATTCATTCCTTCATAAACCGGCGGCAGACGAGATCGGTGCCTCCTCCTCAGTACTTCGTTTGAAGCGTTCTGATCCAACATAAGCCGGTAATTCTGCGCCTGGATCTACTATGACTGGGCGTCTAGAGCGGCCCATTCTTCAGTCATCCTGGCTTCCTCAGCTGCCAAGTCCTCCTTGGCCTGAGTTATCTAATCCCTCAGCTTTGTAACCTCCGCGTTATGCTGATCCTGAGTCTCCAGGGTAATCGTCGCAGTCAACAATGTCGTCCAAGCATCCAACAAACCGGAAAGAACTTGAGCCGGACGGCGCGCAGGGCCTCCTGCCCCGGCTGCTGATCCGGAAATCATTGCTCCTGCAGATGAAGATTTCAACGTGGGTTGTGTACCGGCCATGAAGATTGCAACCCGGTTCGGCGGTTCAAAGGGGTCTGGAATACTGTCGCCATCGGAACAGCCCCCAATCCGGCCGTCTTGCAGTTATTACAATGACTCGGTTTCGCTAGTGGATGATTCACCGTCTGAGTAGATGGCCGTCTCACTGTCGGACACCGGTTCAGATCCTGCACCATGGATGAATCCTTCGAACGCACGCTTCACGGCAGGCTGAACCCGGGCAGGACTCGCATGCTGAGCCGTCTCGACGAGGTCGGTGGAGATGTCCGGCTCAGGGCCCGGTTCGCCGATCTTGCCGATGAAAACGTAAATTCCGCCAAAAGGGACCCGGTACCTATTGTCAGTGTCAAAACCGGCGAATCTCGGGTAGGGGGTCCCGAACTGTGCGTCTAGGCGGATGGTAACAGGAGACAAGGGACACGATGTTTTTACCCAGGTTCGGGCCCTCTCGATGGAGGTAAAACCCTACTCCTGCCTGATTGATATGGATGATATGGGTAGTACAAGAGTGGATCTACCACGAGATCAAGGATGCTAAACCCTAGAAGCTAGCCTATGGTATGATTGTTATAATGGTTGTTCGTCCTACGGACTAAAACCCTCCGGTTTATATAGACACCGGAGAGGGCTAGGGTTACACAGAGTCGGTTACAATGGTAGGAGATCTACATATCCGTATCGCCAAGCTTGCCTTCCACGCCAAGGAAAGTCCCATCCGGACACGGGACGAAGTCTTCAATCTTGTATCTTCATAGTATTGGAGTCCGGCCGATGATGATAGTCCGGCTATCCGGACACCCCCTAGTCCAGGACTCCCTCAGTAGCCCCTGAACCAGGCTTCAATGACGATGAGTCCGGCGCGCATATTGTTCGGCATTGCAAGGCGGGTTCCTCCTCCGAATAATTCATAGAAGATTGTGAACACCAGGATAGTGTCCGGCTCTGCAAAATAAATTCCACATTCCATCGTAGAGAGAATAATATGTACACAAGCTCAATCTGCTGACGTATTTCGCGGCGTGATGTCACACCACTGCCAAGCCTTTACTTGAATCGTTTTTTATTATACCACCTCAGCGCGTTTAGCGAAGCGGTTTCCTTGGCACGTCTTGTCGAAGCAGAGATCGTGTTCCCCTTATTCCGGGATTCCCATCAGTACGGACGTGGGTAACCCAATTGTGCCCGTTGCCACGCCCCCTCTATCGAAGGCGAGTCCCAAACGGTCATGGGGACGGATCTTGGTATTCTCCCTCTTTATAATGGGACCAAGGCTCGTTTCTTTTCTTCAATCCTCAATCGAATCTGCCCCTCGCTCCGAGTTCCAACACCCAGAGCCTCAGATTCGAGCGCCTTGGACCTTCAACGATGTCTGGATCCGACCAACAGGACCGGTGGATGCCCTCCTCCGTCACGGAAGAGGACGTGCAGAAGCTGAGAGAAGCCAAGTACTTGACCTACGAGATTTCGCATAGGCTGCCCGCCAAAGGGCAAGTCATTCCTACTCCTGAGCCCGGCGAAAGCGTCGTGTTCGTGTCCCACCTCCGTCGGGGTTTAGGCTTCCTGGTGGATCCTTTTGTGAGAGGGCTCATGTTTTACTATGGGCTGGAATTCCACGACTTGGCTCCGGAGTCCATCCTCCACATCCCTTCGTTCATTGTCGTCTGCGAGGCCTTCCTCCGCACTACCCCCCACTTCGGTTTGTGGCTCAAAACCTTTAATGTGGAGCCGAAGGTGATCGAGGGGCGCCAAGCAGAGTGCGGCGGGGCGGTCGTAAGCAGGAGGGCCGATGCTCCATGGCCCGAGGGCTCTTTCCAAGAGGAGCTCGGCTTGTGGCAACAGGAGTGGTTTTATACTACCGCTCCCAGGGGCAGCAGGCAGAAGCCGCCACCCATCTTCCACTTGGGACCTTCACGATGACTGATGTCATGGGTCAACCAAGGCTTCAACTGGGGGCCGTCAAAGGACATGCCCTTATTGCAGGGCCGGATTCGAGACCTCCAAGTGAGGGAGATTGATCTGGTCGTGGTGATGTAGGTCATGCTGATTAGGCGTCTTCTGCCCTGCAAACATCGTCCTCTCCGGCTGTGGGAATTCAATCCGGAGGGACCACGAATTCTCGAACACTTCATGGGTACGACACCCGTGGAGATGTACAAATTGTTCTTCGGATCACAAGAGATGTGTCCGGAATTGACCGAGGACGCCGGCCTAAGCTGCAATCGCCCGGATACACAAGTAAGTAGCTCTGTGTCCGGACATACCGTTTGTTTGCGTTTTTACGATTTGCCTTTTAACCAATTGTCCTCTGAACAGGAGTGGATAGCGCAAGCAAAACTGATATGGTGTACGGCCCCCCTCCCGGAGACCGCGCCGGATCCCGTGCTGCTCAGGATGCTGGAGGTTGCGCCTTCAGAGGAAGGCGAAGGGGAGAATAGAGGAACTACCGCCTCTAGCAAGGAGGCTTTTGAGAAAGGGGGGATCGAGAATTCCTCCTTCCAAGGGGAGAAGAGGACCGCTTCCGAAAACCCGGAGGCCAAGGCCTCGAAGCGGGGGAAGAGATCTTCACCAGAGGGTCCTGCATCCGGGGAGACCCCGGCCGCACTATCTCCCCTAAGGAATCAGCCCTCCAGCAAGCCGTAAGTGGAAAAAAGGGGGGTTCTATGATAAGAGACATCCCTATTTTTGCTTCTGAGCATAACCGAAGTTTTTACCTTGTAGTTCGGATCTCCGTCCTTCTCAGATGAGCTCGTCTTCGGGGGACCTTCGTCCGGAGATGATGGAGAGTGAGACGCCTCCATCTGCCGCACCGTCAGGTAGGGCGGACGATCCCGAGGTGTCATCACGGAGGGTATCCCCGAGTCCGGCAGGGCCGGACAGTTCGGCACCAACTGGTGTGCGGCCGGGGGAGCTGAAGGATCTGCTTGAGAGGGCGTCTATCTCAGAAGGTCACCGTACATTGATGAGTATGGTGATTGGAAGAATTTCGTCCGCCGAAGGCGGGTTGCATGATGCCGTCAGAAGTTTGCTGGCGGGGTTTGAGGTACGTAAAAATGACATACCTTTTGACAGTTTTACACATAAAGTGCGCCCTGTATAGATAGTAGCCCCTGAGACTCGGTATGTTGTCGAAAGCGACAGCGTGCCGAGGATCAAAATCGCAGGTATTAATTTTCGCCTTCCCTATGCAGGTGGCGGATAGTCCGGTGGCCAGCCGGACTGATGGAGTTGCCGAACTAAAGCGGCAGCTCGATGTTGCGGATGCGGACATCGCGCTGGTCAATAAGCGACTTGACGAGTCACAAGGTAGGTTTTTTCTCCGTGGTCACCTAGTAAGGGAGCCAAAGCCCACTTCTTACAACATGTGTGCTCAATGCAGATGGTGCCTCTGCTGTGGAGAGCCTTCGGGCAGAACTTGCTCGAGCCAAGGAGTAGGCCAGAAGGAGTGATGTGGCTGCCTCGAGGGCGGCCGAAGAGCTAGAAGCTGAAAGGGCTGCTCACTGCCGAAGCAGGGAGGAGATGGCCGAAATGGCCGTGAAGTTGAAAGATGTTACCGACCGCTATGAGGTTCTTGAAAAAGAACACCGAGCGGAGCAAGAAGACCTGAGGAAGGCCGCCGCCGAAGCCAAGGATGCCCGTTCTGCAATGAGGGCTATAAAGGAGGAGCTGCGCCAGGCCGGAGATATTGTGGCTGGCAAGCCCTTTCTACTGCGCAGAAGGTTTACAGATCCGAAGTACGCTCAGCTTGGCCAGCTGTGGGGTCCGAAGGATCCTTATATGGACTTAGCGGCGAGTGCGGCAGATGCTGTTGTGCACTTCCGAAGTCAAAAGGATCACAAGACGGAAGAGCTTTTTTGGTCTCAATTCCATAGTCCGGAGCATTCACTTCCGCTGACCGATCGGTTGGCTGAGTGGGCTGAGCTAAATAGATTTTCCGGACTTGGCATGACGGATATCGTGGCTCATGTCTGGCCGGATAGGCCCAAGCCGAAGAGTTATTTCGGTTTATTGCAGCAATTCCTTGGGGCGGTGCCGCATATCAAGGCAATGAAGCGGTCAGCCTGCATAGAGGGTGCGCGGATGGCCCTCTCCCGTGTGAAGACATACTGGACGGAGATGGATGCCACTGCTGTTGCAACCCGGGCTTCGGACGAGAGCCGGTTACCCGCCGAGCACTATTTCGGGGAAGTTCTGCGTGGTGCTCGTGTAATAGAGTCGCAGTGCTCAAAAAATGTCATGTTCAAATGATCTTTATCTTTTGTAAAACGATATTTATAATATAAGTGCTTTTTATACTTGTGCGTTCAAGTATTTAAATATCTCTTGTGCGGCCGTTAATGTATACTTGTGTATAACCTGAAAGATGGTAGTCTTCGGCTTCAGCCCCCACGCACATAGTGCGGGTGTGTTTGCAAAGCAGCGCATTTTCACACTTAATCCAACGTCTTGGTCCTGTGAAGGAGGTGGTAGCGTAGCAAACGAGGCAACCGGACTATAATGCTTTATCACTTTCACTTAGCCATGGGAGTTCGAAGGTGGGGCTACGATATAGCCAATAGGGGCACCGCGCTCTCCGGATTTGGGGCGCGTGTGTGCCTGACCGGGAAGCGGTCCTACATCAAAGCAGAGCAATTCTAAACATTTCGGAGGTTGATTGAGTGGTTGACCAGTCTCTCGCTACATCATGACAGTCAGTTTTCGGCTTTCTCTACTGAGGTGCTCACCCGGCCGAACCGGGGCACAATCGCAGTAGTTCTCCTGGTGCCGCGTTAGCCGATGATACGGAACATAAGGCAGCAAAACACAGGAGCCGGGCAAACCCAACATTTGACCAAAGACATGATTCGGAGCTGATGCATATAAGGCCTAACTCGAGACGCTAAACACTCCCTGAGGTGTTCGGTCTTTATGATGACGGGCAAATCATTGCCCTAAGCCCCTAGTGTCCAGGTACACGCGAGATCCTCTAACGCGGCCGATGCCAAAACGTCAGCCTCCTCTCTGGTTTATGATGAGAGACCAGGGGATGTATAGCAACAAGAGACAGTAAAAAAGGTTTACGCAGGGTCTTAATCTGAAAAGAATCCTTGCAACGGGTCCCTACTGCACGTCTGCGCCTGTGTCTCCGTTGTGCTGTATCCTGGACGGGTGTAACACGCTGTTCATCTGTAAAAGAGAGGAAAAAGAAATCGTGTGAAAAATGTATTTAAAACGGAGTATGAATAAATGAATAAAGTTGAGCTTTTGCTAGCTCTTTATTGCTCATACACGCAGCCCCTTGTGAAGGGGTGTGCGGCTAGGGAGCCCCTAGTATATATTTTTTTTCGGACTCACCTAGCCGTGTCCGGGGTCTTGAACGACCTTTTAATGAGATGATGCCGCGTGGACCGGGCATTTTAAGTGTAAGAGACGCGTAGTGCGGAATTGCGTTAAAGCGGACAAAAGCTTCTCGTCCCAATAGTGCTTGATGGCTACTTTTGAATGGGGCGACATGAAAGGTTAGCTTTTCGCGTCGGAAGTTGTCGGGTGACCCGAACACAACTTCTAATAGTACGGAGCCCGTGCACTTGGCGTAAGGGCCTGGCGTCACTCCTTTGAAGGAAGTGCGGCTATGGCGAATTTTAACTTTTGAATGGGGCGACATGAAAGGTTAGCTTTTCGCGTCGGAAGTTGTCGGGTGACCCGAACACAACTTCTAATAGTACGGAGCCCGTGCACTTGGCATAAGGGCCTGGCGTCACTCCTTTGAAGGAAGTGCGGCTATGGCGAATTTTAGTAAGGTCTATCCCCAACTTGCGGATTGTGTCCGGATATAGCAGGTTTAAATCACTGCCGCCATCCATTAGGACTTGTGTAAATTGCAGTCCGTCGATTATAGGATCCAATATCAGAGCAGTCCATCTTGCATTTCAAATACTTTTGGAGTAGTCCAGGTGGTCGAAAGTAATTGGTTTTGACATCCAATCTCGAGGTTCCGCTGGGGTGGACCGTGCGATACCTACTTTGGTGGGTGCCGCACTTTTGTTCCGTATTATCACATGAAGTGAGTTTACTGTTTTGACTTCTTGTGGGAAAGTCTTTTGTTTTCTAGCGTTCTGCTGGTGGGGTTCGTCGTCATCCTCGCTTGGCGCGTTGAGCCCCTTGTGTTCGGCGTTGAGTCGGCCGGACTGTTTGAAGACCCAACAATCTCGGTGGGTGTGGTTTGCTGGCTTCCCGGAGGTACTGTGGATTTGACATATCCGATCCAAAATTTTGTTTAGGTTGGATAGCTCGTCACTGTTGTCCTTAAGAGGCAGTGTTTTATTGTTCGGCCGCGAGCTTTTAATCCGGCGTTGACCGTCGTGTTCTTCGGGCTCTTTTCTTTATTTCGGCGCTGGTCCTTTCCGTGCCGTGATTTTTCGTTTCCATCTCTGATCTCGGATGTACTCGGGTCGCTGGTGCTGCATCTTGCTAACCAGTTGTCCTCCCCCGCGCAGAAGCGGGTCATGAGGCTTGTTAGCGCGGCCATTGTTCTCGGCTTCTCTTGGCCGAGGTGTCTGGCGAGCCATTCGTCTCGGACATTATGTTTAAAAGCTTCTAAGGCTTCGGTGTCCGGATAGTCGACTACTTGGTTCTTTTTGGTGAGGAACCTGTTCCAGAATTTGCACGCTGACTCTCCGGGCTGCTGAGTTATGTGACTTAAATCGTCTACATCCGGCGGGCGGACATAAGTCCCCTGAAAATTTGCTCTAAACGCGTCCTCGAGCTCTTCCCAACTTCCAATGGTATTTTCTGGGAGGCTTTTGAGCCAATGCCGAGCTGGCCCTTTGAGCTTGAGAGGTAGATATTTTATGGCGTGGAGATCATCTCCTCTAGCCATGTGTATGTGCAGGATGTAATCCTCAATCCAGACTCCGGGGTCGGTTGTTCCGTCGTATGCCTCTATGTTTACGGGTTTGAACCCTGCTGGAAATTCATGATCCAGCACCTCATCGGTGAAACATAGTGGGTGTGCGGCGCCCCTGTATTTAGGTGTGCCGTTATCTTCAAACACGCGGCGTGCTGTGTTGCTTCCTGGGGCCCTCTTCTTTGGCCCATAAATGGACCTGACCGGGCCATCCGTTTTGCGAGGATATTTATGTGTGTCATGTACCGGCTTATGTGCGGCGCCGCTTGCCGTTCTTGGCCTGTCATCTGGTCGGCTATCCAGCCAGGCGGCCTCTTTGCTTTTTGCTTGTGCGGGCTCTATGGCCTCCTCGTCGAATTCGGGCAGCAGCTTGCGCTTCGGGTAGCTCTTTATTTGGTGGCTATTGCCATATTTGTCCGCGGTCTTGAGCACTTTGCTCCACCTCATTCTGAGTATGTCTTCCGCTGTTTTGAGCTTCCGTTTCTCCTTCTTCAAACTTCTTGCAGTGGTGACAAGCCTTTTTTGAAGGTTCTTATGCTTCGGTGGTGTGTCCGGTGTGAGATCGTCTGGACTGTTGTTTTCGTCGGGGATGAGTTGATTATCCGATTCGTCCTGCTCGGATGGTTGCTTGGTTGTATGTTCATCACCCACTGGTTTGCCCTGCTCTATGGCTGGGTCATTATGGGTGCTGTTGTTATCGAGGCGGGACTTGGGGCGGCGCTTGCGTCGCCGTTTTGGTTGTTTTTCGGGGGAATTATCCTTCGCCGCGTCCCGTTGTTCCTCGTTATCGCTCCCCTTTGGGGTGTCCACCATGTATATATCATGAATTGCTGGTTCTTGGTCGTCTCCGGCGTCGTCGTCCATACCATCGATGTCTTCGGAGTCGTAGTCTAGCATGTCGGTTAGATCGTTGACAGTGGCTACAAAGTGGGTGGTGGGTGGGCTTTGAATTTCTTTGTCGTCCGCATCCCAACCATCCTGACCGCAGTCCGGCCTGGGCTCTCCTGATAAAGAGAGATACTTTAGCGAATTCAGGATGTCGCCAAAGGGTGAGTGCTGAAAGATGTCCGCAGCGGTGAACTCCATGATCGACGCCCAATCGGATTCGATTGGCAGGGGCGCAGGAGGTTCGGAGCCCGGCGAGGAGTCCGGCACCTCGGAGTCACGAGCTTTGCCAGGGACAAGGTTAGTGTTCGGCTCCATCACCGTAGAAGTTGCAGCCCCCGAGGCGGTGTCCAGCCACCTGTCCTCGATCTGCGCGGTCGGCTCCGAACTATGGGTCAGAGCGGACTCGCGTGCGGCCTCCAGGGTACTGTCCGGCGGCAGAGCTAAATCATGCCCATCGTGACAGTGCGGCGCGCTCGGCTGTGGCTCAAATCCATCGAAGATCAAGTCTTCGCGGATGTCAGCCGTGAAGTTTAGGCTTCCAAATCTGACCTGACGGCCAGGGGCATAGCTTTCGATCTGCTCCAGATGGCCAAGTGAATTAGCCCGCAGTGCGAAGCCGCCGAACACGAAGATCTGTCCGGGGAGAAAAGTCTCACCCTGGACTACATTGTTGTCGATTAAAGAAGCCATCAAGCCTATCGGTCACGGCACAGAGGAACTCTCAATGAAAGCACCAATGTCGGTGTCAAAACCGGCGGATCTCGGGTAGGGGTTCCCGAACTGTGCGTCTAGGCGGATGGTAACAGGAGACAAGGGACACGATGTTTTTACCCAGGTTCGGGCCCTCTCGATGGAGGTAAAACCCTACTCCTGCTTGATTGATATTGATGATATGGGTAGTACAAGAGTGGATCTACCACGAGATCAAGGAGGCTAAACCCTAGAAGCTAGCCTATGGTATGATTGTTATAATGGTTGTTCGTCCTACAGACTAAAACCGTCCAGTTTATATAGGCACCGGAGAGGGCTAGGGTTACACAGAGTCGGTTACAATGGTAGGAGATCTACATATTCGTATCGCCAAGCTTGCCTTCCACGCCAAGGAAAGTCCCATCCGGACACCGGACGAAGTCTTCAATCTTGTATCTTCATAGTATTGGAGTCCGGCCGATGATGATAGTCCGGCTATCCGGACACCCCCTAGTCCAGGACTCCCTCACCCATACTCAATTGAGCCCGCCTCGGGGCCCCATCCTGCGTCGTCGATGTAGAGCTTGCCGCGACAACTCTTGGTCATCCGGCCAACCGCGTATCCCTTGAGTCCCTCAAATTTGCTCTTTAAGAACTCGAAACCATCGTGCGATAGCCCCACGGTGGGCGCCAACTGTCATGGAATTAACACGTCAGATGTCCTAGCAAGAGGACTTAGTCGTGGAGCCATCACAACGAGATTAGCAAAAAGGGGTTAAACCGGACAAAGGACACGGGGAGTTTATACTTGTTCGGCCCCTTGCCGTGAAGGTAAAAGCCTACGATCCAGTTGTGGTGGAATTGATGGGGTCTCGATGAGCAGGGAGCGAATCTGCTTTACCTATCTCTCGAGCTGTTGTTTCTTGTCCCTGAACCGCTGTCGGGTCGTCCCTTTATATACACAGGTTGACGCCCAGCGGTTTACAAAATACCGAGGCCGGCTCATACACATGTCCGGCTCGGTTTCTACCTTTCCTAACTTACAACACAAGTTTACACATCTCATGCCGGTTTATGTTTACGGGCTTTAAACCGCCTTTGGGCCCTGGGCTTCTAAGATTTAATGGTAGAATGCCATACTCCTTGTCTTCATGGGCTTCAATACGGATGAGCGTAAACCGGCCCCTCCTGGGCGGTTTACACTCAGTAGTTATATCCCCAACACCCATAGAGAGCTAGACGTCCGGACAGCTGAGAGGGATCGGACATCCGTAGAGTACCGGACGTCCGGAGAGAAAAGATGGAGTTGGTGGGTTTGAGCAAATCTTTCACTAGATCCAACGATCCCCTCTTAATAGTGCGGGATCCCTATACTCAAGAACAAACAGTAAACAAAGCCAAGGCTAATGTCTTGTATCTCCGATCTTGAGTTATATGCATTTGTCCCTAGTCATGATCCACACACGGCCTTTGAGACATAATCATGAGATATACTTGATAAACATGATTAGTCCCAACATACATGTTGTCATCAACATCAAACTATGATTAAGGGCATGATTGCACTTTCAGGGGGGCAGAGGGAGAGGGTTGGAGGAGAGGAACGTCCCTGCCGTCGCCATCCCAGAGCCCGGCGCGGCTTAGCCGGCCGGCCCTCCGGCGACGGCGACGCGAGGGTGGGCTGGAGGCGGGGAACGAGCCTGCAGCGGCTAGGGTTTCCCCCGAGTCTCCCGGCTCAGGCGACGCAGGGGTCGGGGGGTACGTCTACGTATCACTATACTAATGATTAATTTAATCCATTGGAATATTTACTATTCTTTTGCATGCACGACTAAGGAAAAGCTAGTGAATCCTTCCACCAGGTGTATGTATGTACCCTCATAGAATTAATTATTTTTTGCATTATGTACAAAGCCACGCCTTCTCATTAGTCATGACACTTTGACTCATACGTGCATGTAATTCAGTTTTTTGGTTAATCGAAGAAATCAAATCGATATATTCCGATTAATATGGTTCGTTGTATGAATTTTGTGTACTTATTTCAGTGGCAATTTTTTCAAAATCAAAATTAAAGAAAACCGAAAAAAATTGAACCGTATTAACCATAAAAACCGAATGCCCAGCCCTACATCTAGCTACTAGCTATGGACCAGTAGGTCTATGGTAAACCACTCACACATCATCGGAAGGGCAGCAAGGTTGGTGTAGAGGCGCTCCGTGATCGAATCCCCCTCCGGTGGAGTGCCGAAAAAGGCACCAAGATGGTATCTCACGAGAACAGAAGCTTGAGGCGGCGGAAAAGTATTTTTGGTGTGCCCTCTGGTATATGGGGAATATTTGGGTATTTTATAGAGCTTTGATAAGGGTTAGAGGAGCCACAGGAGGCCCACAAGCTCATACGGTGCCCCCCTAGGGCGCGCTTGGTGAGCTTGTGGCTCACCCATGGGCCTTTTGGCCTCCTCCCGAAGCTTCCTATGTGTCTTCTGGTCAAAGAAAAATCGTCAAGAAGTTTCGTTCCGTTTGGACTCCGTTCAGTATTGATTTTCCGTAAAAGAAAAAAACATGGGGAAAAAATAGCAACTGGCATTGGGCACTAGGTTAATAAGTTAGTCCCAAAAACTAATATAAAATAGCATAATAATGCATATAAAACATCCAAGATGGATAATATAATAGCATGAAATAATAATAAATTAGAGATACATTGGAGATGTATCATTAT
Source organism: Triticum aestivum (assembly GCF_018294505.1). Classification (NCBI taxonomy): domain Eukaryota; kingdom Viridiplantae; phylum Streptophyta; class Magnoliopsida; order Poales; family Poaceae; genus Triticum; species Triticum aestivum. Next base: position 151,958,460 of record NC_057795.1, on the reverse strand, counting down.
TGTAGTACTCCAAGCCCTTCATATTGATCTCTCCTCTTCCATCTACATAAAGGTGGCTTTAGTATCCAAAAATAATTCAGAGGTGTGAACTACTCAACTGCTATATGGTTACCTGGTATGAGTTTGGGCTATGCAATGGAGAATCTGTACGTGTCTAAACCCATCTCATGCATAAGTTTGACACCGTCCTAATTTCAACAAAGAAATTAGAATTATTTGATTAGTTAGCGTATGTTCCTCATATGCCCCATTTGTACTTTTCTTTCCAAGTATTCACAAAACTATGCTTGTAATGATGATACTGATTTGCTGAAACATCAGCGATAGATCCATAGAAAGAGTAACCTATTGTGCTCGTCAGCACAAAAATCCTTGAGATCATATCCTGGAGGGCTTTGCAAGATATGTGGTTTTTGTAGTTGTTCAAATGTTAATGAACGAACGATGTTGGTGATAATGAGTAATAGCAAAACAATCATAATCTGAATTGAACTTGATGGGTTGAAGGTATCCCAGATATTCGGCTACCTCCCATCCTCTGCACTGGTCCTTCCACCTAAGGCATCAAAATGATTAATCTGCTTTTCATTTACTTGCCTCTCTTTCATTTTCTTGTCGTAGGTGACGCAGTTAAGCTGCCACCAACAGGTGTACCACGAGACTTTGCTCGCTTGCAACATACAGAAAGAGGTAAACAACTTGGAAGGCCGAGGTTCCCATGCCAAAGATAACCCATTGGGGAAGTCATGGCTGGTGAGCGGTCACTATCTCCCAGCAAAGTGGCTAGGCAGAGGAGGAGGAGGAGGATCTCTGTCTCACCGAGATGGGATTGCAAACTCTTTGTTTCCCTTCATAACGTTTCGGTCATACCGAGATGAGTGAATGGTCCCACCGAGTTGGCAATGCAAACTCTCTGTTTCCTTTTCGTAACGTTTCGGTCTCACCGAAATGAGCAATCAGTCACACTGAGTTTGCTTGACCAAGTCTCTGTTTGCTTATTGTTGAAATCGGTCTCGCCGAGTTCATGCGATCAGTCTCACCGAGATGATGCTTTGCCCTAACCCTAGCGCATCGGCCCATCGTTTTGATCTTGTCGGTGCCACCAAAAATCCTAACATTCACATTTTGAACTAGATCGGTCCCACTAAGTTTGTTTATTCGGTCTCACCGAGTTTAATAAATGTGTGTAACGGTTAGATTTTGTGTGGAGGCTATATATACCCCTCCACCCCTTCTCCATTTGTGAGAGATCTATCAAAATGTGCCTATACTTCCACTACTTATTTTCTGAGAGAGAACCACCTACTCATGTGTTGAGACCAAGACATTCCAATCCTACCACAAGAATCTTGATCGCTAGCCTTCCCCAAGTTTCTTTCCACTCAAATCATCTTTCCACCATATCCAAATCTGTGAGAGAGAGTTGATTGTTGAGGAGACTATCATTTGAAGCACAAGAGCAAGGAGTTCATCATCAACACACCATCTATTACCTTTTGGAGAGTGGTGTCTCCTAGATTGGTTAGGTGTCACTTGGGAGCCTCCGTCAAGATTGTGGAGTTGAACCAAGGAGTTTGTAAGGGCAAGGAGATCACCTTCTTTGTGAAGATCTACCCAAATGAAGCGAGTCCTTCGTGGGCGATGGCCATGGAGGGATAGACAAGGTTGCTTCTTCGTGGAACCTTCGTGGATGGAGCCCTCCGTGGACTCGCGCAACCATTACCCTTCGTGGGTTGAAGTCTCTATAAATGTGGATGTACGAATAGCACCACCTATCGGAACCACACCAAAAATCTCCGTGTCTACATTGTGTTTGTCCTCTCCAAACCCATCCCTTTTACCTTCATATGAAATGTTTTACATTCCGCTATTACACTCTTCGAATTGCATGTGTATGTTGATTGCTTGACTTGTGTTTAGTTGCTAAAATATGCCAAGACTTAAAATTGGGAAAAGGCTAGATTTTTATTTGGTCAAGTAGTCTAATCACCCCCCCTCTAGACATACTTATGATTATACACCTTACACTTTTGTTGTCTCTCCTACAAGGTCACTTAATCAATTAGGGGTACTTATGCAGCACTAATTAATCGCTTCCTAATTTTCCTATCGGAGTTAAACAAATCTTTAGTAGCACCCTATGATGAATCATGTACGTGTGTATGTGTGTCTGTGGAGGTGGACCATGTGGTGGAGTGATGACCCACAAGTATATGGGGTCAATTGTAGCCTTTTCTATAATTAAGAGTGTCGAACCCAACGAGGAGCAGAAGGAAATGGCAAGTGGTTTTCAGCAAGGTAATGTCTGCAGGTGCTAAAATTGTAAGAAGCGGAGTAGTTTGATAGCAAGATAATTTGTATCGAGCGAGTAACAATAGTAGTAACAAAAGTGTAGCAAGGTGTCCCAATCCTTTTGAGGCAAAGGACATGCCAAAACGGTCTCTTATGATAAGCAAAGTGTTCTTGAGGGTACACGGGAATTTCATCTAGTCACTTTCATCATGTTGGCTTAATCATGTTCACTACTTTGATAATTTGATATGTGGGTGGACCGGTGCTTAGGTGTTGTTCTTACTCGGACAAACCTCCTACTTATGATTGACCCCCCCCCCCCCCCCCGCAAGAATCTGCAACTATGAGAAAAGTATTAAGAATAAATTTTAACCATAGCATTAAACTTTTGGATCCAATCGGTCCCTTATGGAATAGCGCATAAACTGGGGTTTAAGCTTCTATCACTCTCGCAACCCACCATCTAATAACTACTCCACAATGCATTCCCATAGGCCCAAATATGGTGAAGTGTCATGTAGTCGACGTTCACATGACACCGCTGAGAGAATGACAACATACATATCATCAAAATATCAAACACATATCAAGTTCACATGATTACTTGCAACATGATTTCTCCCATGACCTCAAGAACGAAAGTAACTACTCACAAATGATAATCATGCTCAAGACCAGAGGGGTATTAAATATCATAATGGATTTGAACATATAATGTTCCACCAAATAAACCATATAGTAATCAACTACAAGATGTAATCAACACTACTAGTCGCCCACAAGCACCAATCTATAGTTTTGGTACAAAGATTGAACACAAGAGATGAATTAGGGTTTGATAGGAGTTGGTGTTGTTGAAGATGTTGATGAAGATAGCCCTCCCCAAGATGGGAGAGTTGTTGGTGATGATGATGACGATGATTTCCCCCTCCGGGAGGGAAGTTCCTTCGGCAGAATCGCTCCGCCGGAGGGCAAAAGTGCTCCTGCCTAAGTTCCGCCTCGAGGTGGCGGCGCTTCGTCCCGAAAGTCCTCTCTTTAATTACTTTAGGTCAAAATGACTTATATACACCAGAAGAGGGGCACCGGAGGTGGGCTGAGGAGGGCAGCACCCACCAGGGTGCGCCTGGGCCTCCTGGCGTGCCCAGGTGGGTTGTGCCCACCTCGTGGCCCCTCTGGTACTTATTTGCTCCAATAATTCTTAAATATTCCATAAAAAACCTCAGGAAGTTTCATCTCATTTGGAGTTGTGCAGAATAGCTAGCTTGATGTAGCTTTTTCAGGTCCAGATTTCCAGCTGCCAGAATTCTCCCCCTTGGTGCATACCTTGCATATTATGAGAGAAAAGGCATTAGAATTACTCCAAAAAGCATTATTATACAATAAAACTGAAGGAAATATGCAATAGAGGCAATAATAAAGTTGTTATTTATATTTCCTTATATCATGATAAATGTTTATTATTCATGCAAGAATTGTATTAACCGGAAACTTATTACATGTGTGAATACATAGACAAAAACAAAGTGTCCCTAGTCTGCCTCTACTTCACTAGCTCGTTGATCAAAGATGGTTATGTTTCCTGACCATAGACATGTGTTGTCATTTGATGAACGGGATCACATCACTAAATAATGATGTGATGGATAAGACCCATCCGTTAGCTTAGCATAATGATCGTTACAGTTTTATTGCTACTGCTTTCTTCATGACTTATACATGTTCCTCTGACTGTGAGATTATGCAACTCCCGAATACCGAAGGAACTGCTTGTGTGCTATCAAACGTCACAACGTAAGTGGGTGATTATAAAGATGCTCTACAGGTGTCTCCAAAGGTGTTTGTTCGGTTGGCATAGATCGAGATTAGGATTTGTCACTCCGTTTATCGGAGAGGTATCTTTGGGCCCTCTCGGTAATGATCATCACTATAAGCCTTGCAAGCAATATGATTAATGAGTTAGTTGCGGGATGAAGCATTACAGAACGAGTAAAGAGACTTGCCGATAATGAGATTGAACTAGGTATGATGATACCGACGATCGAATCTCGGGCAAGTACCATACCAATGACAAAGGGAACAACGTATGTTTTTGTGCGATTTGACCGATAAAGATCTTCGTAGAATATGTAGGAGCAAATATGATCATCCAGATTCCGCTATTGGTTATTGATCGGAGATGTGTATCGATCATGTCTACATAGTTCTCGAACCCGTATGGTCCGCACGCTTAACGTTCGATGACGATTTGTATTATGAGTTATGTCTTTTGGATGACCCAAGTTTTTTCGGAGTCCCAGATGAGATCATGGACATGACGAGGAGTCTCGAAATGGTCGAGACATAAAGGATGATACATTGGACGGCGTTATTCGGACACGGAAGAGTTTTGAGAGGTACTGGGTAAAAACGGAGTGCCGGAGGGGTTACCGGAACCCCCCAGGGGAAGTAATGGGCCATCATGGGCCATAGGGGAGAGAGAGGACAGCCCACAAGGGGTAGCGCCCCCCCCCCCATGGGAAGTCCCAACAGGACTAGGGAAGGGGGCGCGATCCCCTTTCCCTCTCCCTCTCCCTCTCCCTTCCTTCTTCCCCCTTCCACCAAAGGGAATCCTACTAGGACTTGGAGTCCTAGTAGGACTCCTCTCTCTTCGCGCGCCCTACAGGGGCCGGCTGGCCTCCTCCCTCTCCTCCTTTATATACAGGGGCGGGGCACCCCAAATACACATCAATTGTTCTCTTTGTCGTGTGTGGTGCCCGCTCCACAGTTTACTCCTCCGGTCATAGCGTCGTAGTGCTTAGGCGAAGCCCTGCGCGGATCACATCATCAACACCATTGCCACGCCGTCGTGCTTACGGAACTCTCCCTTGACCCTCTACTCGATCAAGAGTTCGAGGGACGTCATCAAGCTGAACATGTGCTGAACACGGAGGCATCGTACGTTCGGTAATTGGATCGGTTGGATCATGATGACGTTCGACTACATCAACCGCATTGACTAATGCTTCTGCTTTCGGTCTACGAGGGTACATGGACACACTCTCCCCCTCTTGTTGTTATGTATCTCCTAGATAAATCTTGCGTGATTGTAGGAATTTTTTTGAAATTACATGCTACGTTTCCAAACAGTGGCATCAGAGCCAGGTTTATGCATAGATAATATGCACGAGTAGAACATAAAGAGTTGTGGGCGATAATAATCATACTTCTTACCACCAACGTCTTACTTTGATTCGGCGGTATCCTTTGATGAAGCGGCCCAGACCGACATTACATGATCGTGTTCATGAGACTGGTTCTACCGACGTGCTTTGCACATAGGTTGCTGGCGGGTGTCTGTTTCTCCAACTTTAGTTGAATCGAGTTTGACTACAGCCGGTCCATGTTGAAGGTTAAAACAACACACTTGACGAAAAATCGTTGTGGTTTTGATGCGTAGGTAAGAACGGTTCTTGCTAGAAGCATGTAGCAGCCACGTAAAACTTGCAGCAACAAAGTAGAGGACGTCTAACTTGTTTTTGCAGGGCTTGTTGTGATGTGATATGGTCAAGACATGATGTGATATAAATTGTTGTATGAGATGATCATGTTTTGTAACAGAGTTATTGGCAACTGGTAGGAGCCATATGGTTGTCGCTTTATTGTATGAAATGGAATCGCCATGTAATTGCTTTACTTTATCACTAAGCGGTAGCGATATTCGTAGAAGCAATAGTTGGCGAGACGACAACAATGCTACGATGGAGATCAAGGTGTCAAGCCGGTGACGATGGAGATCATGACGGTGCTTTGGAGATGGTGATCAAAGGCACAAGATGATGATGGCTATATCATGTCACATATTTTGGATTGCGTGTGATGTTTATCTTTTATGCATCTTATTTTGCTTAGTACGGCGGTAGCATTATAAGATGATCCCTCACTAAATTTCAAGGTATAAGTGTTCTCCCTGAGTATGCACCGTTGCTACAATTGGTCGTGCCGAGACACCATGTGATGATTGGGTGTGATAAGCTCTACGTTCACATACAACAGGTGCAAGCCAGTTTTGCACGTGCAGAATACTCGGGTTAAACTTGACGAGCCTAGCATATGCAGATATGGCCTCAAAACACTGAGACTGAAAGGTCGAACGTGAATCATATAGTAGATATGATCAACATAGAGATGTTCACCATTGAAAACTACTCCATCTCACGTGATGATCGGACATGGTTTAGTTGATTTGGATCACGTGATCATTTAGATGACTAGAGGGATGTCTACCTAAGTGGGAGTTCTTTAGTAATATGATTAATTGAACTTTAATTTATCATGAACTTAGTCCTAATAGTTTTCTGCATATCTATGTTGTTGTAGATCAATGGCCCGTGCTACCATTCCCTTGGATTTTAATGCGTTCCTAGAGAAAGCTAAGTTGAAAGATGATGGTAGCAACTACACGGACTGGGTCCGTAATTTGAGGATTATCCTCATTGCTGCATAGAAGAATTATATCCATGAAGCACCGCTGGGTGCAAGGCCTGCTGCAGGAGCAGATGCTGATGTTATGAACAGTTGGCAAGCTCAATCTTATGACTACTCGATAGTTCAGTGTGCCATGCTTTACGGCTTAGAATCGGGACTTCAAAGATGTTTTGAATGTCATGGAGTGTCGGATTTCAGGTTCCGGCAGACCCTTGAGGTTCGAACACTGGGGTGCGCACGAAGATCTTTCCCCTACCAGCTCACGCGTCGAAGTCTCACAAGGATCTAAGCTAGAAAGAAGAACACACAAGGGACACGAGATTTATACTGGTTCAGGCCACCATTGTGGTGTAATACCCTACTCCAGTGTGTGGTGTGGTGGATTGCCTCAAGGGCTGATGATGAACAGTACAAGGGGAGAACAGCCTCGTGAGGGGCTATTCTTGAGCTGGTGCGACGAACTGCTTAGGTGAGTTCAGTCGCTTCTCTCTCTCTCTGGCTGATCGGTTCTCTATCCGTCTCTAGATGCCTCTACCCTGTGGGTGGCTAGTCCTATTTATAGAGGGAGGCCCTGCGCCTCTTCCCAAAAAATGAGCGGGAAGGGCGCCAACAATTGGCCATTTTGAAGGGGAACATCTAGTACACTTATAATGACTAAAGTTGGTCTTCGGCTGCCAAAGGTTCTGACGATGACGCTGTCCTGGGCTCCACGATGACCTCCATCCTGCCGTTCTACTGGTCTTGGTCTTGTTGCACCGAAACGGTAACCTTTGCATGATGCCTTCGCCTGTGCTTGCCCCCTTTGCACCGAAAGGGAAACAAGGACACTACGCAAGCTGGCGCCCGCCTGGCCTTCAATCGTCATGGCTTGCGTCACGACTCCTCGGGAGGTACCTTGCCTTGATCTCTCCGCCTCCTCGCGAGCCTGCCTGAGGAGGCCGCTCCTGAGGAAGCTTCCTGTCGTCCGCCCCGCGAGGCTTGGCCCCTCGCGAGGGTCTTGAGCTTGAGCTGATGAAGTTGGGTTGCATTGGGCCCCCACTTGTCCCACGCCGCAGGCCGCAGGCAGGCAAGTCTGGGGACCCCCATTCCCAGAACACCGACAGTAGCCCCCAGGCCCAAGGCGCGCCCGGACTTGGCTTAGCAGAGAAGAGAAGGGGCAAGTGTGAAGCGCCGCGGGCCCCAACAGCCTGCGGCCTTGGGCGCCGCGTGGCGATTGATTGGACGTGGGCGTCTCCGCTTCCCCACGATGCCTCGGCAACCGCCCTTCTGACAAAAAGAGGTGCCCGAGCCAGACGTACCTACTTTGTTCTCGCTTGCCTTGCTCCAGATCCCCTTTCTCGCTCTTCTCCTTCCTGCTTCCAAAATCCTCCAGATCTGCCTCAATCCTTCCCATCCTGCAAGCCATGGCGCCTCACAAGACCCCGACCGAGGCCTGGTACTCGCCGGCTCTGGATCCCTTGAATGTGTCGGAGAAGAATCTCGCCCTCATGCGCCTGAGGACGGTGGCACAGGGCAACGCGGGAGCGACCGTGTTCAAGGCCGGCTCCGACCAGCCTGAAGTCAAGGGAAGCACCTTCTACCCGCTCTTTGTGAGCGCCATCATCGCCGGTCTGGTGCCCCCTTTTTCCAAGTTCTTCCTCGCTATCCTTCGCCTATACAACTTGCAAGCTCTGCACCTCCACCCCAACTTTGTTCTTCTCCTGGAGATTTTCGCCTACTACTGTGAGGCTCACATTGGGGTAAAGCCCTCAGTGGCCTTGCTGCGCCATTACTTTTACCTTCGGGTTTCTCGTGGCCCCATCTCCGCATGCGCGAGTTTTATCACATACTCCGGCTCCAACGCCATCTCGAAGCCCGGGAAGAGGATCGAAGGCTTCCGGAGCAAGTGGGTAATGGTGGATGTCGGGCGCCTCCACCCCCGACTGGTGCTGCCCACAGGGCAGCCCAAGGCCGTTGATGCGTGATCTCGTGCGGAGCTTGTCGACCCGTGCGCGAGGGCGGTGCTGAAGAGGATGCACGCGGACCTGAGGCCAAGCAACCTGGGGGCAGCGAAACTGACCGGGGCCACGCTCTTGAGGGAGTTCCTGGAGCACCGGGTGGCCACTCCGGGAGCACTCGCTCCCATTGTGGAGGCTTGGGGAAGCGGACGCTGCCCTTCGCTTGAGCTCTGCAGCCCTGGCTGATGAAGATCTGGTCGCGGCCCTCCATTCCTTGGTCGGGGGAGACGTGGCGAGGCCGGATGGTGCTCCCGTCCCCCTGTTTCTTCGCGGCGATTGGGAGCAGGTGGTGAACGCCATGCCCATCTTCAACGATGAGGGGCTGGTGCCCGCAGTGGCTCCTGAGGATCTGGCAGCGTTGCCGACGATGAATGTGTCCTCCAATGACTCCAGCGGGAGCGAGGAGGAAGAAGAGGAGGAGGAGGAAGAAGAGTCTGGCTCCAAGGCGACTGGCGGGGAGTCGGAGGAGTCCTTTCCCCGGCGCAGGTCCTGTGCCTTCCGCTCCATGCCGGACGACGACGAGGCCAGCGCCAGGCGAGGAGGGGAGGATTCTCCCCTGGTCCCGAGGAAGGACAGGTCGAGGCTGGTGCTCCCAGGATCCGCTCTAGCACCAGGGCGGTCTGAGGCCAGCTCCGGCCTTCCCGACGCGTCCTCTGCTTCCATGCCTCCCAAGGCCGATCCCAGCTGCAGGCTCTCGGGCTTCAAGTTTGGTCGGAGGCTGCTTGATCCCACAAACGATGACCAGTAAGTGCTCGATCCGCACTTTGCTTTGTTTCTGCCGCTGAGACTTGACGTCTGCACTCTTTTGACCAGGCTGGCACCTGCGGCGAAGAGGTTGAAGGGGGCTTCTGCGGCCCTGCTTGAGGCGAGTTCGTATGCCGGGGCAGCGCCTTCGTCTGCGGGGAAAGGAGGCATCGAGGTTCGTGCCTCCCCTGCCCGGTCGTCCTCGCGAGCCCAGCAGGGACATTCTGGCGAGGAGTCAGCCCCCGTGGCCCCGCTGACCTTGGAGGTGCCTGGTGTCGGTGTCAAAACCGGCGTATCTCGGGTAGGGGGTCCCGAACTATGCGTCTAGGCGGATGGTAAAAGGGGACAAGGGACACGATGTTTTTACCCAGGTTCGGGCCCTCTCGATGGAGGTAAGACCCTACTCCTGCTTGACTAATATTGATGATATGGGTAGTACAAGAGTAGCTCTACCATGAGATCAGAGAGGCTAAACCCTAGAAGCTAGCCTATGGTATGATTGTTGTTCATCCTACGGACTAAAACCCTCCGGTTTATATAGGCACCAAAGAGGGTTAGGGTTACACAGAGTCGGTTACAATGGTAGGAGATCTACATATCCGTATCGCCAAGCTTGCCTTCCACGCCAAGGAAAGTCCCATCTGGACACGGGACGAAGTCTTCAATCTTGTATCTTCATAGTCCAGGAGTCCGGCCAAAGGTGATAGTTCGGCTATCCAGACACCCTCTAATCCAGGACTCCCTCAGTAGCCCCTGAACCAGGCTTCAATGACGACGAGTCCGGCGCACATATTGTCTTCAGCATTGCAAGGCAGGTTCCTCCTCCGAATACTTCATAGAAGATTTTGAACACAAGGATAGTGTCCAGCTCTGCAAAATAAGTTCCACATACCACCGTAAAGAGAATAATATTTACACAAATTCAATCTGCTGACGTATTCCGTGGCGTGACATCACACCACGGCCAAGCCTTTATTCGAATCGTTTTTACTGTCCCACCTTAGCGCGTTTAGCGAGGCGGTTTCCTTGGCATGTCTTGTCAAAGCAGAGATCGTGTCCCCTTATTCCGGGATTCTCATCAATACGGGCGTGGGTAACCCAACCGCGCCATTGATTATGGCGCTTGGGAGATAAGCGAGTTTTACCAGGCTGGTGGGGACGCATAGCTTCGTCCGTCCATATAAGGGGACAAGGATCCACCTATTTACCTGCGCCTTCTTCCTCCTTTGCTCATCCATTTCCGCGCACTCGAGCTCCAGCACCCAAGTCCACACATCCCACCTCAACCTTCTCTAGCCATGTCCGGAGCGGGAGGCAAGTGGATGGCCTCCTCCGTCACGGAGGGGCACATCAAAAAGCTGCGGAAGGCCAGATACTTGTCCAACGACATCGCACATCGGCTTCCCGACAAGGGGCAGCTCATCCCCACCCCCAGGCCCCATGAGAGGGTGGTGTTCCTCACCCACTTCCTCCGGGGACTAGGTTTTCCACTTCACCCATTTGTCCGGGGGCTCATGTTCTACTATGGCCTGGATTTCCACAATCTGGCCCCGAGTTTCATCCTCAACATCTCGGCGTTCATCGTCGTGTGCAAGGCCTTCCTCTGCATCCAGCCCCACTTCGGCTTATGGCTGAAGACCTTCAATGTCAAGCCGAAGGTAGTGGGCGTCCGCCAAGCGGAGTGCGGAGGTGCCATGGTGGGCACGCCAACGTCCTATGGCTCGAGGGCTCCTTCGTGGAGACCATAAACGGGTGGCAATCGGGGTGGTTCTACATCACCGAGCCGCGTGACCCCAAATGGGTGGCGGCCCCCGAATTCCGATCTGGCTTCCCTACACGGCTCACCTCCTGGAAGGAGACGGGCCTGACGTGGGGTAATTCGGAAGAGCTGACCGGACTCCAAACCTGCGTCCAAAACCTGGTGAACAAGAAGCTCAAGCTTGTCAATGTAGTCCAGGTCATGCTCATCCGCCGAATCCTCCCGTGCCAACAACGGGCCTTCAGCTTGTGGGAGTTTGATCCGGCACAGCACCAAACTTTGAGCAGGCTCTTCGACACTACGTACGAAGATGCATGTAAGGTGCTGTTCAAGGGCGCCGAGGCTCCCGCATTCGCTACCGAAGATCGCGGATTCAGCTCGCAGCGTCAAGCCAGCGAGGTAAGCTACTTTACCCTTTACGGGACTCTTGTTTTCCATAGTTTGACTCTATGCGGGATCTAAACTCCCTTGCCTTTGACAGGATTGGCAGAAGACGTTCGAGCAGGTTGACTATCCGGCTCCCTTGCCAGAAGACCCAGCAGACGCCTGATTGACGGGGCTGCTGGTTCCGGCACCTCACGTGGTGCCGGAGAAGAAGGCCAAGAAGAAGGCCACGGGAACTCGAAGGAGTTCCCGGCGCCAGGTGTTGTCGGACTCATCATACGATGACTCCGAGGAGGACTCCTCCCGCGAGGACAAGGAGGAGAAAAAAGAGGCCTCTCCCCCAGCGGGGGGAGAGAAGAAAAGGAAGGCTGCCCCAACTGGGGAGGCCGGAGGGTCCAAGAAGGGAAGGACCCTTCCTCCGGGCTACTCCACCAACGCCGACGACGGCGAAGAGGAGTGGCCACCGAGGGCTAAGCCCCTGGCGACATCGTAAGTGTCCGGATACTAGAATAACTCATGGCGTTTCGTTTATTGTACAGAATCTCCTAACTTCGAATATAACCCTGCAGCCCACCCAAGGACGGGCTCGACGCTTCAATGAGCGGCTCCCTGGATTCGTCGGACGTGAATAGCACCTCACTTCCGGCTGCCTCCTCTCCTCACGCTGCGGATGACGCCGAGGTGGGGTCCCAAAAGGGGCCCAGCTAGGAGGAGGTGGTCCAGGAGGCGCCGCAAGGCAACCTCCCGGACTCCAGGCGCAAGGGGGATAAAACCCCAAAGGGCTCTAAGTCCGGCCCTGGGCCGGACTCTGCACCGGAACCTTCAGTGGTTCCAGAGTCCGACAGGCGGCCCCTTCGTAAGAAGGGCAAGACTGCGACACCGGTGACCTCCGTCCAACCGGAGGCACCGGATAATTTGCTGGAGGCGCTTAACGGCGCCTCCATCAACGAGGAGCACCGCACTGTTATGAGTGTGGTGATCCAGAAAGTTCAGTCCGCCAAGAGTGGGCTGACTGAAGCCTGTGCCAGCCTTCTAACAGGCTTTGAGGTATGTATTTAAGATATGTGAAAATGTTACCGCATAGACAGTAGCCCCTGATGCTCGGTTTGGTGTTCGGAAATAAAAGCCGAACTGAGGATCTAAAAGATGTACGCAGGAGTCTGACATAAGTATGTCAATATGGGAATGCAGGCTGCGCTGCTGACCTCTGCCGCACTGACTGCGGAGGTCAATGCACTGAAGCAGAGCCTCGAGTGGTCCGAGAACAAGCTCAGCCTTGCCAAAAAGCAGCTCGAGGACAAGGAAGGTAAGCAATACCTTATGGAAGTATATAAAGGATGTGGTTGCAAAAAATGACAGGAATAACGTGAGTATTGCAGGGGCCATGAACGAGGTGGCGACCCTGAAGGAAGCGGTGTCCAAGGCCGAAAGCAACGCGGCCGCGGAGCGCACCGAGCGAGAGAAGCAGGAGGCGCGGGTGGCGGAGGTGCGGCAAGAGCTCCGGGCTCTCGTGGAAAAACACGAGAGTTTGGAGCGTGACTCAAAGACTCGAGAGTCCGAGCTCGCCTCGGCCCTTGAGAGCGCCAAAGCCACTAAGGCTGAAGCCCAAAAAGCCCTCCAGGAAATTGAGGCATTGAAGAAGATAGCGGCGGGTAAGGCATTCTTTATGCAAAGCAAGCACGTGAAAGTGAATTATCTGTTACTTACCCGAATCCGGAGCTCTCCAGGAGCATTCGCAGATCTGCCTCGCAGTGTGTCCGATGCTGCCGCGTTCTACCGAGCCGAGGAGGGGAGCTCGATGGAGAAGGTGTTCTGGTCTCAGTATGCTGAGGCCGGACACCCGGTGCCCTTGAGAGACCAGCTGAAGCAGCTGGTCGAGCTCCATAAGGTGGCCGAACAGGCCATGAAGGGCCTCATAGTTCGGCTGTGGCCTAAGGAAGCCATGCCTAGGAGCTACTTCAGGCTGGTGAGGCGGCTGGTGGACGCCTGTCCATGGATTGAAGTCGTCAAGCGCTCCGTCTGCATTGAAGGTGCCCGTAGGGCCCTTGCCCGTGCTAAAGTGCACTGGGGCAAGATGGACACTAAGAAGCTTGTGACGGACAGACCACCGCCGGGCAGGGAGTATCGCAAGCCCGAGATGTATTATGAGGGCGTCCTGAAGGGTGCCCGCCTTATAGCGGGTGAATGCTCCAAAGATGTAATTTTTGAGTAAACTCGCATTTGTTATCCTGTACGCTTGAAAACGTGTTCATATGCGCTAAGCAACGCTTGTGAATTTAAAATATTACCTTCTGTGCGGCCGTTTATTAAATTTGAGATATGGCGAGTCGTCGGCTTCTGCCCCCATGCCGCGAGTGCTGGGGTGTTCGGGATAAACTTGAGCGCTCTTTTTCCCATTCTTGGGTCCTTCGAGGGAGGCGCTCAACGCAACGAGCGAGGCAACCGGACTATAATGCTTGAACACTCTCACTTAGCCATAGAATTCTATAATTTTAAATTTCGGCGAAGCCCCTAGTATTCGGAAGACCGAGTTCGGGGCGCTATCCACGCCTGGGCCGGACAAAGCCGGCTCCTTGGTCTAAGCGGCATAAGTCTTTAGGGACTCGAAAACCTCTCGAACAGCGACCGGCTCTCGCCCTATCATGACGGTCAGTTTTGGCTTTCTCCACTGAGGTGCTTAACCCAGCTCAACCGGGGCACAATCGCAGTGGTTCTCCAGCACTACCTTAGCCGATATAACGGAACGTAAGGTACCAAACACATGGGAGCCGGGCAAACCCAACTATTGACCCAAGACATGATTCGGAGCCGATGCATATAATGCTATAAGTTTGGGGTGCCGCACTTGTGAAAGTGTTCGGACTTATCACACCATATTTTGGGGTACTTAAGCCCCTGGTGTATTTGGCCGTACCAAAGTGTACGGGTGCAACATGTCATAAGTGAACATATATAGATAAAAAAAAGTAATGCAATAATAGGCAGAAGCTATGTATTGTTTATTCAAAAAGGCTGCGGTAAAAGCAGAACGATACAAATAGTGCGATAAGCAATGGACGGGACTATTTGACATGTCCCCCTCCAGGGGCAAGCTGCGGGATGATATGTGAAACAAGTATACTGCTCGTTATAGAGACCACCTGGACACTTGACGTAGCTTTCTACTTCCCTGGCTGATCATCGTGTGTTCGGCGATTCTACTGCCGGACAGGGGTTCTTGAGAAAGGAGTCCTGAAAGTAAGAGAGAGAAAAAAGAAGAAGAAAGAATGACACAATCGGGAGCCCCTGGTGCGGTTGAGCCGCATTCTGGGCCTACCGTGGTCGTGCCCCTCCCCCTATGCCCATGGTATTTCCAGAGTGTAATTATGTACGCGTAGTACTGGTTTCGCAATTTCGCGAGGGCTGGGGTTGGGGCCGCATTGCTACGCGTGCTCGGGACGTGCCAGGCGGTCTTGTTGTAGGTTACTCCGGGCGCGCTTGACGGTGTCCGGACATTTAATAGCCGGACTCGAGAATTGCCTTGAGAGGCTGCTTTGTACTTCTGCCGCGAGGGCCGCCGTATGCTCCTCCGTTCGGAGAGAGCGTTCGTTGTTTCCGTTGACCGTAATGACTCCTCGAGGGCCTGGCATCTTGAGCTTGAGGTATGCGTAGTGCGGCACCGCATTGAACTTTGCAAATGCGGTTCGTCCGAGCAGTGCGTGATAGCCGCTGCGGAACGGGACTATGTCGAAGATTAACTCCTCGCTTCAGAAGTTATCCGGGGATCCGAAGACCACTTCAAGTGTAACTGAGCCTGTACAGTTGGCCTCTACACCTGGTATGACGCCTTTAAAGGTCGTCTTTGTGGGTTTAATCCTTGAGGGTTCTATGCCCATTTTGCACACTGTATCCTGATAAAGCAGGTTCAGGCTGTTGCCGCCGTCCATCAGGACTCTAGTGAGGTGAAATCCGTCAATGATTGGGTCTAGAACCAATGCGGCGAATCCGCCATGGCGGATGCTAGTGGGGTGGTCCCTTTGATCAAAAGTGATCGGGCAGGAGGACCATGGATTGAACTTTGGGGCGACTGGCTCTATCACATATACGTCCCTTAGTGCATGCTTCCGCTCCCTTTTGGGTATGTGGGTTGCATATATCATGTTCACCATCCGCACTTGTGGGGGGAAGCCCTTCTATCCTCTATTGTTTGGCGGCCGGGGCTCCTCCTCGTCGTCGCTGTGCAGCCCTTGTCATTGTTTTCGGCATTTAACTTGCCTGCCTGCTTGAACACACAACAATCCCTGTTGGTGTGGTTGGCTGGTTTTTCGGGGGTGCCGTGTATCTGGCACGAGCGATCAAGTATTTGGTCCAAATTGGACGGGCCCGGAGTATTTCTTTTGAATGGCTTTTTCCGCTGACCGGGTTTAGAGCCTCTGAATCTGGCATTGACTGCCTTATCCTCAGCATTATCGCCATTAATGTGGCGCTTGTGCTTGTTGCAACACGACCTGCCGTTGCTGTCCTTAGTATCCGAATTACCAGGGCTCTTGGTCATGTTGTTACTACGAGCTAGCCAGCTGTCCTCTCCCGCGCAAAAGTGGGTCATGAGTGTTGTGAGGGCTGCCATGGATTTCGGCTTTTCCTGTCCTAGGTGTCGGGCAAGCCACTCGTCGCGGATGTTATGTTTGAAGGCTGCAAGGGCCTCTGCATCCGGATAGTCGATGATATGATTTTTCTTGGTTAGGAACCGTGTCCAGAATTGTCTGGCCGATTCTTCTGGCTGCTGAATTATGTGGCTTAGGTCATCGGCGTCTGGTGGTCGCACATAAGTGCCCTGGAAATTATCGAGGAATGCGGCTTCCAGGTCTTCCCAACAACCAATTGACTCTTCTGGCAAGCTCTTAAGCCAATGCCGAGCTGGTCCTTTAAGCTTGAGTGGGAGGTATTTGATGGCGTGTAGGTCATCACCGCGGGCCATGTGGATGTGAAGGAGATAGTCCTAGATCCAAACCGCGGGATCTGTTGTGCCATCGTATGATTCAATGTTTACGGGTTTGAAACCCTCAGGGATTTGATGATCCATCACTTCGTCTGTGAAGCATAGTGGGTGTGCGGCGCCTCTGTATTGGGCTATATCACGATGCAGCTCAAATGAGCTTTGTCTACTATGTTCATCCCGGCCGGAATTGCCATATCTGGCGTGACAGTTATCATCACGTATCGTGGGGCGCCCCATGCGATCCGTAGATCGATCTTGTTTGCCTTGCCTTGTCCTCCAATATATCTCGCAGGTCTGGCGCATTTCCCCGTGCCTTGGTACTTTTTGAGCGACACCGGGGTGCGGCTTGAGTGGAGGGCCGAGAGGCCTCTCTGTCGCGGCCACGAGGTGGTCGGTTGGCCGTATCATGCGCTGGTGAGGTAGGTTTAGGTGCTTCCTCCTCTAATCGGGGTAGCAGCCTGCGTTTTGGGTAGCTCTTGGAGGGGCGTTCGAGTTCATATTCTTCGGCCGCAAGGACTTCAGTCCATCTGTCAGCTAGCAAGTCTTGGTCAGCTCTAAGTTGTTGCTTCTTTTTCTTGAGGCTGCTTGCTGTGGCCATAAGCCTGCGTTTGAAATGCTCTTGTTCGACGGGATCCTCAGGCACGACAAATTCGTCGTCGTCGAGGGTTGCCTCATCTTCAGAGGGAGGCATATAATTGTCGTCCTCTACCTCTCTGTCTGTCGCTCTCTCATGAGGGCTGGCTTCTCCATCCTCCTGCGTTGAATCCTGCTGGAGGGGTTTGTCTTCGGCATTGTCTGGGGTGTTATTGTCTCCCGTGCCGGAATCACCATTTTTGCTGTGGCGGGATTTAGAGCGGCGCCGCTGACGCTGGCGCTTAGGCTGTTTCTTGGAGGGGTCACCCTCCGTTGTTCCATCGCCATTCCCATCTTCTGGGATGTCCACCATGTATATGTCGTATGACGAGGTGGCCTTCCAGTGCCCTGTAGGCGCTCGTTCTTGGTCGTCTCCTGCATCGTCGTCCATACCGTCGATGTCTTCGGAGTCGAAGTCGAGCATGTCGGTTAAATCATCGATAGTGGCTATGAAGTGGGTGGTGGGTGGGCTTTGAATTTCTTCGTCGTCCGCATCCCAACCTTCCTAACCATAGTCCAGCCAGGGCTCTCCTGATAAAGAGAGAGACTTTAGTGAATTCAGGATGTCGCCAAAGGGCGAGTGCTGAAAGATGTCCGTGGCGGTGAACTCCATGATCGGCGCCCAATCGGATTCGATTGGCAAGGGCGCGGAAGGTTCGGAGTCCGGAGCGGAGTCCGGCACCTCAAGGGCTTCGTGAAGGACAGGGTTGGTGTACGGCTAAATCTCCGTAGAGATCGCAGCCCCCAAGGCGGTGTCCAGCCACCCGTCCTCGATAGGCGCAGTCGGCTCCGAGCTAAGGGTTGCAGCAGACACTAGTGTGGCCCCCAGGGCACTGTTCGACGGCAAAGCTAGATCATGCCCATCGTGACAGTGCAGCACGCTTGGCTGTGGCTCGAACCCGTCGAAGATCAAGTTTCCGCGGACGTCGGCCGTATAGTTCAAACTTCCAAATCTGACCTGATGGCCAAGGCGTAGCTTTCAATCTGCTCCAGATGGCCAAGCGAATTGGCCCGCAGTGCAAAGCCGCCGAATACGAAGATCTGTCCGGGGAGAAAGGTCTCACCCTGGGCTGCATCGTTGTTGACGATCGGAGGAGCCATTGGGCCTAAAGATGACGACACAGAGGAACTCTCAATGAAAGCACCATTGTCGGTGTCAAAACCGGCGGATCTCGGGTAGGGGGTCCCGAACTGTGCGTCTAGGCGGATGGTAACAGGAGACAAGGGACACGATGTTTTTACCCAGGTTCGGGCCCTCTCGATGGAGGTAAACTCCTACTCCTGCTTGATTAATATTGATGATATGGGTAGTACAAGAGTAGATCTGCCACGAGATCAGAGAGGCTAAACCCTAGAAGCTAGCCTATGGTATGATTGTTGTTCGTCCTACGGACTAAAACCCTCCGGTTTATATAGGCACCGAAGAGGGTTAGGGTTACACAGAGTCGGTTACAATGGTAGGAGATCTACATATCCGTATCGCCAAGCTTGCCTTCCACGCCAAGGAAAGTCCCATCCGGACACGGGACGAAGCCTTCAATCTTGTATCTTCATAGTCCAGGAGTCCGGCCAAAGGTGATAGTTTGGCTATCCGGACACCCCCTAATCCAGGACTCCCTCACCTGGGCTTGGTGCTGCTGCTGAGATGCCCAAGGCCCGAGAGGCTCCTTCCTCCCAAGCCGTGATCACACTGCCGTCCTCTCCGCCCACTCCGCCGGCTCCCGTATCTTCTGATTCCTCGACCGTCTTGGACCAGGCCACCAACAAACTGAGCCGGCTGCGGGAGGATCTCCAGAGCGCGGACCCCTGCCTAGTGGTCGGGCGCCTGGAGCTAGCTTCTGGTTGGGCCCGCTCTGCCGCCTCTGTCCGAGCGGCGCTGGGCCAGGCTGCGTCTGCCTCCGATGAGGAGAAGCAAGCCGCCCGCCAGGCCAAGGCCGCTTGTGATGCTTCCCAGGGCGACGTTGTGGATGCCCGGGGCGGCTGCAAGGTGCTGGAGGTCGAGCTGCAAGACCTGCATGACGAACTCGCAAAGGAGGTCCGCATCCGTCAGGAGAAGGAGGAGGAGATGAAGGCTCGGGAGGCTGCCGTCAAGGATCTGGACGCCGAGCTTGTTGGCTGCCATGGCCGGTTGGAGATGCTGGAGCGGGCGTTGAAGGTGGAGAGGACCGAGCTAGACCGCAAGGCGAAGGTCCTAGCCGAGGATCGAGTGGCCTTCGCCAAGCTGGAGGAGAAGGGTTGCGCTGTACTGAAGACGCTCTATGAGGTCGGCTTAGAGGAGCTGTTGGCTGGCGAAGAGGACGGCCCTGCCGCTTCCCTTCTTGGTCCGTGCGCTTGAAGATGCCGCGGATGGCCTTGGTCCTACGACCGAGGTCGAGGCGCGTGCCCTGTCGTCTGCATCGCTGACGCGCGTCCTCAGCCACGTCTACCTTTGCGACCCCAACATCGACCTCGACAGCCTGATGGAACCCGTGAGCGGCGACCTTGCCGCCGCAGCTGCTAAGGTCGTGAAGGGCCGAGCCGAGGCTTTGCTGGGGAGGTTCCGTGCCTTCAGCACCTTGCCTAGACGCGATGCCGCCAGTTCCACGGCTTCAGGAGGTGGAGCCGCCCAGCATGACTCCACCACAGGCGGCGGCGCCACTGGAAACTGATCCCTTTGCGGCTTCTGTCCTGTTTTAATTCCTGCAACATGCACCATGCCTCATGGAGGCGTTTAAACTTGTGTTTGGTGTTGTGAAACACTCTATGGCTTGTAATATTTGCTTTTGAATTCTCTAGAATTTGCATTTTCCCTCCTATTTGCTTATGTTCTACGTCGGCAGGGCTCGGCCCCGCGCATACCTCAGCCGTCGTTAGCCCCGACCGGAAACCAGGACGGGACTAAGGAGTGAGGGGCTATGTGGCAAGTCAAGCTCCTGAATCACGATGCTCAGGAGTCCCCCTTGATGCGCAAACAACAAGTAGGGAAGGGAGGCGTAGGAGTGGATTTGTCATTCTACGTCGGCAGGGCCCGGCCCCGCGCATACCTCAGCCGCCATTAGCCCCGACCGGAAACCAGGACGGGACTAAGGAGTGAGGGGCTACGTGACCAGTTAGGCTCCTGAGTCGTGATGCTCAGGAGTCCCCCTTGATGTGCAAACGAGTCTTCATACCTTGGCTCCGCTCGGGGAGAGGCGCGCGACGACCAGGTCCGAGGGACCTGGCTAGGTGGCGTGTGTTTGGGCGTAGCCTGGGCGCAGCCCCCGTGTCCAGCCCCCTCGTGCGGCACTCCCGAGGGGAGGCATTGCGATGGTGCCAGACACTTAGCTCTGGGCTCCCTGAGGTTGATACGGCCGTGGGCCGCCCTCAGTTGTTTATCACCAGCGCGGAGCATAGCGCTTTCGTATGTGTACGGGCATAGCCGCTCCTCGGCAGTGTCGTCAACCAGCATGGAGCATGGTGCTTCCAGTGGTACGTGGGAGGGGGCTCCCCTCCGGGAGGAGCCCCCGAGGCGTGTACAGCCCGGCCTGACACGTGGCTGGCACGGTAGGGCTAGGAGAGGTGTATCTGGGCACCCGTGAGCCAGCGCGGGACTCACGAGGCCCTACCTCGAGGCGGGTTGCGCCTGGCTCTGGGCCTTTATCAATGGAGTGTTCCTGCAGGGTGGTTAGAATGCAAATGCTCTACGTCCTCAGGTCCCGGCCCTCGAGCGAGCTCAGCCGCCACTGGTATGACAGGTCGCGATGCCGTGGATCAAGGACAGGGGTGAGGGCTGGAGAGCCAGTAAGAGCCCATGAGTCGCGATGCTCAGGTGCCCCCCTTTTAACGTGCAAGCACTTTGCATGCGAGTGGAGAGGTCCGCGATAAGCAGCAGATGATAACCATGGGGACCAGGTTAAGCTCAGAGGAGCAAATTCATTTAGATAGATGCGGAGAAAGCAAACGCCACTAGGTCAGGCCCGAGCAGCTTGGGGATAATGCAGCCCGAGGGGCGCCCCCAACAAGGTAGGTAAAGAGCATAGCAAAACAGATACATGCCGCAGGGACGGACCCACATGACCTGGGGAATGATGCGGCCCTGCGGGCGCTCCCAGCTGAAAATGGAACTTGGAAAGATGTCACCTGATACCGTTGGGGATGAAGTGTCGGAGTAGCTGACGATACGTGGTGAAGAAGCCACCCCTCACTAGCCTTCGGAACCCTTAGCCTCGAGAGGCTCTAGGGGTCCGGGTGGCTCCTCAAGGTCCATCTCCATCTCTTCCAGGAACGCGCAGTGCCTGGCCACCTGAGCTTCCAAGATGCTCCTCATCAGGCGCTGGTGGGCAGCAGCCGCGTTCGGCAGGCCGAAGGGCATGCGAACATAGCTGTGAGGTGGACCCTCACAACGCCCCACACGTGAAGGCCAGAGGCGCTCCTGAGACGCGGCCTGGTTGAGCCCTGGTACGTCGATGCAGACACGCAGCCCACCATCCTCGCCGGGATGTGGGGCTACGGCGGGTAGGCGGCGACTGCCGCGCATGACTCTTGACTCATGTAGCTCCTGAATGTTCCTCGCGATGAACTCCTGAGGGTTTGGCCCTCCTTGCCTCATGCCTTCCTGAGGGAAACGTGCCTTGAAGCACGCCTCCAAGTGGTGCCCGAGCGCCTCCCTCGTGACCTTGGCGAGGTCGGTGGCCCTCCAGGAGAGAGCCCCCGAGCCCTGCCCGAGGAGGGCACCGGGCGCGCCTTCCTATGCGACAGAGGGTGGCGCCCCTTGGACGGGCGCGGATCCTGACACAACGCCTCCGAAGGTGCCT
This sequence comes from Triticum aestivum, assembly GCF_018294505.1. Classification (NCBI taxonomy): domain Eukaryota; kingdom Viridiplantae; phylum Streptophyta; class Magnoliopsida; order Poales; family Poaceae; genus Triticum; species Triticum aestivum. Next base: position 151,936,437 of record NC_057795.1, on the reverse strand, counting down.
GCCTCGTGAGGGTTTGGGCCGGGTGAAGCCTTCTTCTTCTTAGGAACCGCCTCTGCGAGCCTCCTGCTCCTGTGATCTGGGTCTTCGATTGCCGCGGCCTGGAAGGCACGCTCAAGAGAACACACTGCATCCCTTTCCTCACAAGGCACTGTGATGATTCCACCGCTTCCTGGCATCTTGAGGACATTGTAGCCATGGTGAGTCACTGCCATGAACTTGGCCAGAGCTGGGTACCCGAGGATGGCATTGTATGGCAGGCGAATGTGAGCGACGTCGAAGTCAATGAGCTCGGTGCGGTAGTTGTTGCGCTGCCCAAAGGTGACCGGAAGGCGAACTTGCCCTATCGGAACAGTGGAACCATCAGTGACTCCCGAGAAAGGCTTGGTCGGCTGAAGCTGATTGTATGGCACTTGGAGATTGTTGAATGTCTCGACGGATAGGACGTTGAGTCCTGCTCTGCCATCGATGAGGGTCCTGGTGACTTGCACATTCCTGATGACTGGGGAACAAAGCATCGGAAGGACTCCGGCCATCGCTGCGCAGTTGAGATGATCCGCTGAGCTGAACATGATAGCGCATGCTGACCACCTGAGAGGGCGCGTGGCCTCAAGCTTGGGGGGACTGCATTCACCTCGCGAGCAAACTGCTTGAAGATGCGCTGAGAGGCTGGGGCCTGAGCACCGCCCAGGATGGAAGCGATCGCGCACGGCTCCTGGAAGCCCCCAGCCCCCTCGTCTTGGTGATGGTCTTCATTCCTCCTTGGAGGTGGTGGCAGAGGATGGAGGCCTGTGTTGCCTTGAGGGCGGTCCTCACGAGGCTGATCCATCCAACCAGCCTCGCGAGACTGGTCCTGCCAGCGGTCCTCGCGAGGTCGGTCATGCCACCCTTGGCGAGGGCCACGGTCTTCCCATCGTCCACCTCTTCCTCCTCCTCGGCCATAGCCCCGGTCGTTGCGGTCGGGGCGTCGGCCGATATGCCCATCTCGCACGGCCCTGAGCTCTTGACATTCATTGGTGTTGTGGTTGTGGAGGTCGTGGTACACGCAGTACCGGCTACCCTTGGATGACTCAGGCTGATCTCTGCCTCGCTTGGTGTCTAGCTCTACTGCGAGCACGGAAGCCCCCTTGCGCTTCACGTCCTTGACCTTGGGCTTCTTCTCTTCTGGGTCGGCAGCCGGAAGCTCAAGGAGGGAGAGGCGCCCTTCCTCAGCTCTAGCACACTTGGTCGCCAAGTTGAACAGCTCCAGCGATGTGCACAGGTCCTCATGGATTGCTAGCTCCTCTTTCATCTTGACGTCGCGCACGCCATCGGAGAAGGCTGAGATAATGGCCTCCTCAGTCACCCTGGGGAACTTGAGGCGGGCGTTGTTGAAATGCTGGATGTACTTCTGCAGGGTCTCTCCTGGCTGTTGCTTGATGCAGCACAGGTCACTCATGGCCGGGGGCCGGTTGCGAGTGCCTTGGAAGTTGGCGATGAAGCGGGTGCGCATCTCGTCCCAGGAGGAGATCGTGCCAGGAGCCAGGTTTAGGAGCCAGGTGCGGGCACCGTCCTTGAGCGCCATGGGAAACCAATTCGCCATGACATTTTCGTCCCCGTTGGCGGCTTCGATGCCCAGCTCGTAGAGCTGGAGGAACTCCGCGGGGTCTGCAGTGCCGTCGTAGCGAGGAGGTAGGTCTGGCTTGAACTTGCCGGGCCACGCGACGCTACGCAGCTCGGAGGTGAAGGCGCGACAGCCTGCAGTGGCCACCGGGGCTCTCTACTGATGCGAGGCTTGCTGCTGGGGATTCCCGCGCACCGCTGCCTGGAGCAGCGCGGGGTCTTGACGTGGCGGTGCAGGGATGCAGTCATGGCGCACTGGTGTTGGGAGCACGCGAGCACCTTCTTGGGGACGAGGGATCTCTTGGCAGCTCCTTTCTTGTCGCACAGGCGCCGGACACGGAGGGTCTCATCCTGGGGCCGCGCGCCTTGGAGCCAGGGCGCCTTCTTGGGGAGGAGGTGGTGGAGGCACCTCCTGCTCCTCGCCTCCTGCGCAGGATGGAGTGTGAGGCAGCAAGAGGGATGGCATGGGAGAGCCCCCTGCGGCACTGACGAGCTCGGTGATGCAGGCGAGCCAGCCCTCGTAGAGGTCGTCGACGGGACGGTAGTGCAGGAGCTCGCGCGCCAGGAGCAGCGCAGCGTGCGCGTCCGTGGGGCCGCGACGGGCGTGGGACGACGAACCGGCTGGAGTTAGCAACGGGATGGTGGTGCGGCCGCCGCGCCGCACCGAAGGATGCAGGGACGAGGCCTGTTGCTCGTTCCCCGTCGGGCCAGTGGCGGCGTTGGCGGCAGGCGACGGGGAACGATGGGGGCGACCGCCGACGGGCGCCGTCTGGGCGACGCGGGTGGCGAGAGCAGCCCGACACTCGGCGAGCGTCAGCCATGGACACGGCGGGAGATCACACGCGACTAGCGGAAGAGAGATTCCGGCGCACCCCTACCTGGCGCGCCAAATGTCGGATTTCGGGTTCCGGCAGACCCTTGAGGTTCGAACACTGGGGTGCGCACGAAGATTTTTCCCCTACCAGCTCACGCGTCGAAGTCTCACAAGGATCTAAGCTAGAAAGAAGAACACACAAGGGACACGAGATTTATACTGGTTCAGGCCACCATTGTGGTGTAATACCCTACTCTAGTGTGTGGTGTGGTGGATTGCCTCAGGGGCTGATGATGAACAGTACAAGGGGAGAACAGCCTCGCGAGGGGCTATTCTTGAGCTGGTGCGACGAACTGCTTAGGTGAGTTCAGTCGCTTCTCTCTCTCTGGCCGATCGGTTCTCTAGCCGTCTCTAGATGCCTCTACCCTGTGGGTGGCTAGTCCTATTTATAGAGGGAGGCCCTGGGCCTCTTCCCAAAAAATGAGCGGGAAGGGCGCCAACAATTGGCCATTTTGAAGGGGAACATCTAGTACACTTATCCTGACTAAAGTTGGTCTTCGGCTGCCAAAGGTTCTGACGATGACGCCGTCCTGGGCTCCACGATGACCTCCATCCTGCCATTCTACTGGTCTTGGTCTTGTTGCACCAAAACGGTAACCTTCTGAAAGTGCGTTATATCGACTAGAGGGGGGGTGAATAGGCAATTTTTATGAATTCTTCACTGAGGAATTTGCCGGTGAGGAAATTCCTTAGCGAAGAACTACTTGCAGTGGAATAAGTACTCAGAAGTAAACATAACAGGATACAAACATAGTCATCATGATGAATGAAGACTAGCACAGAGTACAGAAAGCGTAAACACAGGATAACAAGATGAAGACAAACAGACTGAAGAAATTGAACTGAGGAATTTGTGAAAGTCTTCATTCAAAGTCTTCAAGCACAGATATGAACAACATACAACACAGTCATGAGGAAATGAAAGAGTTGAGGAAATAGAACCAGTTAGTTGGTGAAGACAATGATTTGGTAAACCAGTTCCAACTGCTGTCTCAGTTGTACGTCTGGTTGGAGCGGCTGAGTATTTAAACTCGAGGACACGCATTCCCGGACACCCAGTCTCTGAGACGCAACTCAGGACACCCAGTCCTCACCGTATTCTCCTTGAACTAAGACCACGCAGGTCTCGTCCAATCACTCATGGTAAGTCTTCAGGTGACTTCCAAACCTTCACAGACTTGGTCACTCGGCGATCCACAATTCCTCTTGGATGCTCTAGACCTTGACGCCTAACCGTCTGGAAGAAGCACAATCTTCAAAGGTAACAAGTGTCGGATCCATGCAGGATCAATTTCTTCAGTGATGCTCAATCACTTGGGTTTGTGGGGGTTTGGTTTTGGGATTTTCCTCACTTGATGATTTTCGCTCAAAGTCCTCGGAGGATGGGTTGCTCTCAGATGACAAGTGTCAAGTTCTCTCGGAGCAGCCAACCAACTAGTGGTTGTAGGGGGCGTCTATTTATAGCCTAGGGAGCAGCCCGACATGATAAGACATAAATGCCCTTCAATGATATGACCGTTAGGTGGATAGGATATTTTGGACAGCCGGCGCGCAGCACAGCAACGGTCGGAAATTTGACTCTCAAATTTCTCAGGGCTATCATGTTCCTCACTGTGTAGGCAATTCGCACTAGCGAATTCCTAACTCCTCAGTCAGAGCAAAATCCTCAGTGACCAGAAGAACTGTGTCTCTGTCACTGAAGAAATTGACTGAACTGTATGAGATTTCCAATGGCTTCACTCGAAGGGATTGGTAGGTGTAGGATTTTGAGTTGAGCATCACATGGAAATTTTTCCTTAGTATTTCGTCGACCCCCTTTAACAGTACGGTGTTTCCTATGACTCAAGAAAGAGAAAATGAAACTACGAAAACAAAAGTCTTCACGCTTCATATTCCTCGAATGAATACCAAGTCTTCAAGGTCACACCAATTTCTTCACTTTCAAAGTCTTCAGAAAGTCTTCAGAATATCAAAGTCTTCAGTCGAAGAACTTCATTTTTAGGGGTTGACTTTCTCTGTAAATATCAAACTCCTCATAGACTTATAGACCTGTGTACACTCACAAACGCATTAGTCACTTAACCTATAAGTCTTCAATACACCAAAATCACTAAGGGGCACTAGATGCACTTACAATCTCCCCCTTTTTGGTGATTGATGACAACATAGGTTAAGTTTTCAACGGGGATAAACATATGAAGTGTAAATACTGATATTGAGGAATTTGATTGCAAGATATAGAAGAACTCCCCCTGAATATGTGCATAGTGAGGAATTTTCTTTTGAGGCAATGCACATTTGAAGAATTGAATCATGGAGATCTCCCCCTATATCTTGTAATTCATACACGCATTTGATATATAATATGAAGAATTTGAAATGCATGATGAAATATGGTGCCTGATGAGATTCAGCATGCGTGCAATAATATTAACGAGGAATAGGCATGCAGAATAACACATCAAAAGTATCAGAACACAGTGCATCAAAGTCAGAGCACCATGCACCAACCAAAAGTATCAGGGCACCATCGGATTTAAGATTACAACTCAATCCAATAAAAAGTTTCGGAAGAACGAGAGTTGTAACTTAACAAAACACCCATAATATAAACCCGCTTGAAGACTAACTCAGATTTCTCCCCCTTTGTCATCAAATGACCAAAAGGATCGAAACTGAGGACTAACGCCCCTGAAGAATTTCAAGTTGATGGAGGAGCGCCAGCGTTGTCGGGGTTGTTTGTTGAAGTAGGGCCTGCCGCAGTGTCGTCCAAATCTTCATGTTCATCAGTTTCACGCGATGAAGAATAAGAGCTGGCCACCAGATCAGGAACTTTGACTCTCTTGAATTTCTTCGGAGGTGGTGCAGACCAGTCAAATGCTTCCTGGAGACCCATAGTCTTCAGTTCTTCCGTGGAATATACATGAGTGAGAACAACCCAGGTGCGGTTGAGGGTTTCATGAAGGTGATACTGATTTTTCTTCACTGCATTATGGGTTGAGGTCATGTTGTGAAGAATTGCAGCAAACTGACACTTCACCCATTTGTGATCGCGATCAACCTTCTGATGAAGACTGAGGAGTAACTCACGGCCAGTCATCACCCTGGGTGCAGTTGCTTGAGGCTTTTGCTTGGCAGATGTATTTGCGGCAGTATCATGTGTTGCAGAATCATCATTGGTGGAGTAGGATGTAGCGAGACGGAATTGACCATCCAATGGACGAGTGCCTTCATCGATCACAGCAGCTGCCTTGCCCTTATCATTAGATGATGAAATTGGTCGCTTGAGGACTTCAATGGGCGGCAAGTAGCTACCATGGTTCAGAGTGTCAGCCTTATAATTCAGTGAAGATCTTGCCCTTATGAATCTCATAATCCAAGGCGCATAGGGCTTCAGCTCAAAAGGTGACATAGCAACATTAGCCAGAGTCCTCATGAAGAAATCATGGAAGTTGACGGGAACGCCATGAATGATGTTGAAAAGCATGTTCTTCATGATGCCAACGACATCTTCATCATTTGAGTCGTGACCTTTGATAGGACTCATTGTCTTCGTCAGGATGCGATAGACAGTCCGAGGCACATATAGCAATTCCTTGACGAGGAATTTGGTTCGTGGGGCCTGCCCTGGCTTCAAAGGCTTCATAAGCACTTGCATATAATGATCTGTCAGTTCGCGGTCATTGTAGATGCAACGTGCGCTGGCATGAGGAGGATCAAGAGGAAGGACACGAAGCAATTCAGTTGCTGGTGCCTTATAGTGAGTGTTTTCTGTCATCCAATCTAGCACCCATGAATTGACATCTTCAGCATCTCCGGTGATATGCAAAGTGGCATAGAACTGAAGAATGAGTTCTTCATTCCAATCACAGATATCAGTGCAGAAATTCAGTAGTCCTGCATCGTGAATAACTCGGAGAACTGGCTCGAAGCACGGCAGAGATTCCATATCCACATGAGGAATATGTTCATGATCGAAGATTTTGTCCTTGTCAAAGAGTACTGAGGAATAGAAGTTGGCTTGTGTAGCAGTCCAGAAACGTCTCTTCCTTATGCGAGCAGAGTCATATGGATTGTAATCAGTGAAGAACACATGCTCAGAAAAGAAGTCTTCAGCCTTGAATTTTTGCTTGCTAGAGAACGGATTCTTCAGTTTGGGCAGAGGAGTGTCAGTGATTTGCAGCACAACCTCAGGAATCGCGATCTCAGGTGCTTCAGGCTGAGGAATTTCTGGTTCCTCTTCTTGTGCAGTTTGGGGATCAGCAGCAGGTTCTTCAGCACTAGCAGCTGGAATTTCTTCATGAACAGACGATGTGGGATGAGTTTCTTCAGAGCCCATTTGAACAGTTGTAGCCGGGGACTGAGGAATTTGTTGAATAGGAGTGAAGAGAGGAGTATTGGGATGCTGACTTTCCCAAAAGTCATCGTTCATCACTGGTGTAGTGCATCCAATATCCACATCTTCTTCTTCTTTTTCAATTTCCTCAACACCAGCCTCTTCAGCTGTGAACTGAGGCATAGGTGAGGAAACAACTGGCGTTGAAGGGAATGTTTCCACTTCAATTTCTTCATCAAACTGCTCTGAGGTAGCAACAGAATGATTTTCTTCATCAGATCCACTTGGGATCTTGTAGTCTTCTCCATAAGGAACAATGTCCTTAGACGACATGGAGGAAATGGGAACGGCATCAATGGGATTTTCAAGTGAGCTGGTCATTGGCTTCATTTTCTTCATGGCCGAGGAATTTGACACAGCTGATGCCTTCCTTTTCTTCACTGCAGCTTGCTCTGCAGCCTTGGTCTTCTTCACTTCATAAGCAGAAGGTAGAATTGGAGTTGGTGTTGGCGCAGGAGGAGCTGAGGACTGTGGTTCAGTTTCTTCAGGCGCAACAGGTGTAGTTGCCCTGATCTCTTCAGTTTCTTCAGGCGCACCACTAGTGGATGCCCTGGGAATGTTTTCAGCGGCTGGAATGGAGTCATCAGCCCTGGAACTTGTATTCTCATCAGCAGGCTGAAAGTCATCAGCAGTGCTGGCATGTTCTTCAGCAGGCTGAGCAGAGTCTGCAGCCTGAGGATTTTCTTGTTGCGATGGGGCTGCAACCGTTGTCATTTTCTTCGTCAAATTGACGAATCTCACTTTGGCTCCTTGCCAATCAGCATTGTATGCATCGAAGTCCTTGCTGAGGGCTTGGATCTCAGATTGAGCCTTGAGAAGTTCTTCAGGAGTTAGTCTAACGACGTTCTTCTTCAGAAGCTTCTCCTTTCTAGCTTGAGCTCTTTTTATCTCACGAGCCTTTTCAAACTTCCATTTCTCTTGAGAGATGAAATGGGTCAGCATATGACTTTGACCAGGAGTCAGAGGCAGATCGGGCATTGGAGTGTTTGGATCCTGATGGCATAAGTCAATGTAGTCGAGGATCTTCTTTGGATCCAGAAGCAGAGGCACAGGTGTTCCTTTGGCTCTGGCGGCCTTTGCTTGTCTATCTCTGATGATTTCTGCAAGTTCTTCATCAGATGCCTCGTCATCAGAGGGCACTTGGAACGCAACCTGTTTCTTTCTTGGACTTGGCCGAGGACCGCGTCCAGCTGTTGCTTTCGTCTTCAGCAGAGTGGGGCCTGATGAGGACATTGGTGCAGCTGAGGAACTCGCTGAGACACCTAAAGCAATTGAGAAACCCTGAGTCCTTTGACATGTAGCTAGATGCACAGGAGTTGAGGACTTGGAGGGAGCTGCTGAGGACTTTGGTGGAGCAGCAGTAGTCTGAGGAATTTGCCGTGAGGGCGCGGCTGAGGAACTTGGCCATGAGGGCGCTGATGGTGAAGCACTTGGCTTGCGAGCAGGCTTCTTCGGCATTGATTTCCTCGGCTTGACTGAGGTCTCAGCGGCGGCAGCAGCAGCAGAATCCTCATTAAATTTCCTCACTGCCTCCTTGGCTTGTCTTGCCAGTTTTGCTTGGCGCCTAGCCCATTCTTCAGGAAAGTAGTATTCACCACTTTTGATGCTAGTGGGATCAGCGACTTGGCCAGGTGCCAATGGAGCTCTTGGGCATGGAGGATTTAAGGCGAATTTCTTCATGTACTTAGGAGTAACATATCGATATTCCCTCCATTCTCGTGCCCATCTTCGTTCAATCCTCTGAATGCGCACTTTGCGCTGATTCTTGTTTTCTTTGCCAAACTTGGCTTCATCAGGTGTGCAGTAATCCTTGTATATTTCATCAGGGATCTCGAAAGCAGTCATGACCTCCAGTTTCTTTCCTCCTTTCTGCGGTCTCTTGCCTTCTGCCATTTTCTTCAGATGAGGAATTTGAACAATAGAACACTCTGAAGAAGTATGCAATTTTTCTTCGAGGAACGCTGCAAATGAGTTAAGTTGATGAGAACCTAGTGATTCAGCAGCGGACATGAGTACCTGTGAACAGAGTGTAGGTGCGAGGAATTTGGAGAGGTCATATGCGTTCTCAGAAGATTTTTCGAAAAAGACAAGTTTTGAGGCATTTGACCAGTTGAGCCTTGAGGAATTTCACTAAGCGTTCTTATCTTAGGTTCCAGAGTTGTACAGATCGAAAATCCGCACAATTGAGGAATCTTGAAGAAATGAGTGCTTAGAGAGATGGATCAAGAGCATACAGTGTGTGAGGTGTTCATATGTGAAGATTTGAAGAATAAAACACCTTTGAAGATTTTCAGAAAAGTTTGAGAATCAAAGTGAGTAATAAAAGTGACTTTTAATTACCCGAACTAAAGAACACGACAAACCGAGATGAACCGTGGTGAAGTTCGTCAAGTTAGATCTCCCACGCCCTAACTTGGCAGAGGGAGATAGCTACGGCGGCGGCGGAGTGAAGATTTCCGCAGCCGGCGCGAGTACGACGGCGACGAGGTCGAGGCAGTGAAGCTCTTCCTCACCGGCGGCGATGGAGTAGCGGCGGCGCTAGGGTTTGAGGAGCTCGAGCGAGAGACAGCGACCGAGCGGAGTAAATGAAGTAAGGAAGGGAGGAGGGGTATTTATAGCCATGGTAAAAACTGTTCGCCCGAAGATTTTGGGACGAACATGCCTCTGCCCTTTCTTCTTCACGCGACATGTGTCACCCAGTGCAGATGAGATCATGTAAGATCGTGGGTGAATAAAATAATGCATCATGGGATGCGGAACGGTTTGAGCGGTAAAACCGAAAATCTGGATAAGATTTGTTTTAAAGTTTCGTTCGCAATTTCTTCAGCTGACAAGGACACAGTGAAGACTTTGAAACGAGTTTCAATTAGAACGCACATGAAGAATTTTTGAATAGATTGGGTTGAGTATAGCATAGAGGGGGAAGGGTCCGATCACATTCACTTAGCAGAAATCACAACTTGAAGAAATAGCAATAAGTGAATGCTATAGAGGACATAAACTCCTATATATATATATATATATATATATATATATATCCAATAAAGACAAACGTCGGAAACAGTGAAGATTTTGCAAAGTTGAAGAATTTGAAAAATTGAAGAATTTCAAAAATGAGGAAAAACTCAAATTGAAGATTTTCAACTTTTTGTGGTGGCGTGACCCACCGTATAAGAATGATGATTTCAGACACCGTGTACAATTGTCGTAGGGTTCTGAGAATCAAATTCTTCATTAATTTCTTCACACTTAGAGTGTTATTCTTCATTGATTGAAGAAAAACGTTTCTTCATGTGTTGCACATCTAAGTCATCAATTCTGTATAAGGGTTAGGATGTGTGTCCTTTTCAAAGAACATTCGAAGATTCTAAGATATTTAGCTCACACCGCAACTTGCTAAATCTCTTCTCGTCCAAGGGCTTAGTGAAGATATCGGCTAGCTATTCTTCAGTCTTCACATGCTCGATGGAGATGTCACCCTTCAACACATGATCACAAAGAAAATGATGACGAATCTGGATGTGCTTTGTCTTCGAGTGCTAAACTGGGTTGTGAGCAATCTTGATGGCACTCTCATTGTCGCAGAGGAGAGGCACATTCTTCACATTGACGCCATAGTCCTTGAGGGTTTGCTTCATCCAAAGCAGTTGAGCACAGCATGAGCCAGCAGCAATGTATTCAGCTTCAGCAGTAGACAGTGATACACAGTTTTGTTTCTTCGAGGACCAACAGACCAAAGATCGTCCGAGGAAATGACAAGTGCCAGATGTTGACTTGCGGTCCACACGATCACCAGCATAGTCAGAGTCAGAATATCCGATGAGATCAAAAGCAGAGCCCTTGGGGTACCATAATCCTAGTGTTGGTGTGTGAGCTAGATATCGAAGAATATGCTTCACAGCCTTATGGTGTGATTCCTTCGGTGCAGCTTGAAATCGGGCACACATGCAAACACTAAGCATTATATCTGGCCTAGATGCACATAAGTACAATAAGGAACCAATCATGGAGCGGTATACCTTGTGATCGAAGTCAATACCATTTTCATCAGTGCATAGATGGCCATTTGTGGGCATAGGAATTTTGACGCCTTTGCAATCTTGCATGCCGAATTTCCTCAGTACATCTTTGAGGTATTTCTCCTGAGATATGAATATGCCATTTCGCTGCTGACGAATTTGAAGACCTAAGAAGAATTTCAACTCTCCCATCATAGACATTTGATATTCTTCACTCATCATATAGGCAAATTCATCACTACAACGTTGGTTAGTGCAGCCAAAGATAATATCATCAACATATATTTGGCACACAAACAGTTCACCATCATATGATTTAGTAAAAAGAGTAGGGTCGAGTGAACCGGGTGTGAAGCCATTCTTCACGAAGAATTCCTTCAATGTGTCATACCACGCCCGAGGGGCTTGCTTGAGGCCATAGAGAGCCTTATTGAGTCTGAAGACTTTGTCAGGATTCTTGGGATCTTCAAAACCTGGGGGTTGAGCAACATATACTTCTTCCTCAAGCTTACCATTGAGGAATGCACTTTTCACATCCATTTGATATAAGATGATATCATGATGGTTAGCGTAAGCAAGTAATATGCGAATAGCCTCAAGTCTAGCAACAGGTGCAAAAGTTTCATCGAAATCAATTCCTTCAACCTGTGTGTAGCCTTGAGCTACTAGTCGTGCCTTATTCCTCACCACAAGGCCATTTTCATCTTGCTTGTTGCGGTAGATCCACTTTGTGCCAATGATATTATGCTTGCGAGGATCTGGGCGATTGACCAATTCCCAGACATTGTTTAGCTCGAACTGATGTAATTCTTCTTGCATAGCCTGAATCCACTCCGGCTCCAGAAATGCTTCATCTACCTTAGTGGGCTCTGTGATAGAGACAAAAGCATAGTGCCCACAAAAGTTAGATAAATGTGAAGCTTTTGAGCGTGTGAGAGGACTTGGTGCGCTAATGTCATCGATGATCTTCTCCACTTGCACTTCTTTTGCAACGCGTGGATGAGTTGGCTGTCGCTGAGGATTTTGATCAGCATTTTCTTCAGCACCATTTTCCTCATCATGTTCTTCAGGTGCATCAGCTCGACGTTCTTCATGAACAGGAATGAATTCTTCAGCAGATTCTTCAGTCAGAATGACATCCTTAGTTGCCTTGAGCTTGATAGCATCTTCAGGTGCTGGTTCATCTAACACAGAAGGTAGGTGCTCTCTTTGCGAGCCATTAGTTTCATCGAACCGCACATCTACAGTGTCAACAATCTTGTGAAGAACAATGTTGAAGACTCTGTAGGTGTGCGAGTCCTTTCCGTAACCAAGCATAAAACCTTCATGTGCTTTCGGTGCAAATTTAGAGTTGTGGTGAGGATCTCTAATCCAACATTTAGCACCGAAGACTTTGAAATAACTCACATTGGGTTTCTTGTCAGTGAGGAGTTCATATGCAGTCTTCTTGAAGAATTTGTGAAGATATACTCTGTTGATGATGTGGCACGCTGTATCAATTGCATCAATCCAAAAACACTGAGGCGTTTTGTATTCATCAAGCATAGTGCGAGCCATCTCAACCAGAGTTCTATTCTTGCGCTCCACGACGCCATTCTGCTGAGGAGTATAGGGAGCAGATAACTCATGAGTAATACCAAGTTCATCAAGATAAGCATCAAGACCGGAATTCTTGAACTCAGTTCCATTGTCACTTCTGATATGCTTGATCTTCACACCAAAGTTGGTTGAAGCCCTCGAGGAAAATCGTTTGAAGACTTCCTGCACTTCATGTTTGTAAGTAACAATGTGTACCCATGTATATCGAGAATAATCATCAACAATGACAAAACCATATAGAGATGCATCATTAGTGACTGCTGAGTAATGATTAGGTCCGAAGAGGTCCATGTGAAGCAATTCGAATGGATGGGTAGTGGTCATGATAGTCTTCGCTGGATGCTTGGCCTTGGTCATTTTTCCAGCTTCACAGGCTCCGCATAAGTGATCCTTGAGGAATTTGACATTCTCAATGCCAATGACATGCTTCTTCTTCGCAAGCGTGTTCAAATTCCTCATGCCTGCATGACCAAGTCGTCGATGCCATAGCCAGCCTTCTGAAGCTTTTGCAAGTAGACACACGGCTGGTTGTGGTCCTGTAGAGAAATCAACAATATACAAATCTCCTCTCCTAAAGCCTTCGAAGACTTTGGAATTGTCAGCTTCCATAATCACAACACAGCGATATTTGCCGAAGACAACAACCATATCAAGATCACAAAGCATTGAGACTGACATGAGATTGTATCCTAAAGACTCAACAAGCATGACTTTGTCCATGTGCTTATCCTTAGAGATAGCAACCTTACCAAGACCCAATACCTGACTTTTGCCTTTGTCAGCAAAGATGATATGCTTCAGAGGTGACGGTGATAAGGGAGCATCCATCAATAGATTCTTGTCACCAGTCATGTGATTTGTACATCCACTATCGAGGACCCACTCAGTGGTTTTGGGTTGATCATCCTGCAGATGAGTTAGTGTAACTTACAATCTCATATGCTTCATCAGTGAAGAATATGATATCAAGTTCATCAGATGAATTTCATCAAGCAGAAAACATATATATATAGCAGTATGAGGACGTGTGAAATGAAAGTTCATTTCATCATGATTTTCCTGCGTCCTTTCAGGCAATTTCATCAGGTCCCCAGCAAATTCTTCAGACGTTAAAGCACGTCTGGAGACCCGACCCTGCAGAAGAGATTAGTTCTTTTTCTTCACCACCCACATCTGGAGGGGTGGCAAAGAGTTCATCATTCTGCGAGCACCATATGAGAAAGGTGGCAAAGATGCCAAACCATTTCGTTTCACATAAGAGGGGTTAGGGTAAGCATATGAATAAGCAGAGTAATTCTTCGAGGACTTATGAACATAATGGTTTGAAGAATAATGCACATATTCATAGCCCTTAGCTCTACCCTGCGAGACAGAGTTGTTAGCACGATGATAATCATATGAGGACTTTGATCCATTTGAGGAATTCGATCCATGTGAAGAGTTTGGTCCATAAGAGGACTTGGATCCATATGAAGAATTTGGTCCATATGAAGAATTTGATCTGGGGTTCCTGTTCTTCACAGGTGGTGTCATGAGGACATTCACCTGAAGACTTTTAACACAACTTTTGGGAACCCAGATTTTCTTCATAGGGGAACCGTTCCTGCAGTTAGTGCCAACATATCTAGCAAATACTTCACCATTCTGATTTTTGAACAGTTTATAGTTGGAGTCAAAAGACTCATCAGAAGAATGAGGAGATTCACATGTAAAGCCAGATAAGTGTAACGCCCCGAGACCGATGTGCCAGGTGTCGTTCAGTTATTCGCTGTTGTCGCCTTGTCATTTGCTTGCGTGTTGCATTTCATCATGTCATCATGTGCATTGCATCATCATGTTTTCAAAGCTTGCATCAGTCCTGGTCTCCTCGTTCCGTCCGTTGTCCGTTCTGAGCCCAGACACACTTGCACGCGCCCGCGGCATGTCCAAAATATTATTTTGTAAGTGGCCGAAAAATGTTCTCGGAATGGGATGAGAGTTGACGTGCGGTCTTATTATAGTGTAGACAGACCGCCTGTCAAGTTTCATCGCAATCGGAGTTCGTTTGACGCCCCAACGGATATATATAGCGGCAATAGTAGCCGGTCAAAACGTCGGACGTTTTCGGTCTCCGGAAACAGTTGCCGGGCTGCACTCCTCTCCTCTCATCTCAGCCCAACCTCTCTTCACAGCCCTCTAGCCCACCTATCTAACCCCCTCCGCTCCGGATCGTCCGATCGCGATCGTACGGTCCAAAAGCGGCCCCAAACCCCCAACCCTAGCTCCTCCTGCTATATATAGCAGCCCCCCTTGCCATTTTAGGCCTTCTCCTTCATCCTCCTTGAAATCCGCGCCCCCAATCATCAGACAGCCTCCTCCCACCTCCTCTCCTCAAATTCTGCTGCCGGCCACCTCGTCCCTGCCACTTGGCGCGCTGCTAGTGGCCAGCCGCCGCTCCAGTAGCGCCCGCAGCCAACGGGAAGCTGCCACGTCGCCTCCCCGCGCCCCACATCGCCCCGCGCCGCCAGGCCCGCTCCAAGCCCGCCCGGGTCCCGATCTGGGCTCTGAGGCCCGCACCGTGCCGCTCCACCCGATCTGCATCGCCTTGCTGCTCCCGTGCCGGTCTTCAGCGACCTCGCCCAGCGCCGGTGACCGCCGCCCTCGTGCGCCTCCAGCTCCGCCGTCCGATGTCGCCTGCTCGCCTCCGCCCCGAGTCTCTCTCCTCCATGCCGTATCCTGCCCCGCGCCGCCGCTGACATGGAGCTCTGACGAGCTCTCGTGGGACCCCTCGCCGTCGCCGGGAATGGAGCCCCGGTGAGCTCCTTGACCCAGATCCGGCCTCTTCGCGCCATCCGCCGCCACGTCTGCTTCCTCCTCGTCGAATCCGCCTCTGACCTTGTCGTCCCCGTCGCCCTCACCGGCGAGCGCCGCCGTGCGTCATTCGGATCGGGAGGAGCCCCGATCCCTCTCCTCTGCGTCTGTGTCCAGGTGGGCTGCGACCCGCCCAAGGCCCATCCTGCTCCTCCGCGGACCCAGCAACCACGTCCAGCGGGCCGGCCCAGCAACCGCAGCCATCATCGCTGGCCTCCTCTGCCAAGCCGGGCCGAGGCCCATGGTGAGGCCACCTCAACGCCCATCCTTTTTTTTTCCTCTTTGTTGGGCTTCCTGTCCAGATTCAGCCCGTTGATATTTTTTTCAGGATCTGTGAATTTGTCTATTTATCCTGAGACTGCTGTTTTACAGAAAACCCCCTGTTGTTCATGCATATAATAACTCACAATTCGTGCATCGGATTAAAATGATTTATATATGAAAGTTGCTTAGAATTTTGTCTAGTTTAATAATATGCAACTTTCATCCATGTTTAAAATGTTTAAAATGTTGTTTGCATTAATTTACTCCTATGGCATGCTAAAATGATTTAATTCATAACTAAATAACCGTAACTCCGATTTTAATAAATTATATATGTAAATGGGGTAGAATTTTGCCTAGTTTATCATGGTGACATCACTTTGCATGTTTAACAACTTTAAATTATGTTTAGGGCAGAACAGTACCAAACCTAATATATGCATATGAGGAGTTTCCGGAATTGTTGTTCGTTGCTTCCGGCCTCATTTAAACTTGACTAGATAGGTAGTTTTACCTTGCTTCTCTCCCTTGCCATGTTAAACAACATTTAATATTGTTGGGTACATAAATGAGATCAAACTAAATAACGTGTCGTGGTGTTCCGTCAATATGCAACTCGTTGCATATTGATCTCCACTTAATTTGTAGAACTGCTTGTGCACTTTGCCATGCCATGCTTCATTAAACCGGACATGCATCATACTCGTTTGTGCATCATGCCATGTTGATGTGTTGGTTATTTACTATGTTGTGTGCTTCTTTTCCGGTGATTGCTTCTTCGGGTTGGTTCCGATAACGTCGCGTTTGTGAGGATCCGTTCAACTACGTCCGTTTGTCTTCTTCATGGACTCGTTCTTCTTCCTTGCGGGATTTCAGGCAAGATGATCATACCCTCGAAATCACTACTATCTTTGCTATGCTAGTTTGCTCGCTCTTTTGCTATGCCAATGCTACGATGCCTACCACTTGCTTGTCAGCCACCCAAATTGCCATGTTCAACCTCTAACCCACCATATCCTAGCAAACCGTTGATTGGCCATGTTACCGCTTTGCTCAGCCCCTCTTATAGCGTTGTTAGTTGCAGGTGAAGATCGAAGTTTGTTCCTTGTTGGAACATGGAGATGTTGTTCCTTGTTGGAACATGTTTACTTGTTGGGATATCACAATATATCTTACTTAATTAATGCATCTATATACTTGGTAAAGGGTGGAAGGCTCGGCCTTATGCCTGGTGTTTTGTTCCACTCTTGCCGCCCTAGTTTCCGTCATATCGGTGTTATGTTCCCGGATTTTGCGTCCCTTACGCGGTTGGGCTATAATGGGAACCCCTTGACAGTTCGCCTTAAGTAAAGCTTCTCCAGCAATGCCCAACATTGGTTTTACCATTTGCCACCTAGCCTTTTCTTTTCCCTTGGGAGTCGCGCTCCTGAGGGTCATCATTATTTTACCCCCCGGGCCAGTGCTCCTCTGTGTGTTGGTCCACCTGTCAGCTACCGGTGGCTACCAGGGGCAACTCTGGGCTGGCCTACCCGTACCTAGGACAATCTGAGTGTGCCCTGAGAAAGAGATATGTGCAGCTCCTATCGGGATTTGTCGGCACATTCGGGCGGTGTTGCTGGTTTAGTTTTACCCTGTCGAAATGTCTTGTTGTACCGGGATACCGAGTGTCACACCCTAGCTAGTCATGCATTAGAGTGTTGCATCATGTTTACTCTTTCATCAGAAACTTGAAATGGGGATGACAGAACCCCCAGTCCCCTCTGAAACCAACTAGGGTTACTAAAAATAATTTTCAATGAACCTGAAATGCCCTTCTAAAATGCCCATCATTTTTGCCTTGGTTCAGAACCACTGCCAAAAGTGGTGCACATTTTCCTAGGCCATCCTAGGGTTTTTGAATTAAGTCATAAGTATTTGAATTTGGGCATTTAAAATTATATAAAATATTTAAATGCTCAAATATCTCCAAACTAAAATGTTTCATGTTGGAAATAATCCAACTATGGGCCAGAAATAGTTTGGTGAATTTTGGAGTTGCCTAGGTATTTTATTTAATTCAACAAAGTTGCAGTTATATTAGAAAACAGAAAACAAAAAAAAACAAAAAGGGAGAAGCTTACCTGGGCTCCTCCCTGTTCAGCCCAGCCAGCTGGCCGGCCCAGCCAGCAGCCGGCCCAGCCCACCTCCCTCCTCTATCGTCTTCGTCCCGACAGAGGGAGGGGAGTGTGGCCGGCGCGCGCGCACGGCCACCGCGCCACGCCACCTGCTCGCCTGCTTGCCTGCCCTCCCCTCCTCGCTCGACGCCCTGGACGACGCCACGCCTCTCCCCCTGCTCCCTCTCACTCTCCCCCGTTTCTCCCTCGCTCTCTCTCGCTCTCGGCCGAAGCACACCGTCGCCGCCGTTCGCCTTAGCCACTGCCTCCGGCCACCCCTCGCTCCCCCGAGTAGCTCAGAAGCTCCGCCACAACTCCCTCTTCCTCCCCACCGCTCCACGAGTCCCCGGAAGCCCTGCATCGCCGCCACGTCGCCGTTCCCCTCTTCGGGCTCCGACCACCGTCGCCGACGAATTCGCCGTCTCCAGCGCGTCCCCGAGCCCGCTTCGACGCCCACTGCAACCGCGGTGAGCTACGCCACCGTTTCCCCCTCTTCTTCCCCTCGTTCCCTCACCATAGCTGCATCTCCACCACGGCCGAACCTCCGCCGTCGCCGAGCTCGCCGTCGACGCAGCTCCGGTGACCATTTGGTCACCCCGGCGAGTCCAACACGTTCGCAAGAACCAGTAGAGCATCCCTAGCGCCTCACTTTGCTCGACTTCGAGCTCCAGCACCACTCCCGTGCACGACCGAACCCCGGCGGCCGCAGCCGAGCTCACCGCCGTCAACTCCGGCCACCCCGACCCCAACTGACTCCGCCAAGAGCCGCGGGTCGTCCTCAGCTTCACTCCGGTGGTCGCCGCGGTCCATTTGGTGGCCGAAACGACCAAAACCACTATCGCCGCCGCACTGTTGGTCGCCGCCGGCCAGAACTCCGGTGAGCTGACGTGGCCTAGTTGATTAACCACTAATCCACCACCTACTGACGCTGACAAGTGGGCCCCAGGGCTTAGTCAAAGCTAACCAGCCCCGGGTCAACGCGGGATTAGCCCCTGTGACACTGACGTGTGGACCCCACACGTCAGGTTTGACCCGAGCCAGCTCTGTTGACCTGCTGATGTCACTGTGATGTCAGTCTGACGCAGTAAATGATATTTCTGGATTTAAATTAATCAGGAAATTCCAGAATATTAATTAAACTTCAAAAATTCATAACTTTTATTCTGTAACTCCAAATTGGACAAATTATATATGAAAAATGATCAGAAAAATCCAATCTATCCATCTGTACTATTTTCATGCATGACCAAACAAGTTAAATTGATGTTTTAATCAGAACAAGGAAAGGCACTTTAAAAGGCCATATTTGAATTTGAAATTTGAATCTTTGATTCAAATTTGCTCAAACACTTCTGGCTTTAGTTGCATTAGCCCAACACACTCATATTGCCATGTTCCATGCATGCATCATATTGTTGCATATTGTTTGGTAATGTTGTGTACCGGTATCCTTTGCGACAGGATCTGTTCCCGAGGAGTACCGTGATTACCCTAACGAAGAACCGTATCCGTGCAATGAACCATCAGGCAAGCAACCAACCATTTGATCATATCGATACAATCCCATGTTCTCGCTCCTGCTCTCTTTTACTGCATTAAGACAACGCGATTCAAACTGCTGTGTGCTACGGTAGTTGAACCCATTTCCTCTGCATGACCTGTCATTGCCACAGTAACTAGATGAAACCCACTAGCATGTGTAGGAGTTGATTGAGCCATATGTATGTGTTGTTCCTACCTTGCTATGCCTGCTATGCTTAGAGTCGTGTCAGGTCTGGTTCATCTGGGTGATGGGCTAGAGTGAAATGATTATGTCGGTAATAAGAGTGGTGTGGTGAACACGATTTGGTAAAGGTATCGATGAGAGGCCATGTAGGAGTACATGGTGGGTTGTTTCATTGAAGCCGACCTTAAGCACTGAGATCTGTATGTGTGATTTAAGAATATGCTACTACCATGCATTGGGCCCGAAACCAATGGACCCTCTCGACTTCTTATTCACCCTAGTTCTCCGTCCAGGAGTTGCAAGTAGTTTCTGGTGTTTGTAGCCTACTGGAGGCCGTGGACAGCGCTGACCGTAGGGGTGGGCTGTGATGCGGTAGGTACGTGGCACGGTGTACCGAATACCCGTTAGGTATCTCGGGAACCCTGTTCACATCGTTCGGGGCCGTATGGGAAACCTCGGCCGGACTCCCTGCGGATGGAACCTGAATAGGCGATAAACCTGGACTGGAAGCTTAGGTGATTAGGTAGGTCGTGGCCGACACCCACGTTGGGCTTCCGCTTGAAGGTTGCCGAGTACATGTCGTGTAGACGACGGTAAGTGGTGAGAGCGTGTATGAAGAAGTACCCCCTGCAGGGTTAACATGATCTATTCGAATAGCCGCGTCCGCGGTAAAGGACTACTTGGTTGCCTATACAGTTCATAGACAAGTAAATGGAAACTGTTAAAAGCCTCAAGATAAGTGTGAGTGCCGAGGATGGCTCTTCCGTAGGAAGACGGAGGTGGATCCTCGGTAGTGTATTGAAGTGGTGAATAGTGGACTCGTGTGCGCAAAACTATTTCAAATAGAGTATCGTAGGATAGTCTAGCCAAGAGTCAAAGCTGGCTTGCTGCAATAACTCCACCGACCCTTTTGATACTATGCATGTATGTAGGATCTGATGTAAGTCTTGCTGAGTACCTTTGTACTCATGTTGCTATAATCTACATTTTACAGAAGACGCTGCAACCCCTTCTGATGGGTTCTATGTAGACGTTGACATCAACGAGTAGGCTAAAGACCCAGGTGGTGACCCTGAGCTTGTGAAGGACCACATAGTATAGCCAGGCTTTCCAAGCCTCTTTTATTTTACTAGTTGTCTGTACTCAGACAAGTTACTTCCGCTGTTGGCTTGTATGACTGTATGACTTGTATGTTGGGTCGTGAGACCCGTACCTTTGTGTGTATGTTATGTATGGCTCGCTGAGCCTTAAATAAAGTACCTGTGTCGTAGAGTCATGTTGTGATGCTTCGTTGTATTTGCACATATCGAGCATATTGTGTGTATGATTGAAATGCTTGGTATGTGTGGGATCTGACTATCTAGTTGTTTATCTTTAGTAGCCTCTCTTACCGGGAAATGTCTCCTAGTGTTACCGCTGAGCCATGGTAGCTTGCTACTGCTCTGGAACACTTAGGCTGGCCGGCATGTGTCCTTCTTCGTTCCTGTGTCTGTCCCTTCGGGGAAATGTCACGCTTTGAGTACCGGAGTCCTGTTAGCCCGCTACAGCCCGGTTTACCGGAGTCCTGCTAGCCCAGTGCTACAGCCCGGACCCACTTGCTGATGACCGACACGTTCGAAGCTGGGTCATGGATGCCTGTCCCTGTAAGTCTGTGCCACTTTGGGTTTACGACTAGTCATGTCAGCCCGGGCTCTTTATCATATGGATGCTAGCGACGCTATCATATACGTGAGCCAAAAGGCGCAAACGGTCCCGGGAAAGGGTAAGACGACACCCGTGGGAATACCGTGCGTGAGGCCGCAAAGTGATATGAGGTGTTACCAGCTAGATCGATGTGACATCGAGTCGGGGTCCTGACAGCGTTGGCATCAGAGCCGGACTGCCTGTAGGTTCTCCAAGCCAAACTGGTCGATGTTGAGTCTAGAAATTCTTTAGTTATATGTAGGGGAATTGTTTGTGGGTTGGAACGTAAGGCTCTTTTTACTCCTTATACCTTGTGACATTCTGATCTGAGTCAGTCCATTCTTCCACCGGGGGTTAAGGAATTAGGATCTGTTCTCTCTATCAGGATCACGTGTTACTAATCAGTAGTACCTTATAAGTTTGATGGTTATCAGCCTAGCTCAGTTCTACTACCACATTATGTTGTCAGAATGGTTCCAGAACCTTGATGTGATGATGTTGAGTGTGTACGAAATCCTTTGTCAAATGTCTCAATATCCTTTTTGAGCATTTACAGCTGTTATGCTGCCGAAATTTTGCTAGAAATTCTAATGCCTTTGCATTATGATTATGCTTTCAGATGGCCACTCGCGACCTTAATCAAGTGGTTCGCCGGACTCGATGCCTAGATGTACCCGGCCATACTGCTAAGTTGGTCAGGGTAATGACTGAGGCTGGATATCGCTGGTATCCTGAGTACACGGTCGAAGAGCAATTCCGAGACTTTAATCAAAGCCAGTATCTCTGCACTGTCAGGATATTTCCATCTTATCCTGGATCCACTGAGCCTCTTCACTGTTCCTATGGACTCGGGGTTACTATTGAGATGGCTGTGCAGGATGCCGCCTACTCTATGATGACCATTATGCGAGTCAGATCTGGGTTATTTCGGGACTCTGATTTCCGGTATATGCCAGGATCACTTCCGGGAGCACAAGGGTATCTCCAGGCTATCTATGCCGACTCCACTCAGGAGGATTCACGGACTCGCACCACTGCTGAGATGCTCGAGGATAAGGACCGTGAAAATCGGGCCTTAAGGTTAGAGCTCTTCAATACCCGTGCTGACCACTGGGCCACTTTGACTCGGTTCGCACCGGCGGTGCAAGCTGGATATTCAGATATGCGCGATCTCTATCCTGTGAGATCTGCTCTGCCGGACGTGATGGTTTGGCGTGATGTAGGAGGCATCACCCCACCTCGCGGTCCCCGCAGGCCACCGTTTGTTGGTCCAAGGCCTCATCCTAGCCCCTATGGTCCACAAGCTCCACGAGATCGTCTGTTTCCGGATGAACATGTTGAACTTCCAGGCTATGGAGGTGACTTCTACGAGGACTACTACGGATCGGTCTGAGTTAGTAGTAGTATCACTAGTTCGCACTAGCTGTGTCGTCTATTGTCCTGCGTGTCTCGTGGGATATGACTAGTTTGTACTCTTCTGGAGATGTAGAAAATAATGTATAGGAGCTTGGAATGCCTCCGATGAGATGTAATCCTTTTCTCACCGTAATAGACCTCATTCCAGGAACCGTTCCGATTGCTAGAAGACCTTATAAGATGGCACCCCTAGAACTAGCCGAGCTTAAGAAACAACTCGATGAGTCCTTGAAAAAGGGTTTCATCCGCCCTAGTTCATCTCCGTGGGCTTGCCCCGTCCTATTCGTCAAGAAGAAGGATGGTACGGACCGGATGGTTGTAGATTACCGACCTGTCAATTTGGTCACAATCAAGAACAAATATCCACTTCCCAGGATCAACGACCTGTATGATCAGCTCGCTGGATCTTCAGTCTTCTCTAAGATGGATTTGAGGTTGGGCTACCATCAAATCAAAATCAGAAACGGGGACATTCCTAAAACGGCCTTTGTTACTCGTTATGGCCAATACGAGTACACCGTTATGTCCTTCGGTTTAACCAACGCTCCAGCCACTTTTTCTCGGTTAATGAACTCAATCTTCATGGAGTATTTGGATAAATTCGTCGTAGTTTATCTCGATGATATACTCATCTACTCCAAGAACGAGGAAGAACATGCCGAACATTTAAGGCTAGTGTTGAAGAAACTTCGAGAGCATCGCCTTTATGCCAAATTTTCTAAATGTGAATTCTGGTTGCCAGAAGTGACCTATCTGGGTCATGTAATATCTGGTAAAGGTATTGCTGTTAACCCTGAGCGAGTTCAAGCCGTCCTTGATTGGACTCCACCTGAATCGGTCAAGCAAGTTCGGAGTTTTCTGGGCTTAGCGAGCTATTGCCGTCGCTTTGTCAAGAACTTCTCCAAAGTTGCTAAACCTCTAACCGAACTCCTCAAGAAAGATAAAAAGTTCGAATGGACTCCACAATGTGAGCACAGCTTTCAGGAACTGAAAAGACGCCTGACCTCTGCTCCTGTGCTGGTACCGCCAGACTTCTCCAAGGACTTTGTTATCTACTGCGACGCCTCGCGACAAGGACTAGGTTGCATCCTTATGCAAGATCGACACGTAATTGCTTACGCTTCACGGCAATTGCACCCACATGAGGAGAATTATCCTACTCATGATATAGAACTTGCAGCCGTAGTCTATGCACTTAAGACCTGGCGACATTACCTCCTCGGTAATCGTTGCGAAATATTCACTGATCACCAAAGTCTGAAGTATATTTTCACCCAACCGGATTTGAATCTCAGGCAAAGACGTTGGGTTGAATTGATCACTGACTTCGACCTAGGAATAACCTATACCCCAGGGAAAGCCAACGTCATGGCTGATGCGCTAAGTCGTAAATCTTATTGTAACAACTTGATGTTACAACAAAGTCAACCGCTTCTCCATGAGGAACTTCCGAAGCTTAACCTTCACATTGTTCCTCAAGGTTTTCTCTCCACCTTGGTGGCAAAACCTACCCTTACGGATCAAATTATCAAGGCACAGAAGGTAGATCCGGGAATCTCCCGCATCAAGAGAAACATTCAGAAAGGAGTTGCGAATTGTTTCTCCGTTAATGATCAAGGAGTCGTATACTTCGGGGATCGACTAGTGGTTCCCAAGGTGCGCAACTTAAGGCGATTAATCCTTAAGGAAGCTCATGAATCTCCTCTCACCATTCATCCCGGTAGTACTAAGATGTATCAGGACCTACGCCAGAGGTTCTGGTGGACTAGGATGAAGAGAGAAATCGCTCAGTATATTGCTAATTGCGACGTCTGTCGTCACATAAAAGCAGAGCATCAACGGCCTGCTGGCACCCTTCAACCCTTAGCTATTCCTGAATGGAAATGGGATAAAATTGGTATGGATTTCATTACCGGTTTTCCCAGAACCAAAAGAGGGAATAATGCTATTTTCGTCGTGGTCGATCGTCTTTCCAAAGTAGCTCATTTCTTACCTGTTCGTGAGAGTATAACCGCTAGTCAACTGGCAGACTTATACATCTCCCGGATAGTGTCCCTCCATGGTGTTCCTTTGGAAATCAATTCGGATCGAGGAAGTCTTTTCACCTCTCGATTTTGGGAAAGTTTCCAAAATGCTATGGGAACTCGTCTTTCTTTTAGCACCGCTTTCCACCCTCAGTCAAGTGGTCAAGTGGAACGCGTCAATCAGATTCTAGAAGACATGCTTCGAGCCTCTGTTATCTCTTTCGGAATGGACTGGGAGAAGTGCCTTCCATTTGCCGAATTCGCTTACAACAACAGCTATCAATCTAGCTTGGGTAAAGCCCCTTTTGAAGTTCTCTATGGACGACGATGTCGAACACCCCTTAACTGGTCAGAGACCGGGGAAAGACAATTCTTTGGCCCGGATATGATTCAGGAAGCAGAAGAACAAGTTCGTATCGTTCGTGAAAAGTTGAAAACAGCCCAATCTCGTCAAAAGAGTCAATATGACCGAAAACATAAGGCTATGACTTTCGAGGTTGACGAGAAGGCTTATCTTCGGGTCACCCCTCTGAAGGGAACCCATCGTTTCGGTATCAAAGGCAAATTGGCTCCTCGTTACATTGGACCTTTTCGCATTCTTGCCAAACGAGGAGAAGTTGCCTACCAGTTGGAACTACCTCCGCACCTCTCCAGAGTTCACGATGTCTTCCACGTTTCTCAACTCAGGCGTTGCTTCTCGGATCCTATCCGTGAAGTGGACCACGAAACGCTTGATCTCCAAGATAATCTTACATATCGAGAGTACCCCATTCGTATCCTCGATCAAACCGAACGTACCACGCGACGTCATAATATCAAGTTTCTCAAGGTTCAATGGTCGCACCATTCTGAGGATGAAGCAACTTGGGAAAGGGAGGATCGTCTTCGACTTGAATACCCCGCCTTCTTCTCGGAGGAACCCAAATCTCGGGACGAGATTCTTTTGAGTGGGGGTGAGTTGTCACACCCTAGCTAGTCATGCATTAGAGTGTTGCATCATGTTTACTCTTTCATCAGAAACTTGAAATGGGGATGACAGAACCCCCAGTCCCCTCTGAAACCAACTAGGGTTACTAAAAATAATTTTCAATGAACCTGAAATGCCCTTCTAAAATGCCCATCATTTTTGCCTTGGTTCAGAACCACTGCCAAAAGTGGTGCACATTTTCCTAGGCCATCCTAGGGTTTTTGAATTAAGTCATAAGTATTTGAATTTGGGCATTTAAAATTATATAAAATATTTAAATGCTCAAATATCTCCAAACTAAAATGTTTCATGTTGGAAATAATCCAACTATGGGCCAGAAATAGTTTGGTGAATTTTGGAGTTGCCTAGGTATTTTATTTAATTCAACAAAGTTGCAGTTATATTAGAAAACAGAAAACAAAAAAAAACAAAAAGGGAGAAGCTTACCTGGGCTCCTCCCTGTTCAGCCCAGCCAGCTGGCCGGCCCAGCCAGCAGCCGGCCCAGCCCACCTCCCTCCTCTGTCGTCTTCGTCCCGACAGAGGGAGGGGAGTGTGGCCGGCGCGCGCGCACGGCCACCGCGCCACGCCACCTGCTCGCCTGCTTGCCTGCCCTCCCCTCCTCGCTCGACGCCCTGGACGACGCCACGCCTCTCCCCCTGCTCCCTCTCACTCTCCCCCGTTTCTCCCTCGCTCTCTCTCGCTCTCGGCCGAAGCACACCGTCGCCGCCGTTCGCCTTAGCCACTGCCTCCGGCCACCCCTCGCTCCCCCGAGTAGCTCAGAAGCTCCGCCACAACTCCCTCTTCCTCCCCACCGCTCCACGAGTCCCCGGAAGCCCTGCATCGCCGCCACGTCGCCGTTCCCCTCTTCGGGCTCCGACCACCGTCGCCGACGAATTCGCCGTCTCCAGCGCGTCCCCGAGCCCGCTTCGACGCCCACTGCAACCGCGGTGAGCTACGCCACCGTTTCCCCCTCTTCTTCCCCTCGTTCCCTCACCATAGCTGCATCTCCACCACGGCCGAACCTCCGCCGTCGCCGAGCTCGCCGTCGACGCAGCTCCGGTGACCATTTGGTCACCCCGGCGAGTCCAACACGTTCGCAAGAACCAGTAGAGCATCCCTAGCGCCTCACTTTGCTCGACTTCGAGCTCCAGCACCACTCCCGTGCACGACCGAACCCCGGCGGCCGCAGCCGAGCTCACCGCCGTCAACTCCGGCCACCCCGACCCCAACTGACTCCGCCAAGAGCCGCGGGTCGTCCTCAGCTTCACTCCGGTGGTCGCCGCGGTCCATTTGGTGGCCGAAACGACCAAAACCACTATCGCCGCCGCACTGTTGGTCGCCGCCGGCCAGAACTCCGGCGAGCTGACGTGGCCTAGTTGATTAACCACTAATCCACCACCTACTGACGCTGACAAGTGGGCCCCAGGGCTTAGTCAAAGCTAACCAGCCCCGGGTCAACGCGGGATTAGCCCCTGTGACACTGACGTGTGGACCCCACACGTCAGGTTTGACCCGAGCCAGCTCTGTTGACCTGCTGATGTCACTGTGATGTCAGTCTGACGCAGTAAATGATATTTCTGGATTTAAATTAATCAGGAAATTCCAGAATATTAATTAAACTTCAAAAATTCATAACTTTTATTCTGTAACTCCAAATTGGACAAATTATATATGAAAAATGATCAGAAAAATCCAATCTATCCATCTGTACTATTTTCATGCATGACCAAACAAGTTAAATTGATGTTTTAATCAGAACAAGGAAAGGCACTTTAAAAGGCCATATTTGAATTTGAAATTTGAATCTTTGATTCAAATTTGCTCAAACACTTCTGGCTTTAGTTGCATTAGCCCAACACACTCATATTGCCATGTTCCATGCATGCATCATATTGTTGCATATTGTTTGGTAATGTTGTGTACCGGTATCCTTTGCGACAGGATCTGTTCCCGAGGAGTACCGTGATTACCCTAACGAAGAACCGTATCCGTGCAACGAACCATCAGGCAAGCAACCAACCATTTGATCATATCGATACAATCCCATGTTCTCGCTCCTGCTCTCTTTTACTGCATTAAGACAACGCGATTCAAACTGCTGTGTGCTACGGTAGTTGAACCCATTTCCTCTGCATGACCTGTCATTGCCACAGTAACTAGATGAAACCCACTAGCATGTGTAGGAGTTGATTGAGCCATATGTATGTGTTGTTCCTACCTTGCTATGCCTGCTATGCTTAGAGTCGTGTCAGGTCTGGTTCATCTGGGTGATGGGCTAGAGTGAAATGATTATGTCGGTAATAAGAGTGGTGTGGTGAACACGATTTGGTAAAGGTATCGATGAGAGGCCATGTAGGAGTACATGGTGGGTTGTTTCATTGAAGCCGACCTTAAGCACTGAGATCTGTATGTGTGATTTAAGAATCAGCTACTACCATGCATTGGGCCCGAAACCAATGGACCCTCTCGACTTCTTATTCACCCTAGTTCTCCGTCCAGGAGTTGCAAGTAGTTTCTGGTGTTTGTAGCCTACTGGAGGCCGTGGACAGCGCTGACCGTAGGGGTGGGCTGTGATGCGGTAGGTACGTGGCACGGTGTACCGAATACCCGTTAGGTATCTCGGGAACCCTGTTCACATCGTTCGGGGCCGTATGGGAAACCTCGGCCGGACTCCCTGCGGATGGAACCTGAATAGGCGATAAACCTGGACTGGAAGCTTAGGTGATTAGGTAGGTCGTGGCCGACACCCACGTTGGGCTTCCGCTTGAAGGTTGCCGAGTACATGTCGTGTAGACGACGGTAAGTGGTGAGAGCGTGTATGAAGAAGTACCCCCTGCAGGGTTAACATGATCTATTCGAATAGCCGCGTCCGCGGTAAAGGACTACTTGGTTGCCTATACAGTTCATAGACAAGTAAATGGAAACTGTTAAAAGCCTCAAGATAAGTGTGAGTGCCGAGGATGGCTCTTCCGTAGGAAGACGGAGGTGGATCCTCGGTAGTGTATTGAAGTGGTGAATAGTGGACTCGTGTGCGCAAAACTATTTCAAATAGAGTATCGTAGGATAGTCTAGCCAAGAGTCAAAGCTGGCTTGCTGCAATAACTCCACCGACCCTTTTGATACTATGCATGTATGTAGGATCTGATGTAAGTCTTGCTGAGTACCTTTGTACTCATGTTGCTATAATCTACATTTTACAGAAGACGCTGCAACCCCTTCTGATGGGTTCTATGTAGACGTTGACATCAACGAGTAGGCTAAAGACCCAGGTGGTGACCCTGAGCTTGTGAAGGACCACATAGTATAGCCAGGCTTTCCAAGCCTCTTTTATTTTACTAGTTGTCTGTACTCAGACAAGTTACTTCCGCTGTTGGCTTGTATGACTGTATGACTTGTATGTTGGGTCGTGAGACCCGTACCTTTGTGTGTATGTTATGTATGGCTCGCTGAGCCTTAAATAAAGTACCTGTGTCGTAGAGTCATGTTGTGATGCTTCGTTGTATTTGCACATATCGAGCATATTGTGTGTATGATTGAAATGCTTGGTATGTGTGGGATCTGACTATCTAGTTGTTTATCTTTAGTAGCCTCTCTTACCGGGAAATGTCTCCTAGTGTTACCGCTGAGCCATGGTAGCTTGCTACTGCTCTGGAACACTTAGGCTGGCCGGCATGTGTCCTTCTTCGTTCCTGTGTCTGTCCCTTCGGGGAAATGTCACGCTTTGAGTACCGGAGTCCTGTTAGCCCGCTACAGCCCGGTTTACCGGAGTCCTGCTAGCCCAGTGCTACAGCCCGGACCCACTTGCTGATGACCGACACGTTCGAAGCTGGGTCATGGATGCCTGTCCCTGTAAGTCTGTGCCACTTTGGGTTTACGACTAGTCATGTCAGCCCGGGCTCTTTATCATATGGATGCTAGCGACGCTATCATATACGTGAGCCAAAAGGCGCAAACGGTCCCGGGAAAAGGGTAAGACGACACCCGTGGGAATACCGTGCGTGAGGCCGCAAAGTGATATGAGGTGTTACCAGCTAGATCGATGTGACATCGAGTCGGGGTCCTGACACCGAGTCTGATCGGAATGTCTCGGGTGGAGGTCTATTCCTTCGTTGACCGTGAGAGCTTGTCATGGGCTAAGTTGGGACTCCCCTGCAGGGATTTGAACTTTCGAAAGCCATGCCCGCGGTTATGGGCAGATGGGAATTTGTTAACGTCCGGTTGTAGAAAACCCGAAGTTGACCTTATTTAAAATACATCAACCGCGTGTGTAACCGTGATGGTCTCTTCTCGGCGGAGTCCGGGAAGTGAACACGGTGTTGGAGTTATGCTTGACGTAGGTAGTCCAGGATCACTTCTTGATCATACCTTTATCGACCGTGCTTTGCCTTCTCTTCTCGCTCTCATTTGCGTATGTTAGCCACCATATATGCTAGTCGCTTGCTGCAGCTCCACCTTATTACCCCATCCTTCCTATAAGCTTAAATAGTCTTGATCTCGCGGGTGCGAGATTGTTGAGTCCCCGTGGCTCACAGATACTTCCAAAACCAGCTTGCAGGTGCCGTTGAGTCCGTGCAGATGACGCAACCAAGCTCAGGAGGAGCTCGATGAAGGTCTTGCCCTTTGTGTTGTTTCGTTCCAGTTGATCAGTAGTGGAGCCCAGTTGGGGTCGATCGGGGACCTTTGTCGCATTTGGGGTTCTTCCTTTATTTTGGTTCCGTAGTCGGACCTTGATTGTATCTGTATGATGTAATGCTTTATTCATGTAATTGTGTGAAGTGGCGATTGTAAGCCAACTATGTATCTCTTTCCCTTATGTATTACATGGGTTGTGTGAAGATTACCTCACTTGCGACATATGCCTTCAATGCGAGTATGCCTCTAAGTCGTGCCTCGACACGTCGGAGATATAGTCGCATCGAGGGCGTTACAATAAGTTAGATGGATCAACTGGAGGTCCCTTTGCAGCCACCCATGAGGTTTTGGGGTACTGCTCAGGCTTCCAATATGTTCCATCAGCATTGAGTTTCTCTCAAAGCAATACCCTCTTTCCTAGGGTTTCTGTTGAGGATCTTCTTTTTGAGCACATCACAAAGTGTCCGATGCCCTTTGAGGCTTTTGTACATGCCTGTCATGTAGAGTTCCTTCAGCCCTGCATTGTCAGTGATACTAGCAATGTCTTCAGACGAGGAATTAGTGATAGCAGGGGCAGATGAAGAATTTGTAACAGTTGAAGCATTTGAACATTCAGATGAAGAATTAGCAGTTTCACGTTCAATGCACTTTAAGCATGGGGGAACAAATTCTTCCTGAGAAGCGCTGATTTGTTGAGCTAGTAATGAATCGCACTCCTTCTGAAGATCTTCATAACACACTCTTAGCTTTTCAAGATCTTCCTTTCTTTGAAGAGATTCAAGAGAAAGCTTCTCGTGATCAGTCAAGAGGGTATTATGTTGATCTTGAAGGGCGTCAAACTTGGAGTGAATTCTCTGAAGACATTCACCCAAAGCTTTTGACTGATCCATTTCTCTACGCAACATTTTATCACTTTTATCTAGAATATCTTGAGTTTGTTCTAAAGCCGTTTGTTGTTTAGTGGCAATGCAAACAAGTTTGGTATAGCAGGATTCAATATCATCATCAGATTCATCATTATCAGATTCATCATCACAAGACTCGGATGAGGAGCATTCGGTTACCTCAGCACCGTTTGCCATGAGACAAGATGCAGAAGATGATGATTCTGGCTCGAAAGTCATCGTTTTGAGAGATTCCTTGAAGTCCTCAAACCAGGGATCATGACGAGTTCGATGACCTTCATAGACATCAGAGATTCGGTCCCAGATGAGCTTTGAATTGCCAAGATGCATAATTCGCCCGAATTGATCTCTGGATAGGCAGGAGCAGATGATATCCTTCGCTATGATGTCAAGTCGAGTGTACTTGCGAATATCATCAGCATTCGCCATCTTGCATAAATCAGTAAGACCAATCTCAGTGACAGTCCACAGCTCGCTGTTCCTTGCCATGAGGCGCTTCCTCATCATGGCCTTCCACTTGGGGTAGTCATGACCGTCAAAGATAGGGCATGTCACTTTCTTCATACCTGCGGTCGACATAACTAAAACTCCAGGCGGTTAAACCAAAATCACACAGAACAAGGGAGTACCTTACTCTGATACCAATTGAAAGTGCGTTATATCAACTAGAGGGGGGGTGAATAGGCGATTTTTATGAATTCTTCACTGAGGAATTTGCCGGTGAGGAAATTCCTTAGCGAAGAACTACTTGCAGCGGAATAAGTACTCAGAAGTAAACATAACAGGATACAAACATAGTCATCATGATGAAATGAAGACTAGCACAGAGTACAGAAAGCGTAAACACAGGATAACAAGATGAAGACAAACAGACTGAAGAAATTGAACTGAGGAATTTGTGAAAGTCTTCGGTCAAAGTCTTCAAGCACAGATATGAACAACATACAACACAGTCATGAGGAAATGAAAGAGTTGAGGAAATAGAACCAGTTAGTTGGTGAAGACAATGATTTGGTAAACCAGTTCCAACTGCTGTCTCAGTTGTACGTCTGGTTGGAGCAGCTGAGTATTTAAACTCGAGGACACGTAGTCCCGGACACCCAGTCTCTGAGCCGCAACTCAGGACACCCAGTCCTCACCGTATTCTCCTTGAACTAAGACCACGCAGGTCTCGTCCAATCACTCGTGGTAAGTCTTCAGGTGACTTCCAAACCTTCACAGACTTGGTCACTCGGCGATCCACAATTCCTCTTGGATGCTCTAGACCTTGACGCCTAACCATCTGGAAGAAGCACAGTCTTCAAAGGTAACAAGCGTCGGATCCACGCAGGATCAATTTCTTCAGTGATGCTCAATCACTTGGGTTTGTGGGGGTTTGGTTTTGGGATTTTCCTCAGTTGATGATTTTCGCTCAAAGTCCTCGGAAGATGGGTTGCTCTCAGATGACAAGTGTCAAGTTCTCTCGGAGCAGCCAACCAACTAGTGGTTGTAGGGGGCGGCTATTTATAGCCTAGGGAGCAGCCCGACATGATAAGACATAAATGCCCTTCAATTATATGACCGTTAGGTGGATAAGATATTTTGGACAGCCGGCGCGCAGCACATCAACGGTCGAAAATTTGACTCTCAAATTTCTCAGGGCTATCATGTTCCTCACTGTGTAGGCAATTCGCACTGGCGAATTCCTAACTCCTCAGTCAGAGCAAAATCCTCAGTGACCAGAAGAACTGCGTCTCTGTCACTGAAGAAATTGACTGAACTGTATGAGATTTCCAATGGCTTCACTCGAAGGGATTGGTAGGTGTAGGATTTTGAGTTGAGCATCACATGGAAATTTTTCCTTAGTATTTCGTCGACCCCCTTTAACAGTACGGTGTTTCCTATGACTCAAGAAAGAAAAAATGAAACTACGAAAACAAAAGTCTTCACGCTTCATATTCCTCGAATGAATGCCAAGTCTTCAAGGTCACACCAATTTCTTCACTTTCAAAGTCTTCAGAAAGTCTTCAGAATATCAAAGTCTTCAGTCGAAGAACTTCATTTTTAGGGGTTGACTTTCTCTGTAAATATCAAACTCCTGATAGACTTATAGACCTGTGTACACTCACAAACGCATCAGTCACTTAACCTATAAGTCTTCAATACACCAAAATCACTAAGGGGCACTAGATGCACTTACACCTTCGCCTGATGCCTTGGCCTGTGCTTGCCCCCTTTGCACCGAAAGGGAAACAAGGACACTGCGTAGGCCACGCCCGCCTGGCCTTCAATCGTCATGGCTTGCGTCACGGGCTCCTCGGGAGGTACCCTGCCTTGATCTCTCCGCCTCCTCGCGAGCCTGCCTGAGGAGGCCGCTCCTGAGGAAGCTTCCTGTCGTCCGCCCCGCGAGGCTTGGCCCCTCGCGAGGGTCTTGAGCTTGAGCTGATGAAGCTGGGCTGCGTTGGGCCCCTACTTGTCCCACGCCACAGGCCGCAGGCAGGCAAGTCTGGGGACCCCCGTTCCCAGAACGCCGACATGTAGCATATGAGATGTTCCAAGAGTTGAAGTTAATATTTCAACAAAATGCACAAGTTGAGAGATATGAAGTCTCCAACAAGTTCTATAGCTGCAAAATGGGGGAGAATAGTTATGTCAGTGAACACATACTCAGAATGTCTGGGTACCATAACCACTTGACTCAACTAGTAGTTAATCTTCCTGATGATAGTGTCATTGAGTTCTTCAATCACTGCCACCAAGCTATAAAGGCTTCGTGATGAACTATAATATGCAAGGGATGGAAAAGACTATTCTTGAGCTCTTCGCAATGCTAAAGGCTACGGAGGTAGAAATCAAGAAGGAGCATCAAGTGTTGATGGTTAACAATAACACTAGTTTCAAGAAAAAGGGCAAAGGGAAGAAGGAGAACTTCAAGAAGAATAGTAATCAAGTTGCTACTACAGGGAAGAAGCCCAAGTCTGGACCTAAGCCTGAAACTGAGTGCTTCTACTGCAAAGGGACTAGTCACTGGAAGCGAAACTGCCCCAAGTATTTGGCGGATAAGAAGGATGGCAAGGTGAAAGGTATATTTGATATACATGTTATTGATGTGTACCTTACTAATGCTTGTAGTAGCACCTGGGTATTTGATACTGGTTTTGGTTGCTCATATTTGCAACTCAAAACAGGGGCTACGGATTAAACGGGATTGGCTAAGGACGAGGTGACGATGCACGTCGGAAATAGTTCTAAGGTCGATGTGATCGCCGTCGACACGCTACCTCTACATCTACCTTCGAGATTAGTTTTAGACCTGAATAATTGTTATTTGGTGCCAGCATTGAGCATGAACATTATATCTGGGTCTTGTTTGATTCGAGACGGTTATTCATTTAAATCAGAGAATAATGGTTGTTCTATTTATATGAGTAATATCTTTTATGGTCATGCACCCTTGTTAAGTGGTCTATTTTTGTTGAATCTCGATCGTAGTGATACACATATTCATAATATTGAGGCCAAAAGATGCAAAGTTGATAATGATAGTGCAACTTATTTGTGGCACTGCCGTTTAGGTCATATTAGTGTAAAGCGCATGAAGAAACTCCATGTTGATGGGCTTTTGGAATCACTTGATTATGAATCACTTGGTGCTTGCGAACCATGCCTCATGGTCAAGATGACTAAAACTCCGTTCTCCGGAACAATGGAACAAGCTACTGACTTATTGGAAATAATACATACCGATGTATGCGGTCCAATAAGTGTTGAGGTTTGTGGCGGGTATCGTTATTTTCTGACCTTCACAGATGATTTGAGCAGATATGGGTATATCTACTTAATGAAACATAAGTCTGAACTATTTGAAAAGTTTAAAGAATTTCATAGTGAAGTGGAAAATCATCATAACAAGAAAATAAAGTTTCTACGATCTGATCATGGAGGCGAATATTTGAGCTACGAGTTTGGTCTTCATTTGAAACAATGTGGAATAGTTTCGCAACTCACGCCACCTGGAACACCACAGCGTAATGGTGTGTCCGAACGTCGTAATCGTACTCTATTGGATATGGTGTGATCTATGATTGATACGTCTCCGTCGTATCTATAATTTTTTATTGTTCCATGCCAATATTCTACAACTTTCATATACTTTTGGCAACTTTTTATATTATTTTTGGGACTAACATATTGATCCAGTGCCCAGTGCCAGTTCTTGTTTGTTGCATGTTTTATGTTTCGTAGAAACCCCATATCAAATGGAGTCCAAACGGGATAAAAATTGACGGAGATCATTTTTGGAATATTTATGATTTTTGGGAAGAAAAATCAACACGAGACGGTGTCTGAGGGGGCCACGAGGCAGGGGCGCGCCCCAGGGGGGCAGGCACCCCCTGACCCTCATGGGCAACCCGTAAGGCGGTTACTGATCTTCTTTGGCCGCAAGAAAGCTAATTTTCAGGAAAAAATCATGGCGAAGGTTTCAATCCAATCGGAGTTACGGATCTCCGGATATATAAGAAACGGTGAAAGGGCAGAATCTGGGAACGCAGAAACAGAGAGAGACAGAGAGACAGATCCAATCTCGGAGGGGCTCTCGCCCCTCCCAAGCCATGGAGGCCATGGACCAGAGGGGAAACCCTTCTCCCATCTAGGGAGAAGGTCAAGGAAGAAGAAGAATAAGGGGGGCTCTCTCCCCCTTGCTTCTAGTGGCGCCGGAACGTCGCCGGGGGCCATCATCATCACCGCGATCTACACCAACACCTCCGCCATCTTCACCAACATCTCCATCACCTTCCTCCCCTCTATGCAGCGGTGTAACCTCTCTTTTACCCTCTGTAATATCTACTTAAACATGGTGCTCAACGCTGTATATTATTTCCCACTGATGTATTGCTATCCTATGATGTCTGAGTAGATTTTCGTTGTCCTACTGGTGATTGATGAATTGCTATGATTGCTTTAATTTGCTTGTGGTTATGTTGCTGTCCTATTGTGCCCTCCGTGTCGCGCAAGCGTGAGGGATTCCCTCTGTAGGGTGTTGCAATATGTTCATGATTCTCTTATAGTGGGTTGCTTCAGTGACAGAAGCATAAACCCGAGTAAGGGGGTTGTGGCGTATGGGATAAAGGGGACTTGATGCTTTAATGCTATGGTTGGGTTTTACCTTAATGATCTTTAGTAGTTGCGGATGCTTGCTAGAGTTCCAATCATAAGTGCATATGATCCAAGAAGAGAAAGTATGTTAGCTTATGCCTCTCCCACATAAAACTTGCT
The DNA here is from genome assembly GCF_018294505.1 of Triticum aestivum. Classification (NCBI taxonomy): domain Eukaryota; kingdom Viridiplantae; phylum Streptophyta; class Magnoliopsida; order Poales; family Poaceae; genus Triticum; species Triticum aestivum. The sequence goes on along the minus strand of NC_057795.1, from coordinate 151,900,074 downwards.
ATCGGTCTAGTAAAGTAGTCAATTGCTTAGGGACAATTTCACAACTCCTACCACCACTTTTCCACACTCGCTATATTTACTTTATTGCTTCTTCATCTAAACAGTCCTTAGTTTATATTTACGTGCTCTTTATTATCTTGCAAACCTATCCAACAACACCTACAAAGTACTTCTAGTTTCATACTTGTTCTAGGTAAAGCGAACGTCAAGCGTGCGTAGAGTTGTATCGGTGGTCGATAGAACTTGAGGGAATATTTGTTCTACCTTTAGCTCCTCGTTGGGTTTGACACTCTTACTTATCGAAAGAGGCTACAATTGATCCCCTAAACTTGTGGGTTATCAAGACCTTTTTCTGGCGCCGTTGCTGGGGAGTCATAGTGTGGGGTGAATATTCTCGTGTGTGCTTGTTTGCTTTATCACTAAGTAATTTTTATTTACTATTATAAGTTGTTCTATATCTTTAGTTATGGATATGGAACACGAAATACCAAAAAAAATTAGGTGTACTTGCTACTCATGGAGATGGGGAACCTCCTAAAACCCTCGATGCTGGTTATGTGAAAAATATTATGTACTACTTTGATAATCCTAAGAAAACCCCATTCAATTATGTTATGGGAGACACGTTGGATCAAAGTGAATACTTTAGGGATTATCGCTTGACACAAAAAGGGAAACTATTATGGGATCGGATTCATATGTTGCATTGGTATGATCGGGAACTATGCTTGAGATATGATTATACTTGTTGCTCTAGGATGAAGGCTCCACACCTTCCCTTCTCATGCAAATTTAATGATGATAAAACCTTGGCCTCTTATGCTAATGGTATATATGATTACTATGATGTGGAACAAATAGAAGAATTCGTTGCTTTTATGGGTGCTTATGAAATTGAATCTTTGTTTAAAGAGTTGAAAATCTTGATGATGCTGTTTACAGACCTGAAAATTTTGCTATACTTAAATATTGCTATGAGAATTATGAATTCAATTCCGATATTGATGATTTTATTGAGAGAGTCTCCACTGTCCAAGAAGAGACTCATATTTTGCAGGAGTCTATGGAAGAAGGAATTAATGAAACTGTGAGCTCATTGGATGAAAAAGATGATGAGGAGAGCGAAGAACAAAAGGAGGAAGAGGGGATTAGCTACCCGTGCCCACCTTCGAATGAGAGTAACTCTTCAACTCATACATTGTTTAATTTCCCTTCGTGCTAACCGAAGGATGTTTGCTATAATAATTGTTATGATCCCGTTGATTCTCTTGAAATATCCCTTTTTGATGATGCTTGCTATGCTTGTGGCCAAGATGCCAATATGAATTATGCTTATGGAGATGAACTTGCTATAGTTCCTTATGCTAAACATGAAATTGTTGCTATTGCACCCACGCATGATAGTCCTATTATCTTTTTGAGTTCTCCAAACTACACTATATCAGAGAAGTTTGTGCTTATTAAGGATTATATTGATGGGTTGCCTTTTACCGTTGCACATGATAATTTTGATGAATGTAATATGCATGTGCTTGCTTCTCCTACTTGCAATTATTATGAGAGAGGAACTACATCTCCACCTCTCCATGTTTCCAACATGATAAAATTGCAAGAAACTGCTTATACTATGCATTGGCCTTTGACTTGGTGTGCATGAATTGTTCTTTTATGACATGCCGATGCATAGGAAGAGAGTTAGACTTCGTTGTTGCATGATATATGTTACTTTGTGCTCACTACTAAATCACAAATCATTGTTAATTAAAATTGGCTTTGATATACCTTGGGATCCGGGTGGATCCATTACTTGAGCACTATATGCCTAGCTTAATGGATTTAAAGAAAGCGCTGCCAGGGAGACAACCCGGAAGTTTTATAGAGTCATTTATTTCTGTTGAGTGCTTTTATATAGTTTAAAAACAAAAAAATAAAGAGAGGAACCCAAAACTTTTCAGAAAGGAAAGTGAAAGTGAGAGAGACAAGCACTGTTGAAGTGGGAGAGCTCCTTGAACTTTGTTCATGCTCACGAAAACTTTGTGAATCTTGATTACAGAAACTTTTCATCAAAAAAATTATCCCCTTGTACAATTCCATTGTATTATAAAAATAATGTGCTAAGGTTTGCCTTTAGGATGTTTACAATGCTTGTTGGTTTGTGCGGTGCAGGACAGAAACTTTGGTTGTAGTGCACGATTTTAAATTTTTTACTGGAATGTCAAACGGTTCTGATTCTTTTTGCACTACCTTGCTATACAAATTTTTTGTTCTTACTAATTTTGGTAGAATTGTTGGGGTACCAGAAGTATGGCGAATGTTCAGATTGCTACAGACTCTTCTGTTTTTGACAGATTCTGTTTTTGATGCATAGTTTACTTGTTTTGATGAAACTATCAATTTCTATCAGTGGATTAAGCCATGGAAAAGTTATATTATAGTAGACACAATGAAATAACAAAATATGAATTGGTTTGCAACAGTACTTAGAGTAGTGATTTGCTTTATTATACTAACGGATCTTACCGAGTTTTCTGTTGAAGTTTTGTGTGGATGAAGTGTTTGATCGAGGAGGTCTTGATATGACGAAAAGGAAGAGAGGCAAGAGCTCAAGCTTGGGGATGACCAAGGCACCCCAAGTAAATATTCAAGAAGACTCAAGCGTCTAAGCTTGGGGATGCCCCGGAAGGCATCCCCTCTTTCTTCAACAAGTATCGCTATGTTTTTGGATTCGTTTCGTTCATGTGATATGTGCAAATCTTGGAGCGTCTTTTGCATTTACTTTTCACTTTTCTTTTATGCACCATGCTGTTATGAGATAGTCCTTGGTTGATTTATAGAATGCTCATTGCACTTCACTTAAATCTTTTTAGTATGGCTTTATAGAATGCTTCATGTGCTTCACTTATATCATTTGAAGTTTGGATTGCATGCTTCTCTTCACATAGAAAACCTCCATTTATAGAATGCTCTTTTGTTTCACTTATATTTGTTAGAGCGTGGGCATATCTTTTGTAGAAAGAATTAAACTCTCTTGCTTCACTTATATCTATTTAGAGAGATGACATGAATTGGTCATTCACATGGTTAGTCATAAAATCCTTCATAAACTTGTAGATCACTGAATATGATATGTTTGATTCCTTGCAATAGTTTTGCGATATAAAGGTGGTGATATTAGAGTCATGCTAGTGAGTAGTTGTGGATTAGTAGAAATACTTGTGTTGAGGTTTGTGATTCCCGAAGCATGCACGTATGGTGAACCATTATGTGATGAAGTCAGAGCATGATTTATTTATTGATTGTCTTCCTTATGAGTGGCGGTCGGGGATGAGCGATGGTATTTTCCTACCAATCTACCCCCCTAGGAGCATGCGCGTAGTACTTTGTTTCGATGGCTAATAAATTTTTGCAATAAGTATGTGAGTTCTTTATGACTAATGTTGAGTCCATGGATTATACGCACTCTCACCCTTCCATCATTGCTAGCCTCTTCGGTACCGTGCATTGCCCTTTCTCACCTCGAGAGTTGATGCAAACTTCGCCGGTGCATCCAAACCCCATGATACGATACGCTCTATTGCACATAAGCCTCCTTATATCTTCCTCAAAACAGTCACCATACCTACCTATCATGGCATTTCCATAGTCATTCCGAGATATATTGTCATGCAACTTCCATCATCATCATATACATCACTTAAGCATTCATTGTCATATTGCTTTGCATGATCGTAAGATAGCTAGCATGATGTTTTCATGGCTTGTCCATTTTTTGATATCTTTGCTATGCTAGATCATTTGCACATCCCGGTACACCGCCGGAGGCATTCATATAGAGTCATATCTTTGTTCTAGATATCAAGTTGTAATATTAAGTTGTAAGTAAATAAAAGTGTGATGATCATCATTATTAGAGCATTGCCCCAGTGAGGAAAGGATGATGGAGATTGTGATTCCCTCACAAGACGGGATGAGACTCCGGACTTTATGAAAAATAAAAGAGGCCAAAGAAGCCCAAATAAAAAAAAGAGGCCAAAGAAGCCCACCAAAAAAATAAAAAAATAAAAAAGGGAAAATAAAAAAAATGAGAGAAAAAGAGAGAAGGGGAAACGTTACTATCCTTTCACCACACTTGTGCTTCAAAGTAGCACCATGTTCTTCATATAGAGAGTCTCTTGAGTTATCACTTTCATATACTAGTGGGAATTTTCATTATAGAACTTGGCTTGTATATCCCGATGATGGGCTTCCTCAAATGCCCAAGGTCTTCATGAGCAAGCAAGTTGGATGCACACCCACTTAGTTTTCAGTTTGAGCTTTCGTACACTTATAGCTCTAGTGCATCCGTTGCATGGCAATCCCTACTCCTCGCATTGACATCAATTGATGGGCATCTCCATATCCCGTTGATTAGTCGCGTCGATGTGAGACTTTCTTCCTTTTTGTCTTCTCCACACAACCTCCGCCATCATATTCTATTCCACCTATAGTGCTATATCCATGGATCACGCTCATGTATTGCGTGAAAGTTGAAAAGGTTTGAGAACATCAAAAATATAAAACAATTGCTTGGCTTGTCATCGGGGTTGTGCATGATTTGATCATTTTGTGTGATGAAGATGGAGCATAGCTAGACTATATGATTTTGTAGGGATAACTTTTTTTGGCCATGTTGTTTTGAAAAGACATGATTGCTTTATTAGTACGCTTAAAGTATTATTGTTTTTATGTCAAACTAGCAAAGTGGCCCGCTCGATGCGCGGGCTAGGATTTTGCGAAGTTGAATTGGAAGATATATTTTATTTGTTATTTTCTTAAGTAAACTCGAAAGCAATTGTTGAGACATTATGTAAGTATTACAATTTTGGAAACTTTATTCTTTGACTTTCTATTGATACCTGAATATAATTATTTTCCGAACACCCTTTATCTGCTAATTAATCATGCCATACTAATTTGATACGGCATGTTTGATTGGCATGTTTATTTTTTTATAATTGTTTTTTATATCGAGAAAAAACATCACTTTGAGACAGATATTGTATTTGTTTACATAGACAAGTAGCAAGGGTGATCGCTTGCATATGTGTTCTGTCTAAAAAACAATATTCGTATGTAGATATATTTCAGTGTTACATACATTCGTTTGAGTGACAACTAATATGAAACGGAGTGAGTACCTTGCTATTTTTCTTTTTTAAGAGTAGTATCATGCCATGGTTGGAGTGCAACATTTTGGAGGACGAGCTCCATGGAGCTCTTTTTTTTGAAAAATTCAAAAATCATATTTTTAGGTTTTGAAAAATTGTGAAAAAATCCATAGGCTTTCATATGGATGTGTTCTACATGTGTGTAAAATGTGACGATGAAATACATTACGGTGAGAGCTACATAAAAAAGACAAATTCATGCATTTTTTTAGTGAACAGTGCGTGTACTGTTCATCATTTCAAAATCATGATTTTGTCTTTTTTGTATAGCTCTCATCGTAATGTATATCATCTTCAAATTTCACACACATGTATTACACATCCGTATGAATGCGTACTTTTTTCAGATCTTTTTTAAGCTTCAAAATGTGATTTTTAAAATTTTCAAAATAAATTGCTCCATGGAGCTCGGCCTCCATTTAGCATTTTCGCATGGTTGTAGCTATAAAGATATTGTCTTGTGTTATTCTCCTGTGGCTAACCAATCATCATGAGGTATCGTAGGTTTGACTGGGATAAACATACAACTCTATTTGGAGAATAAGCAAATTAATGCTTGTAGTTATAACTTGATATAGGTAACGTAGATTTCACCTGGGTAAAGGTTTTTTTAGTTTTATGTTCGGTTGAATTCTTCAAATTATATATATATATATATTCTAACATTTTTATCATGTCACTTTTTTGTGTGTCTAAAGTTATTCTTCTTGTTTTCGTGTAGTCATAAATTATTTTACTAACGCTACGAAATATTGGCATATTTTTTATTGTTTTTGTAGAGTAAATGTTTTATTATTTTTATATACAGTATACGTATATGCATAAAAGGTTTGTTGGTGTTTGCTTCCATACACGTGCACTCAACAGTACTACCAAGTTCTGTATTTAAAAAAAAAGCTCGGCAGTACCAAGTTGCCTTATATTTTGACGTTACATTTGTTTTGTCTCACACTTTCCACAGTACGTACGTATTAATTGGTGTCATGGGTCCTACCAGTATTACTCTTCACTTTACCCATTCTGTAGTCTTCTGGACTTCTCCATTCTTCTTTCTCACACAAGTGAGAATGTTCTTGGCCGATCCCCTTTCTCCTCTCCTCTTATTTTTCTTCTCAGTTAAAATTTGCTGATGTTGGATACCACCCATCAGGTTGCTCTCTTGATTCCCTGCATTCAGGATGCTCGTCCTAACCTGAAGCCACCCCCGCACCTGGTGCTTCGACGGGGTGACCATCGACGACGATTGAGGGTTAGCAGGGCCCAAGGATCTACTACACCAGAGTCTAGGCGAGGTCATCGATCTGGACGCTGCCGTTGATGCTGTCGTCCGTGCAGTTGATTTGGTCTTGGATATCATCTCCCGCAGGTCTGCAACGGCAACATTGTTCCAAGTTGAGCTGCAGGTCCTTATTTTTCCTTTTCCTGACTGTAATATTTCCCCTTTCTCCTAGCCTTTTCCTGTCCTTGTGCCATTCAACCAATATAATTTAATTAAGGAAATGCTTGTTAGCTGTAAGTATTTCATATTTTTCCCTTAAATTCTTGAATAGCATGTTTTTTAAAGTGATCTATAAGTGTTGAATGAGGTATAGAGTAGATACTAATAAGTTAGTGTACATTTTAAAAATGTAAGTATATACTGTATAAGTTAGTGTATACTTTACCAGGGCATTTTGTGCGTCACCATACGGTGTGTTTTGGCGATGTACACGACTTCTACTCTGCCTAGAATCCAAGCCAGCACCCATCTAGAAGTTTTATAGTAATCGCAAAATGTTTTCCTTTAGTCTGTTTTATAGTAATTTAATTTATTATCTTGTTTAGATATCAATTTTTTTATTTGATTTGGACAGGTGATATCATATTTGTGACATGAAGAGTAAGAGAGCCACATGTCAATCTTAAGGAGGTGTTTTTTGGGAATGTTTATATGCTCCATTCATGCTATGTGTCTTCATCTCCAGTTGGGTATGCCTACTTCGATTTTCTTCAATTCTTAAAAATAATCAGTGTTTATTTCTTTATGGGCGTTGTTAGTGTTGAATGAGGTAGATGCTAAAGAAGACACAAGCGAGTGTAACCAAATAATTTAAGTATATAAACATTACTCTCGTGGAGCATAAAATAAACATAATTGTTTATCAATGCAAATTACTACTAAGTATAGAGTGTGTATAGTATATTCTTCAATTCTTGCAGCTATTGGACGTATGTAAGCACTTGCTGATGTATAATGCCTAGCCCATGTATTTCGCTGGTTCTCTCCTAATCCTCTTAGGTCTATCATACAAGGTTGGCTGCATGTCTTCAGATGATATTTTCCTCCTCTTTATGCAATTTGTCCTTTCCTTCTTTGTTCTGCTTCTAGTTTTGGCGTTCCATTCTTCATTACGGTCATCTGTGCTGGTACAGTTGTTGTCGGCGTGACTATTGTTGTCTCGCTGCATAAATGCAGGAACAATGTTATTATTGAAACATTCATAAATTTCCATAAATGCATGGTAGATATTAAGCTTGTATATCATCGTCATATTTAACAATGTACTCCCTCCATCCTAAAATTCTTGTCTTAGATTTTCCTAGATACGGATGTATCTGATACTAAAACGTGACTTGATACATCCGTATTTAGACAAATCTAAGACAAGAATTTTGGGCGGAGGGAGTATTATGTAATACATATATAAGATCAAATGCATACAAAATTAGTCCAAAGTGGGAATTGACAGATACACTGTCATGGATTATTATTTTTAGTACATATAGATGAGGGTAATTAATTTGAAAGAATACCTCATTATCGAGTAGATTGCTCTCTATAAGAACTTCTTTTTATTTCGCAAAGCCTTTCTTTTCAAATCCTGTTTACATCTCTTATGTTTGGTCTCTCCTTTTATCTTCTGCGAAACAGTTTTTGGCTCTTCCTGTGTGTTTTGTGATGTCATAAATAAATAGGCTGTAAACAATTATCAATGCATATACAGGAAGATAAATTTTTTCAATTTGTTACCTTGTCATCAGGAGCTTCGATTTTAACAATTGGTTTTCTGCTATTTCTGGAAGCAAACATTGTCACATCTTTTTCATATATTTTGCTAGACTTCTGTCTCTTTGTCCTCCTTTGTTGCTTTTTGTTAGATGATTTAGAGGTTTCCTTTCAGCACATATCCTCCTCCTCATCATTTCTTGCATTCTTGGAGGAGTGGTTGACCTATAATTTTTTTTTAAATATTTTATAACAAAAATTGCACACTCGTGACAGCAAAACCATTAATTAGTGGCAATACCTCGTTATCGGACTTCTGCATAGCAAAATTTGAAGAACCTTGTGTGTCTTGCCTTTCCAGTATGCCCTATAAAGAATGTACTTGCATTATAATTGTATAAACTATTTTAAATACTGAAATGTGCATATGCATACCTCTTCAAATATTTCATTTGAATATTCCATCTCAAGTCTGTCATCAACTTCAAAAGTGAAGCTCACTTCAAAATTTTCCATACACTCTTATAAATTCCTTGAATTTAACTTAAGTCGGAATATGAGTGTTCTGCCATAAAGGTCTTGAATAATATCTGGTACTATGTTGTTGAATCCCTCCTGCTCTAATAGGGTTGATGCAGATATGTTGCCTAAAAGACTTTTTGCTACCTCATTAAACATAACGAAAGTTGTTGTTGCCGTGTCCTCGCGTACCTTGAGTTTAATTAGGTACCTAATATGATGGTCAGTTATTACTGGTCTATTATTAAAAGAAATGTCACCAAAGACAATCTAGTGCATAACATGCTCACCTTATATTGGGATTTTCAGATACTTAATGACAGGAAGTGCAAATATAGTTATGGTTTTTCTGTTATAATATCATCAATTGTTGCTTTTGTTCTGCATACAAATTCTTATTAAAGATAAAACATATGAGTTTACATAATAATGTAAAATAGATAAGGTATAAGATTTTTATGATCAAGGTTAGAGGGAAACCTTTCTTTTAACATCAACATATCGTAGTTCTATAATTTCCCTCAATGTTTTTTTTATTGTAGAACATTTGCTCTTCAATCGTTCCTTGGGTGCTTCGTCAATTCCAACCATTGTTGGAGTAACATCGCTTTCACAATGCCTATAATACATTACAATATGAGCACATAAACTTGTAACTTCAAAAACATACATAATTGCATTATTATATACATACCTCTCAATAATTTGGTCTGTCTCTGGAATTTCAGGACTTTAGATGCATTTGTCGTGCGTAGTGATAGCCCTAGTAATAAATTGTCAGTAATTTGGATTCAGGTTTACACATAGAGATTATAGTTCTCACCATTTAGTTTTCTGACCAAATTTGAAGTGATAATCACTATTGTTTGTTTGTTTAAAAGCCTTTCATTCACCATATTTGCAAATATCCCCCCACAGCGTGATTCTGATTATCTCACCACTTCATGCATTTAATCATGAAAAAGTGATATAAATATCATATATGTAATTCAAAAATATCTATAGAATATAATCACTTTACATAGAGAGAAGGACTTCAATCTCAGTGCCATGCCCGTTTATATATGTAATTCAAAAATATCTATAAAATATCTAGTAAAAGGACTTCAATCTCACGGACGTTTGAAGTTTGCGCCATGCCCGTCCCTTTATTTATTTTTGCACATGCTATATTGGCTTCATTGCAGTAAGCAATCCAATGACATCTGCACATAATCATACTTAAAAATCTAGTTCACTGATGCTTGTTCTTCGATATGGACTTTGATTGTACCTGAGCACTATTTATCAATAATCACCCTACTATCCAAGGTATCACCATCAACAAATTCGAAGTGGTAGTCCAAAAACTTGGATTTTCCTTCATCCACTTCCTTCATCGTTGTATCATAGACAAAACTTATTTTGAGATTGTTCTTCAATGGTCGGTATTTTTCATACTCCCAGACTTTGATGGTCTTAATTTTGTACCTCTTTAATTTTTGATTTAAATTTATTGACCAGTTTGCTCCCAATAGAATACATCACCTTACATAGAGAGAAAACACCAGCAAACTTTGGAAAGGGTAAATTGAAGAGACATTATATATGTAATACTTGCACTTTTTTATCTAATAAAATCATATCAGTGCTAATGAGTTCATTAGTTAATAAGTTAATTGTGTTCCAAAGTCTTAAAACTTTGACTTTCATTGTCCATGTCTCGTTTCCTGTAGTCGATGCATTCAGCGGTGTGTGCCATAATCTTTGAGGCCCTAAAAATATAAGAACAAAGTGTTGATTGATAAAGTAAGTAATAATGACATGCAAGCTCTATAAATACAAAATATTTTTGTCGCTTTTAGATTAGCACTGCCTATAGTGTAATTTAAGTATTATTGATGCATTAATAGGTTTGATCTATAATATGAACACCATCTGATGCACCATATATGTTTATATATATCGCAGCAAGCAATCCCACTTCTTTCTGTTATAGTTGTATGATTCTAGACTTCGATTGTATGTTATCTTAACGTGAAAACACTGGAAGCAACATCCATGGCATTAGCCTTCTGTAGATGAGTCTATATGAAATCATAGTAGATGGACTGATACAATTTTATTAACAATTGGTCTTAAATTTTGTTTCAGATGGAGCTGCTGGAATTACGACAGGAACCCCATAGCATCTGAGGTTGACCAAATACAGGAACCAACTATGTATGTATAGATGAGTCTATATGAAATCATAGTAGATGAACCAATACAATTTTATTGACAATTGTTTTTTATTTTTGTTTCAGATGGAGCTGCTGGCATTATGAAAGGAAACCACTATAGCATCTGAGGTTGATCAAACATGGACACCATCATATCTGTTTGTACATAATGAAACTTGTGAGCTAACATGTGAAATCTTTTTAGATTAGCACTACCGACAGTATAATCTAAGTATCATTGATCCATTAATAGGTCTGATCTATAACATGAACACCATCTGATGCACCATATATGTTTATCTATATCACAGCAATCAACATCCATGGCATTAGCCTTTTGTAGATGCGTAAAAAATATGAACATGACACCATTAAGACATGAACCCACACCTATAGGATTTTACGTAATCAACCTTCTGAGGTAACATGTCAAATATTCTTAGATGAGGACTGCGTAGAGCATAATTGAACCATCATTGATCCATGAATCGTTATCATTTATAATTTCGTGCAGATTGAACTTACTTGATGTTTCCTGATTGCTTGACAGAGCTATCCTGTGGTCACTGGAGGAAGACAATTCTGAAGTTGATGTCGAAGTTTGGGTCGCCGGAGGAAGATGATGTGGGACCAAGATCATGTAGAAGTTGTAACCTAAAATCTCGAGGACAACGAACCTATGAGGTTGTGGGGAAGGTCTTATATGGATGGTTAAGTTTCTCATGTTTGCACGATGGAAAAAATTGGATTCTGTGTGGACACATTCTGTTTGGAGAGATATGACAGTTTGTTTTTTTAAGCACATTAGAACCTTTTTTTCTGAGATGGCCTCATCGCTGATGGCATGGTCCATTCGTATGAGTGCGGTGGCCCAACCTGTATGTTTTTTCTTATTAATGATGCATGATGCATGGGAAAATCCTATTTGACGCTCGCTGCGTCGACTTGTCTAGGCTTCGCACAAAGAGCTAGCGATAGCGATCAAGATGGGCCGGCCCAGTTAGGAGATAGCGCTGGCGCTACAGCTTCCGGTTTTGGGAACCTTCTAGAAGGTTCTTGAACCGGGTTTTCACTGGTTTTTTCTGTTTGTTTTTTCTTTGTTGTTTTTCCTGTTTTTTTCTTTTTCTTTCTTCGTTTTTTTGTTTCTTTATTTTATTTTTCAATTCCTTTTTCTTCTCCTTTTGTTTTCTTTTTGTTCACATTTCAAATTATGTTTGGGAGTTTCAAAAAATCTTCCCATTTCAAATTCGCGCTTCCAAATTTGTTCTCCATTTCAAAATTTGTTTTCAACATTCAAAAATTGTTCGGGCTTTAAAAAATTGTCCGCGCTTCTAAATTTGTTCTCCATTTCAAAAAAAATTCTCAACATTCAAAAAATGTTCGCGCTTAAAAAGTTGTTCTTCATTTCAAAATTTGTTCTCAACATTCAAAAATTGTTCGTGCTTTCAAAAATTGTTCGTGCTTCCAAATTTGTTCTTCATTTTAAAATTTGTTCTCAAGATTCAAAAATTGTTCGTGCTTTCAAAAATTGTTCGAGCTTCCAAATTTGTTCTCCATTTCAAAATTTGTTCTCAACATTCAAAAATTGTTCATGCTTTAAAAAATTGTTCGTGCTTCCAAATTTGTTCTCTGTTTCAAAATTTGTTCTTAAGATTTAGAAAATGTTTGTGCTTTAAAGAAATGTCACAAATTCCAAGAATATTTGGGAAATTCAAAAGTTGTTTGTGTTTCCAAATTTTGTTTTGAAATTTGAAAAATTGTTCCTGTTCAGTTTTTTTGGTAGTTTAAAAAATGTTTCCGTTCCAAAAAAATATGTTCGCGTCTTCAAAATTCATTTGTGTGTTGAAAAAATGTTTGAGTTTTCTCAAAATTTGTAAAATAAAACTAATAGTGTTCGCGTTTGATAAAATATTCACCTTTTGTTTTCGCTATTTGGGAAATCGTAAAGTATGTTTTTCAAACAGTCTTATACTTTCTTTAGTTCTTGTAGTTACCCGCTGCAGTTTGGTCTGCTCGTCCATCCTAGTGGCTAGTAGGGTGTGCGTGCGAGTCGCCAGTGCTGAGTTCGATTCCCAACCATCGTGCCCTACTATTTTTTGCAATTTATCACCTGGTATTTGCAGCGCACTGCAATGGGCCGGCCCAATCGGCGCACCGACGACGTGCCTGTGCGAAAGTGCAGCATTTTGATGCAGAATGCGTCACATAGGAACTCCCTGATGCATGTGTGTTTCTGATCCCTCACGGGTTGGTCCAAGCATTGGGGTTGTGGTTGGGATCGTGAAAATCAACGTGAAGCCGTCATTGGACGCTATGGACCCACATCATTTACGAAGATCTAATGGTTGGACTTATCTTTATTTTGACCCACCTGGTTTACAAATATATAATAATTGGATTTTATTGTCTTACGGCATGGACTCACCTGGTTTACGAAGATCTAATTATTGTGGGATTTACTAAGCTAATTGTCTTTATTCTGATGACCCGTCAAGTACTTTTTATATATAAATAGATGATAGACTATTGCTTTGAATCACCCGTGTCTTAATATTCATGCCATGATTAGATATATGATCAAGATTATGCTAGGTAGCATTCCACATCAAAAATTATCTTTTTTATCATTTACCTACTTGAGGACGAGCAAAAATTAAGCTTGGGGATGTTGATACGTCTCTGTCGTATCTATAATTTTTGATTGTTCCATGCCAATATTCTACAACTTTCATATATTTTTGGCAACTTTTTATATTATTTTTGGGACTAACATATTGATCCAGTGCCTAGTGTCAGTTCCTGTTTGTTGCATGTTTTGTGTTTCGCAGAAACCCCATATCAAACGGAGTCCAAACGGGATAAAAATGGATGAAGATCATTTTTGAAATATTTATGATTTTTGGAAAGAAAAATCAACGCGAGACGGTGCCCAAAGGGGGCCACAAGGCAGGGGGTGCGCCCCTGACCCTCGTGGGCACCCCGTAAGGCGGTTACTGCTCTTCTTTGACCGCAAGAAAGCTAATTTTCGGGAAAAAAATTGTGGCGAAGGTTTCAATCGAATCAGAGTTACGGATCTCCGGATATATAAGAAACGGTGAAAGGGCAGAATCTGAGAACGCAGAAACAGAGAGAGACAAAGAGACAGATCCAATCACGGAGGGGCTCTCGCCCCTCCCAAGCCATGGAGGCCATGGACCAGAGGGGAAACCCTTCTCCCATCTAGGGAGAAGGTCAAGGAAGAAGAAGAATAAGGGGGCTCTCTCCCCCTTGCTTCCAGTGGCGCCAGAACACCGCCGGGGGCCATCATCATCACCGCGATCTACACCAACACCTCCGCCATCTTCACCAACATCTCCATCACCTTCCTCCCCTCTATGCAGCGGTGTAACCCCTCTTTTACCCGCTGTAATCTCTACTTAAACATGGTGCTCAACACTATATATTATTTCCCAATGATGTATGGCTATCCTATGATGTCTGAGTAGATTTTCGTTGTCCTACCGCTGATTGCTGAATTGCTATGATTGGTTTAATTTGCTTGTGGTTATGTTGCTGTCCTATTTGTGCCCTCCGTGTCGCACAAGCGTGAGGGATTCCCGCTGTAGGGTGTTGCAATATGTTCATGATTCGCTTATAGTGGGTTGCTTGAGTGACAGAAGCATAAACCCAAGTAAGGGGGTTGTGGCGTATGGGATAAAGGGGACTTGATGCTTTAATGCTATGGTTGGGTTTTACCTTAATGATCTTTAGTAGTTGCGGATGCTTGCTAGAGTTCCAATTATAAGTGCATATGATCCAAGAAGAGAAAGTATGTTAGCTTATGCCTCTCCCACATAAAACTTGCTATCGGTCTAGTAAAGTAGTCAATTGCTTAGGGACAATTTCACAAGTCCTACCACAACTTTTCCACACTCGCTATATTTACTTTATTGCTTCTTTATCTAAACAACCCCTACTTTATATTTACGTGCTCTTTATTATCTTGCAAATCTATCCAACAACACCTACAAAGTACTTCTAGTTTCATACTTGTTCTAGGTAAAGCGAACGTCAAGCGTGCGTAGAGTTGTATCGGTGGTCGATAGAACTTGAGGGAATATTTGTTCTACCTTTAGCTCCTCATTGGGTTCGACACTCTTACTTATCAAAAGAGGCTACAATTGATCCCCTACACTTGTGGGTTATTAATGATGTCTCTTACTGATTTATCGCTATCGTTTTGGGGTTATGCTTTAGAGACAGCTGCATTCATGTTAAATAGGGCACCATCGAAATCCGCTGAGATGACCCCATATGAACTGTGGTTTGGCAAGAAACCCAAGTTGTCTTTTCTTAAAATTTGGGGCTGCGACACTTATGTGAAAAAGCTTCAACATGATAAGCTCGAACCCAAATCGGAGAAATGTGTCATCATGGGATACCCAAAGGAAACTGTTGGGTACACCTTCTATCACAGATCCAAAGGCAAGATATTCGTTGCTAAGAATGGAACCTTTCTAGAGAAGGAGTTTCTCTCGAAAGAAGTGAGTGGGAGGAAAATAGAACTTGATGAGGTAATTTTACCTTCTCCCGCATTGAAAAGTAGTTTATCACAGAAATCAGTTCCAGTGATTCCTACACCAACTAGTGAGGAAGCTAATGATAATGATCATGAAACTTCAGATCAAGTTACTACCGAACCTCGTAGGTCAACCAGAGTACGGTCCGCACCAGAGTGGTACGGTAATCCTATTTTAGAAGTCATGTTACTAGACCATGATGAACCTACGAACTATGAGGAAGCGATGATGAGTCCAGATTCCGCGAAATGGCTTGAGGCCATGAAATCTGAGATGGGATTCATGTATGAGAACAAAGTGTGGACTTTGGTGGACTTGCCCGATGATCGGCAAGCCATAGAAAATAAATGGATCTTCAAGAAGAAGACTGACGCTGACGGTAATGTTATTGTCTATAAAGCTCGACTTGTTGCGAAAGGTTTTCGACAAGTTCAAGGAGTTGACTATGATGAGACCTTCTCACCCGTAGCGATGCTTAAGTCTGTCGGAATCATGTTAGCAATTGCTGCATTTTATGATTATGAAATTTGGCAAATGGATGTCAAAACTGCATTCCTTAATGGATTTCTTAAAGAAGAGTTGTATATGATGCAACCAGAAGGTTCTGTCGATCCAAAAGGTGCTAACAAGGTGTGCAAGATCTAGCGATCCATTTATGGACTGGTGCAAGCCTCTCGGAGTTGGAATGTATGCTTTGATAATGTGATCAAAGCATATGGTTTTATACAGACTTTTGGAGAAGCCTGTATTTATAAGAAAGTGAGTGGGAGCTCTGTAGAATTTCTAATATTAGATATGGATGACATATTGTTGATTGGAAATAATACAGAATTTCTGGATAGCATAAAAGGATACTTGAATAAGAATTTTTTGATGAAAGACATCGATGAAGCTGCTTATATATTGGGCATCAAGATCTATAGAGATAGATCAAGACGCTTAACTGGACTTTCATAAAGCACATACCTTGATAAAATTTTGAAGAAGTTCAAAATGGACCAGTCAAAGAAAGGGTTCTTGTCTGTGTTACAAGGTGTGAAGTCGAGTCATACTCAATGCCCGACCACTACAGAAGATAGAGAGAAAATGAAAGTCATTCCCTATGCCTCAGCCATAGGTTCTATCATGTAGCTGTGCACTAGACCTGATGTGTGCCTTGCTATACGTTTAGCAGAGAGGTACCAAAGTAATCCAGGAGTGGATCACTGGACAGCGGTCAAGAACATCCTGAAATACCTGAAAAGGACTAAGGATATGTTTCTCGTTTATGGAGGTGACAAAGAGCTTGTCGTAAATGGTTACGTCGATGCAAGCTTTGACACTGATCCAGATGACTCTAAGTCAAAAATCGGATACGTATTTATATTGAATGGTGGAGCTGTCAGTTGGTGCAGTTCCAAGCAGAGCATCGTGGCGGGATCTACGTGTGAAGCAGAGTACATTGCTGCTTCGGAAGCAGCAAATGAAGGAGTCTGGATGAAGGAGTTCATATCCAATCTAGGTGTAATACCTAGTGCATCGGGTCCAATGAAAATATTTTGTGACAATACTGGAGCAATTGCCTTGGCAAAGGAAACCAAATTTCACAAGAGAACCAAACACATTAGGAGACGCTTCAATACCATCCACGATCAAGTCAAGGAAGGAGACATAGAGATTTGCAAGATACATACGAATCTGAATGTTGCATACCCGTTGACTAAGCCTCTTCCACGAGCAAAACATGATCAACACCAAGACTCCATGGGTGTTAGAATCATTACTATGTAATCTAGATTATTGACTCTAGTGCAAGTGGGAGACTGAAGGAAATATGCCCTAGAGGCAATAATAAAGTTGTTATTTATATTTCCTTATATCATGATAAATGTTTATTATTCATGCTAGAATTGTATTAACCGGAAAATTAGTACATGTGTGAATACATAGAAAAAAACAAAGTGTCCCTAGTATGCCTCTACTTGACTAGCTCGTTGATCAAAGATGGTTATGTTTCCTGACCATAGACATCTGTTGTCATTTGATGAATGGGATCACATCATTAGAGAATGATGTGATGGACAAGATCCATCCATTAGCTTAGCATAATGATCCTTACAGTTTTATTGCTACTGCTTTCTTCATGACTTATACATGTTCCTCTGACTATGAGATTATGCAACTCCCGAATACCGGAGGAACAACTTGTGTGCTATCAAATGTCACAACGTAACTGGGTGATTATAAAGATGCTCTACAGGTGTCTCCACAGGTGTTTGTTGGGTTGGAATAGATTGATATTAGGATTTGTCACTCAGTGTATCGGAGAGGTATCTCTGGGCCCTCTCGGTAATGATCATCACTATAAGCCTTGCAAGCAATGTGACTAATGATTTAGTTGCAGGATGAAGCATTACGGAACGAGTAAAGAGACTTGTCGATAACGAGATTGAACTAGGTATGATGAAACCGACGATCGAATCTCGCGCAAGTAACATACCGATGACAAAGGGAACAACCTATGTTGTTGTGCGGTTTGACCGATAAAGATCTTCGTAGAATATGTAGGAGCCAATATGAGCATCCAGGTTCCGCTATTGGTTATTTATCGGAGATGTGTCTCGATCATGTCTACATAATTCTCGTACCCGTATGGTCCGCACGCTTAACGTTCGATGACGATTTGTATTATGAGTTATGTGTTTTTGATGACCGAAGTTTGTTCGGAGTCCCGGATGAGATCACAGACATGACGAGGAGTCTCGAAATGGTTGAGAGATAAAGAATGATATATTGGACGATGTTATTCGGACACCAGAAGAGTACCGAGAGGTACCTGGTAAAAATGGAGTGCCAGAGGGGTTACCGGAACCCTCCGAGGAAGTAATGGGCCATCATGGGCCATAGGGGAGAGAGAGGACAGCCCACAAGGCCCCCCCCCCCATGGGGAGTCCGAATAGGACTAGGGGAGGGGGCGCGGTCCCCTTTCCCTCTCCTTCTTCCTCTCCCTTCCTTCTTCCCCCTTCCACCAAAGGCAATCCTACTAGGACTTGGAGTCCTAGTAGGACTCCTCTCTCCTGGCGCATCCTACAGGGGCCGGCCGGCCTCCTCCCTCTCCTCCTTTATATACGGGGGCGGGGGGCACCCCAAAGACACATCAATTGTTCTCTTTGCCATGTGCGGTGCCCCCCTCCACAGTTTACACCTCCGGTCATAGCGTCATAGTGCTTAGGCGAAGCCCTGCGCGGATCACATCATCAACACCGTTGCCACGCCGTCGTGCTGACGGAACTCTCCCTCGACCCTGTACTGGATCAAGAGTTCGAGGGACATCATCGAGCTGAATGTGTGCTAAACACGGAGGTGCCGTACGTTCGGTACTTGGATCGGTTGGATCGTGAAGACGTTTGACTACATCAACTGCGTTAACTAACGCTTCCACTTTCGGTCTATGGGGGTACGTGGACACACTCTCCCCCTCTTGTTGCTATCCATCTTCTAGATAGATCTTGCGTGATTGTAGGAATTTTTTTGAAATTGCATGCTATGTTCCCCAACAAAAACAACATAAATAACAGTAGGAAAACATGATGCAAAATGGACGTATCAACTCCCCAAGCTTATACCTCACTTGTCCTCAAGCGAAAACCGAAATCGAAAAACATGTCCACATGCTTAGAGAGAGAGAGAGAGAGAGAGAGAGGGGTCGATAAAAACAAAAATACGGACATAGCAGCATCATGTAACTTATTATAACAGTAACAAACTTTAACATAATACTTTTATCATAGAACTTTTATCATACACTTATCATGAACAAGTGACAATTCATCATAGCATCAAAGTATAAAGCATAAACTCTATTGGAAACCAACAAACTATGTTCTCAGTCAACTTTGCAACTACAATTCATCATCTTTTCAGGAAGGGTCACGTATCGGAACCTTTAGGCAAGTCCACATACTCAACCATGATTTTAGTCTTCTATGATTGCTAACACTCACCGCGTACACATGAGCAAAACATTTCAACCGGACTCTTAGAAAGATAGGGGCTTATAGTTTTACCTCCCAACACACTCACCTCAAGGGTGATGTCAATAATAATAACTCATGATACCCATATTCAACTGGATATATGTGCCTAGATCTTTCCTCACCACATGATGCTTGCCAAAGGAGAAAAATAAAAGGAATAGAGAGAAAAACTTTGATTCTTGCATGAAAGTAAATACATGAAAGTAAAAGATAGGCCCTTCGCAGAGGGAAGCAGAGGTTGCCATGCGCTTTTTGTTTATATGCTCAACCCCTTAGTGCAAGAGAATGTCACTTTATATTGCCCCTTGTGATGGCAACCTTTATTATGTAGTCGGTCGCTTTTATTCTTCACCATCACAAGTTCGTACAACGCTCAATTTTCCCTTACACTAAATGATCTTACACTTTTAGAAGCAATTTTTATTGCCCTTTTTGCACCAATGACAACTTACTTGAAGGATCTTACTCAATCCATAGGTAGGTATGGTGGACTCTCAAACAAGATTTGGGCTTAAGGATTTTGGATGCACAAGTAGTATCTGTAATGCCCCGGATTCGATGCGCCAGGTGTCTGCCAGTTATTCGCCGTCGTTGCCATGTCATTTGCTTGCGTGTTGCACATGTCATCATATGCATTTCATATCATGTCATCATGTGCATCTCATTTTGCATACGTGTTCGTCTCATGTATCCGAGCATTTTCCCCGTTGTCCGTTTTGCAATCCGGCACTCCTATGTCATCCGGCGCCCCCTTTTGCCTCTTTTTGCGTGCGGGTGTTAAACATTCTCGGAATGGCCCGAGGTTTGCCAAGCGGTCTTGGTATAGCACCGGTAGACCGCCTGTCAAGTTTCGTGCCATTTGGAGGTCGTTTGATACTCCAACGGGTAACCGGGTAACCACAAAGCCTCTTTTGTTTGCAGCCCAACACCCCTTCTAAAGTGGCCCAAAACCCACCTAACTCCCCTCCATGCTCTCGGTCGTTCGATCACGATCGCGTGGCCGAAAATCGCACCTCATTTGGACTCTCCTAGCTCCCTTTATCTATAAATATGCCCTCCCCGTCCAAATTCGCGGATCAAATCCCCCCGAAACCCTAGCTTCTTCCTCCTCCCGTAGCCGGACACGTCCGGACCCCACCGGACATGTCCGCGCCGCCTCCCCCGCCGAATCGCCGCCTGCCACCTGTCGGCCGCCGCCGCCCGCCTCCGTCGGCCCGCGAGGCCCGCGCCAGGCCCGCGGGCCCGGAACCGCCGCCGCCGCCCGGGGTCGCCCGCGACCCGCGCGCCCCGTCTCCGGCCGGCGCTCGCCTCCCCTCGCCGCCCGGCGACCTTGGCTGCGCCGCCCCTCACCGTGCGCGCCCGCCGGCCGCCCGGTTCCTCCCGCGCCGCCGCCCAGCCTCGCCGTCGCCGCCTCCATCCGCGCCGGCCGCGCTCGCCGGCCTCTGCCCCGCCGCCCTCGCCGGCAACCGCCACCGGCCATGGCCTTCCGCCACCGGCCGCGCTTCCCCTCGCCCGCCGCCTCTTCCTCGGCGCCTCGCCGGAGCTCGCGCGCCGCCCCTGCCGGCGTCCTCCGCAGCCGGACCTCGCCGTCCCTCGCCGTCCTCCTCCGCTCCAGCCGGCGCGCCCACCTCGCCGGAGGAGCTCGCCGGAGCCGCCGCCCTCGCCGGATCTGGAGGTGGACCAGATCCACCAGGCCACCCAACCAAACGCGCCGTCCCCATCCCGGATCCCTTCGTCCCGGAACGCCTCCGTCCCGGGTTGACTTTTCCCGGAGGTAAAAATGACCAAGTCCCGCATACTTTTGACATTATCATGCCATGTTCATCATGCTATATCTCTGCATCCGTAGCTCCGTTTTGTGCGTGTAATATGTCAAATTGTTCGTCTCGAAGAGACTTAATTTCATTCCATTGCATCATTTTTATTTGAGCTCATCTTGATGCCCGAAATGATGTTGGAAGAGTGCATGTTGATGTTAACCTGCTGAAACTGTTATAACTTGCTCATTTGTCATTTTTGCCATGATTGATGTGTGCATCCTATGAGGTTGATGTCTTCATGTGTTTTGATCTATGCCATGCCATCTTTCCAGGGGTGTTAACCATGTATTTTTGTGAGTTGTGTGCTGAGTGCTTCAAGCTTGTTAAGGAGGGTACTTGCTGTTGCTGTTTTGCTAGACAGATTCTGTAATTTTGTGATGCCATGTTAACATGCTTCTACTAGTCATTTCGTGCATAATCTGGAGATGTCCTATAAACAAGTTTTGATCTACATGTCATGCTCTATCCATCCATGTCCCTGGTTGCATTTATAGCTTGATGTAGCTTGTTGTAATCTTGCTCTAAAGTTGCTTCATAATGTTGCTATCAGCCTGTTAACATTAAGTTCACTAGTTCCCATGTGTTTTGCTAGTGTTCCATGCATCCTATGACCTTGCTCTTGCCATGCTTAGCTTCATAAACATGCCTTCTTATTGTTGGTTGCCTTGCCATGCCATGTATTGCTCTGTGGTGAGTGGTTCAAGCTCACCAACATGCCTACTTATTGTTGTTTCTGCCATGTTTGAATCTGTAATATAACTTGCCATGTTTACATGGGTGCCATCATATTTTCTGGTCCTTTTTGGATCATGGTCAGTTAAGGGACTTTTGAGCTATGCAATTAGTAGATTCATGCCATGCCTTTGTTTGCCATGATATGTTCCTGTAAAATGTTGTTTGCGTGCTCTAAACATTGCAACCTGATGTTATTCCTGCTAAAGTCTGAAACTGTTATTATTTGCAATCTTACCATGTGTTTTGGAGCATGATCTAGTGTTTTCTGGAGATAGCTCAGTGTTCATGTTTTATAGTGCTTTACATGTACTTCATGCCCATGCCTTTTGTTATCATGTTGGGGTGCTGTAGCTTGTTGTTTTTATGCTTGTAAGATGTCTAGTTGCTGTTATGGACAGATTGTTGTTATGGCTTGTATAGAGTGTATGTGTTGCACCGTTGCTCCGTTTTGAGTGTGCTCTATATGAAACTTGCTTGATTTTGCATGTTGTTTCATATTATCATGTTGCATCCATGTTTTGTGGTGTTTGCTTGATGTTTGTATGCATTTTGCATCAATGCCATGTTTAACTTGTTTTGCTCATATCTTCTAGGCCGTAGCTCCAAATCTAATGAACTTTATATGTAACTTGACTAGAATTTCGTGTAGATCCTCTTGGTGCTCTTTAACTTGCTGTTTAACAACTTGAAAATAAGGTTTATTCAGTTCTGGACCAATTTCGAAATTTGCATATGAGGACTTACCGGAATTGTTATATGTTGTTCCCGGCCTCATTTAAACTTGCCTTGATGTGTTGTTCTTGTTTGCATCATCTCTTGCCATGAGTAGCTTCATGTAGCTTTGTCATGCATCATGCTTGTTGTGCATCATGTCTTGCCTATGTGTGGTGTGTTTACCATGTTGTGTGCTTCTTCTCGATAGTTCCCGTTTCGTTGCGATCGTGAGGATGCGTTCGTCTACGTGTGGTTCGTCTTCGTGGCTTCATCTTCTTCATGGACTCGTTCTTCTTCCTTGCGGGATTTCAGGCAAGATGACCGCTACCCTGGATCTCACTACTATCATTGATATGCTAGTTGCTTCGTTCTATCGCTATGCTGCTTTACCTATCTTTTGCTCTTCAAGCCTCCCCAAACTGCCATGAACCTCTAACCTTTGACACCCTTCCTAGCAAACCATTGCTTGGCTATGTTACCGCTTTTGCTCAGCCCCTCTTACAGCGTTGCTAGCTGCAGGTGAAGTTGAAGATTGCTCCATGGTGGACAGGGTTATGTTGGGATATCACAATATCTCTTATATTATTAATGCATCTATATATTTGGTAAAGGGTGGAAGGCTCGGCCTTATGCCTGGTGTTTTGTTACACTCTTGCCGCCCTAGTTTCCATCATACCGGTATTATGTTCCCGGATTTTGCGTTCCTAACGCGGTCGAGTGATTTATGGGACCCCCCTGACAGTTCGCTTTGAATAAAACTTGTACAGCAAGGCCCAACCTTGGTTTTACCATTTGCCTCACCACCACCTACCTTTCCCTTGGGAGTAATTAACCCAAGGGTCATCTTTATTTTAGCCCCCCCCCCCGGGCCAGTGCTTGTCTAAGTGTTGGTCCGAAACGAGCAACCTGCGGGGCCACCTCGGGGAAACTCGACGTCTGGTTTTACTCGTAGCTTGACTTATCCGGTGTTGCCCTAAGAACGAGATATGTGCAGCTCCTATCGGGATTGTCGGCGCATCAGGCAGCTTTGCTGGTCTTGTTTTACCATTGTCGAAATGTCTTGTAAACCGGGATTCCGAGACTGATCGGGTCTTCCTGGGAGAAGGTCTATTCCTTCGTTGATCGCGAGAGCTTGTCATGGGCTAAGTTGGGACACCCCTGCAGGGTATAAACTTTCGAGAGCCGTGCCCACGGTTATGTGGCAGATGGGAATTTGTTAATGTCCGGTTGTAGATAACTTGACACCAGATCTGAATTAAAAACGCATCAACCGCGTGTGTAGCTGTGAGGGTCTCTTCTCGGCGGAGTCCGGGAAGTGAACACGGTTTCTGTGTTATGATTGACGTAAGTAGGTGTTCAGGATCACCTCTTGATCATTGCTAGCTTCACGACCGTTCCGCTTGCTCTCTTCTCGCTCTTATTTGCGTTGGTTAGCCACCATATATGCTTAGTCGCTGCTGCAACCTCACCACTTTACCCCTTCCTTTCCCATTAAGCTTTGTTAGTCTTGATACCCATGGTAATGGGATTGCTGAGTCCTCGTGGCTCACAGATTACTACAACAACAGTTGCAGGTACAGGTTTTGCGATGATTCATGACGCGAGAGCGATGTTTGCTTGTTTTGGAGTTCTTCTTCTGCTTCTTCTTCGATCAGGGAATAGGTTCCAGGTTGGCAGCCTGGGCTAGCAGGGTGGATATTGTTTGAGTTTCTATTTATGATTCATCAGTAGTCGGATGTTGTTCTTGTATGTTGTATTGTTGTATTCATGTGGCATTGTATGCCTTTTGTATGTATCCCCATCTATTATGTAATGTTGATGTAATGATATCCACCTTGCAAAAGCGTCTCAATATGCGGGTCTATCCTTGGTGGGACCTTCGAGTTCCTTTTGGATAGGGTCGCATATTGGGCGTGACAAGTTGGTAATCAGAGCCTCGACCGACCCTAGGAGCCCCCCTTGATTGATCGTGTAGTTTGGCCGTTGTTGAGTCTAGAAGAAAACTGTTTTCGGAGTCTAGTTATATCGGAGAGTAGGAATTCTTTTTACTCCTCAGCCCCTTCGTCGCTCTGGTAAGGAATCTTGACGTAGGTGTTTTGAATTACTCCTCTTCCCCTTCAAATTTTTCTTTAGGATCACGCGGTTAGTTTTTGTTCGTTGTCCATCCTCTTTCATCCGGTGCATTTCTCGTCAAGTTGACTCGAGCCTCTTCATCTTTGAGTTCAATCCTCAGTTGTTTTCTTTCCCACCCGCCCACCCTTTTTCTCCTTGGAACCGGAGTCCATATTCGAGTATCCATCCTACTCATGCGAAGTCTTTGCTTTCTTTCCTCAATGATTTCAACTGGTGTTTTCTCTTCAAGATATTCGTCGGCTTTCCCCCTTCTAAGTTGCCTTTGTTTTCTCGCCCTCCCACCCTCTTCTTCCCAGAGTCTGACTCTCTCTCCACCATCCATTTCATTCGTGTGGAGCCTCTTCAGTCTTTCGTCAATTATTTCAACCGGTGAATTCTCGTCTCGTTCGTCATTCTTCATCCTTTTCTTCTCCGATGGATTCAATTCTAGTTTTCGGTAGTGATTATATTCTTTTCCTTGGATCAAGTATTTTTCCTTGCTCGTTCGCCTCTTGCCAGTTTATCCTTTCGGAGTGCTCATGACATCTCAAGAGATCCGTCGGTGTTCGAATTGATTCGAGGTTGTCACCTCATTCAAATATTTCAATTGTTCCGGTGCATCATCTATTTGTTCAACATCCCTTTCCAACGGTGTTTTCTTTTAGTGGGCCCTAACCCATAGGTCTTTTCCCAGGATCTTACCTGACTCTTCTAATTCCCCGGAGTTATTCTCAATTCTTTTCAAGTGTGACGTAAGAATGGATTCCATCTCTCACATGCCTTTTCAAGATCGATTTCAATTATTTTCATCTTTGGTTCAACCCTTCCTCTTTTACATTCTTCCGGAGTATCTCAGTAATTTCGGTGGTGTTTCTCGTCGTCATTCTCAACTTTGAAGACCGAAGAAGAGTTTTTCCTCTAATTCTTGTCCTCTCTTCTTCTCGAGTGCTCTCGATTCTTTGCTTCTTCTCAGGAGTTCTTGTTTCACCTCATCCCTTTTCCCTTCCGTCTCGGTCCTAAGATCTCGGGACGAGATCTCTTGTTAGTGGAGGAGTGTTGTAATGCCCCGCATTCGATGCGCCAGGTGTCTGCCAGTTATTCGCCGTCATTGCCATGTCATTTGCTTGCGTGTTGCACTTTTCCATGTCATCATATGCATTTCATATCATGTCATCATGTGCATCTCATTTTGCATACGTGTTCGTCTCATGTATTCGAGCATTTTCCCCGTTGTCCGTTTTGCAATCCGGCACTCCTATGTCATCCGGCGCCCCCTTTTGCCTCTTTTTGTGTGTGGGTGTTAAACGTTCTCGGAATAGCCCGAGGTTTGCCAAGTGGCCTTGGTATAGCACCGGTAGACCGCCTGTCAAGTTTCGTGCCATTTGGAGGTCGTTTGATACTCCAACGGGTAACCGGGTAACCACAAAGCCTCTTTTGTTTGCAGCCCAACACCCCTTCCAAAGTGGCCAAAAACCCACCTAACTCCCCTCCATGCTCTCGGTCGTTCAATCACGATCGCGTGGCCGAAAACCGCACCTCATTTGGACTCTCCTAGCTCCCTCTATCTATAAATATGCCCTTCCCGTCCAAATTCGCGGATCAAATCCCCCCGAAACCCTAGCTTCTTCCTCCTCCCGCAGCCGAACACGTCCGGACCCCGCCGGACATGTCCGCGCCGCCTCCCCCGCCGAATCGCCGCCTACCACCTGTCGGCCGCCGCCGCCCGCCTCCGCCGGCCCGCGAGGCCCGCGCCAGGCCCACGGGGCCCGGAACCGCCGCCGCCCCCGGGGTCGCCCGCGACCCGCGCGCCCCGTCTCCGGCCGGCGCTCCCCTCCCCTCGCCGCTGGGCGACCTTGGCCGCGCCGTCCCTCACCGTGCGCGCTCGCCGGCCGCCCGGTTCCTCCCGCGCCGCCGCCCAGCCTCGCCGTCGCCGCCTCCATCCGCGCCGGCCGCGCTCGCCGGCCTCTGCCCCGCCGCCCTCGCCGGCTACCGCCGCCGGCCATGGCCTTCCACCACCAGCCACGCTGCCCCTCGCCCGCCGCCTCTTCCTCCGCGCCTCGCCGGAGCTCGCGCGCCGCCCCTGCCGGCATCCTCCGCAGCCGGACCTCGCCGTCCTCCTCCGCTCCGGCCGGCGCGCCACCTCGCCGGAGGAGCTCGCCGGAGCCGCCGCCCTCGCCGGATCTGGAGGTGGACCAGATCCACCAGGCCACCCAACCAAATGCGCCGTCCCCATCCAGGATCCCTCAGTCCTGGAACGCCTCCGTCCCGGGTTGACTTTTCCCGGAGGTAAAAATGACTAAGTCCCGCATATTTTTGACATTATCATGCCATGTTCATCATGCTATATCTCTGCATCCATAGCTCCCTTTTGTAAGTGTAATATGTCAAATTGTTCGCCTCAAAGAGTACTTCATTTCATTCCATTGCATCATTTTCATTTGAGCTCATCTTGATGCCCGAAATGCTGTTGGAAGAGTGCATGTTGATGTTAACATGCTGAAACTGTTATAACTTGCTCATTTGTCATTTTTGCCATGATTGATGTGTGCATCCTATGAGGTTGATGTCTTCATGTGTTTTGATCTATGCCATGCCATCTTTCCAGGGGTGTTAACCATGTATTTTTGTGAGTTGTGTGCTGAGTGCTTCGAGCTTGTTAAGGAGGGTACTTGCTGTTGCTGTTTTGCTAGACAGATTCTGTAATTTTGTGATGCCATGTTAACATGCTTCTACTAGTCATTTCGTGCATAATCTGGAGATGTCCTATAAACATGTTTTGATCTACATGTCATGCTCTATCCATCCATGCCCCTGGTTGCATTTATAGCTTGCTGTAATCTTGCTCTAAAGTTGCTTCATAATGTTGCTATCAGCCTGTTAACATTAAGTTCACTAGTTCCCATGTGTTTTGCTAGTGTTCCATGCATCCTATGACCTTCTCTTGCCATGCTTAGCTTCATAAACATGCCTTCTTACTATTGGTTGCCTTGCCATGCCATGTATTGCTCTGTGGTGAATGGTTCAAGCTCACCAACATGCCTACTTATTGTTGTTTCTGCCATGTTTGAATCTGTAATATAACTTGCCATGTTTACATGGGTGCCATCATATTTTCTGGTCCTTTTTGGCTCATGGTCAGTAAGGGACTTTTGATCTATGCAATTAGTAGATTCATGCCATGCCTTTTTTTGCCATGATATGTTCCTGTAACATGTTGTTTGCTTGCTCTAAACATTGCAACCTGATGTTATTCCTGCTAAAGTCTGAAACTGTTATTATTTGCAATCTTACCATGTGTTTTGGAGCATGATCTAGTGTTTTATGGAGGTAGCTTAGTGTTCATGTTTTATAGTGTTTTACCTGTACTTCATGCCCATGCCTTTTTTTATCATGTTGGGGTGTTGTAGCTTGTTGTTTTGATGCTTGTAAGATGCCTAGTTGCTGTTATGGACAGATTGTTGTTATGGCTTGTATAGTGTATGTGTTGCACCGTTGCTCCGTTTTGAGTGTGCTCTATATGAAACTTGCTTGATTTTGCATGTTGTTTCATATTATCATGTTGCATCCATGTTTTGAGGTGTTTGCTTGATGTTTGTATGCATTTTGCATCAATGCCATGTTTAACTTGTTTTGCTCATATCTTCTAGGCCGTAGCTCCAAATCTAATGAACTTTATATGTAACTTGACTAGAATTTCATGTAGATCCTCTTGGTGCTCTTTAACTTGCTGTTTAACAACTTGAACATAAGGTTTATTCAGTTCTGGACCAATTTCGAAATTTGCATATGAGGACTTACCGGAATTGTTATATGTTGTTCCCGGCCTCATTTAAACTTGCCTTGATGTGTTGTTCTTGTTTGCATCATCTCTTGCCATGAGTAGCTTCATGTAGCTTTGTCATGCATCATGCTTGTTGTGCATCATGTCTTGCCTATGTGTGGTGTGTTTACCATGTTGTGTGCTTCTTCTCGATAGTTCCCGTTTCGTTGCGATCGTGAGGATGCGTTCGTCTACGTGTGGTTCGTCTTCGTGGCTTCATCTTCTTCATGGACTCATTCTTCTTCCTTGCGGGATTTCAGGCAAGATGACCGCTACCCTGGATCTCACTACTATCATTGCTATGCTAGTTGCTTCGTTCTATCGCTATGCTGCGTTACCTATCTTTTGCTCTTCAAGCCTCCCCAAACTGCCATGAACCTCTAACCTTTGACACCCTTCCTAGCAAACCATTGCTTGGCTATGTTACCGCTTTTGCTCAGCCCCTCTTATAGCGTTGCTAGCTGCAGGTGAAGTTGAAGATTGCTCCATGGTGGACAGGGTTATGTTGGGATATCACAATATCTCTTATATTATTAATGCATCTATATATTTGGTAAAGGGTGGAAGGCTCGGCCTTATGCCTGGTGTTTTGTTCCACTCTTGCCGCCCTAGTTTCCGTCATACCGGTATTATGTTCCCGGATTTTGCGTTCCTAACGCGGTCGGGTGATTTATGGGACCCCCCTGATAGTTCGCTTTGAATAAAACTTGTACAGCAAGGCCCAACCTTGGTTTTACCATTTGCCTCACCACCACCTACCTTTCCCTTGGGAGTAATTAACCCAAGGGTCATCTTTATTTTAGCCCCCCCCCCGGGCCAGTGCTTGTCTAAGTGTTGGTCCAAAATGAGCAACCTGCGGGGCCACCTCGGGGAAACTCGACGTCTGGTTTTACTCGTAGCTTGACTTATCCGGTGTTGCCCTGAGAACGAGATATGTGTAGCTCCTATCGGGATTGTCGGCGCATCGGGCGGCTTTGCTGGTCTTGTTTTACCATTGTCGAAATGTCTTGTAAACCGGGATTCCGAGACTGATCGGGTCTTCCTGGGAGAAGGTCTATTCCTTCATTGATCGCGAGAGCTTGTCATGGGCTAAGTTAGGACACCCCTGCAGGGTATAAACTTTCGAGAGCCGTGGCCGCGGTTATGTGGCAGATGGGAATTTTTTAATGTCCGGTTGTAGATAACTTGACACCAGATCCGAATTAAAAACGCATCAACCGCGTGTGTAGCCGTGAGGGTCTCTTCTCGGCGGAGTCCGGGAAGTGAACACGGTTTCTGTGTTATGATTAACGTAAGTAGGTGTTCAGGATCACCTCTTGATCATTGCTAGCTTCACGATCATTCCGCTTGCTCTTTTCTCGCTCTTATTTGCGTTGGTTAGCCACCATATATGCTTAGTCGCTGCTGCAACCTCACCACTTTACCCCTTCCTTTCCCATTAAGCTTTGTTAGTCTTGATACCCATGGTAATGGGATTGCTGAGTCCTCGTGGCTCACAGATTACTACAACAACAGTTGCAGGTATAGGTTTTTGCGATGTTCATGACGCGAGAGCGATGTTTGCTTGTTTTGGAGTTCTTCTTCTGCTTCTTCTTTGATCAGGGAATAGGTTCCAGGTCGGCAGCCTGGGCTAGCAGGGTGGATATTGTTTGAGTTTCTATTTATGATTCATCCATAGTCGGATGTTGTTCTTGTATGTTGTATTGTTGTATTCATGTGGCATTGTATGCCTTTTGTATGTATCCCCATCTATTATGTAATGTTGATGTAATGATATCCACCTTGCAAAAGCATCTCAATATGCGGGTCTATCCTTGGTGGGACCTTCGAGTTCCTTTTGGATAGGGTCGCATATTGGGCGTGACAAGTTGGTAATCAGAGCCTCGACCGACCCTAGGAGCCCCCCTTGATTGATCGTGTAGTTTGGCCGTTGTCGAGTCTAGAAGAAAACTGTTTTCGGAGTCTAGTTATATCGGAGAGTAGGAATTCTTTTTACTCCTCAGCCCCTTCGTTGCTCTGGTAAGGAATCTTGATGTAGGTGTTTTGAATTACTCCTCTTCCCCTTCAAATTTTTCTTTAGGATCACGCGGTTAGTTTTTGTTCGTTGTCCATCCTCTTTCATCCAGTGCATTTCTCGTCAAGTTGACTCGAGCCTCTTCATCTTTGAGTTCAATCCTCAGTTGTTTTCTTTCCCACCCGCCCACCCTTTTTCTCCTTGGAACCGGAGTCCATATTCGAGTATCCATCCTACTCATGCGAAGTCTTTGCTTTCTTTCCTCAATGATTTCAATTGGTGTTTTCTCTTCAAGATATTCGTCGGCTTTCCCCCTTCTAAGTTGCCTTTGTTTTCCCGCCCTCCCACCCTCTTCTTCCCAGAGTCTGACTCTCTCTCGACCATCTATTTCATTCGTGTGGAGCCTCTTCAGTCTTTCGTCAATTATTTCAACCAGTGAATTCTCGTCTCGTTTGTCATTCTTCATCCTTTTCTTCTCCGATGGATTCAATTCTAGTTTTCGGTAGTGATTATATTCTTTTCCTTGGATCAAGTATTTTTCCTTGCTCGTTCGCCTCTTGCCAGTTTATCCTTCCGGAGTGCTCATGACATCTCAAGAGATCCGTCGGTGTTCGAATTGATTCGAGGTTGTCACCTCATTCAAATATTTCAATTGTTCCGGTGCATCATCTATTTGTTCGACATCCCTTTCCAACGTGTTTTCTTTTAGTGGGCCCTAACCCACAGGTCTTTTCCCAGGATCTTACCTGACTCTTCTAATTCCCCGGAGTTATTCTCAATTCTTTTCAAGTGTGACGTAAGAATGGATTCCATCAGTCACATGCCTTTTCAAGATCGATTTCAATTATTTTCATCTTTGGTTCAACCCTTCCTCTTTTACATTCTTCCGGAGTATCTCAGTAATTTCGGTGGTGTTTCTCGTCGTCATTCTCAACTTTGAAGACCGAAGAAGAGTTTTTCCTCTAATTCTTGTCCTCTCTTCTTCTCGAGTGCTCTCAATTCTTTGCTTCTTCTCATGAGTTCTTGTTTCACCTCATCCCTTTTCCCTTCCGTCTCGGTCCTAAGATCTCGGGACGAGATCTCTTGTTAGTGGAGGAGTGTTGTAATGCCCCGGATTCGATGCGCCAGGTGTCTGCCAGTTATTCGCCGTCGTTGCCATGTCATTTGCTTGCGTGTTGCACTTTTCCATGTCATCATATGCATTTCATATCATGTCATCATGTGCATCTCATTTTGCATACGTGTTCGTCTCATGTATCCGAGCATTTTCCCCGTTGTCCGTTTTGCAATCTGGCACTCCTATGTCATCCGGCGCCCCCTTTTGCCTCTTTTTGTGTGTGGGTGTTAAACGTTCTCGAAATAGCCCGAGGTTTGCCAAGCGGCCTTGGTATAGCACCGGTAGACCGCCTGTAAAGTTTCGTGCCATTTGGAGGTCGTTTGATACTCCAACGGGTAACCGGGTAACCACAAAGGCTCTTTTGATTGCAGCCCAACACCCCTTCCAAAGTGGCCAAAAACCCACCTAACTCCCCTCCATGCTCTCGGTCGTTCGATCACGATCGCGTGGCCGAAAACCGCACCTCATTTGGACTCTCCTAGCTCCCTCTATCTATAAATATGCCCTTCCCGTCCAAATTCGCGGATCGAATCCCCCCGAAACCCTAGCTTCTTCCTCCTCCCGCAGCCGGACACGTCCGGACCCCGCCGGACATGTCCGCGCCGCCTCCCCCGCCGAATCGCCGCCTACCACCTGTCGTCCGCCGCCGCCCGCCTCCGTCGGCCCGCGAGGCCCGCGCCAGGCCCGCGGGGCCCGGAACCGCCGCCGCCGCCCGGGGTCGCCCGCGACCCGCGCGCCCCGTCTCCGGCCGGCGCTCGCCTCCCCTCGCCGCCCGGCGACCTTGGCCGCGCCGCCCCTCACCGTGCGCGCCCGCCGGCCGCCCGGTTCCTCCCGCGCCGCCGCCCAGCCTCGCCGTCGCCGCGTCCATTCGCGCCGGCCGCGCTCGCCGGCCTCTGCCCCGCCGCCCTCGCCGGCAACCGCCGCCGGCCATGGCCTTCCGCCACCGGCCGCGCTGCCCTCGCCCGCCGCCTCTTCCTCCGCGCCTCGCCGGAGCTCGCGCGCCGCCCCTGCCGGCGTCCTCCGCAGCCGGACCTCGCCGTCCCTCGCCGTCCTCCTCCGCTCCGGCCGGCGCGCCACCTCGCCGGAGGAGCTCACCGGAGCCGCCGCCCTCGCCGGATCTGGAGGTGGACCAGATCCACCAGGCCACCCAACCAAACGCGCCGTCCCCATCCCGGATCCCTCCGTCCCGGAACGCCTCCGTCCCGGGTTGACTTTTCCCGGAGGTAAAAATGACTAAGTCCCGCATATTTTTGACATTATCATGCCATGTTCATCATGATATATCTCTGCATCCGTAGCTCCGTTTTGTGCGTGTAATATGTCAAATTGTTCGCCTCGAAGAGTACTTCATTTCGTACCATTGCATCATTTTCATTTGAGCTCATCTTGATGCCCGAAATGCTGTTGGAAGAGTGCATGTTGATGTTAAACTGATGAAACTGTTATAACTTGGTCATTTGTCATTTTTGCCATGATTGATGTGTGCATCCTATGAGGTTGATGTCTTCATGTGTTTTGATCTATGCCATGCCATCTTTCCAGGGGTGTTAACCATGTATTTTTGTGAGTTGTGTGCTGAGTGCTTCGAGCTTGTTAAGGAGGGTACTTGCTGTTGCTGTTTTGCTAGACAGATTCTGTAATTTTGTGATGCCATGTTAACATGCTTCTACTAGTCATTTCGTGCATAATCTGGAGATGTCCTATAAACATGTTTTGATCTACATGTCATGCTCTATCCATCCATGCCCCTGATTGCATTTATAGCTTGCTGTAGCTTGTTGTAATCTTGCTCTAAAGTTGCTTCATAATGTTGCTATCAGCCTATTAACATTAAGTTCACTAGTTCCCATGTGTTTTGCTAGTGTTCCATGCATCCTATGACCTTGCTCTTGCCATGCTTAGCTTCATAAACATGCCTTCTTACTGTTGGTTGCCTTGCCATGCCATGTATTGCTCTGTGGTGAGTGGTTCAATCTCACCAACATGCCTACTTATTGTTGTTTCTGCCATGTTTGAATCTGTAATATAACTTGCCATGTTTACATGGGTGCCATCATATTTTCTGGTCCTTTTTGGCTCATGGTCAGTAAGGGACTTTTGATCTATGCAATTAGTAGATTCATGCCATGCCTTTGTTTGCCATGATATGTTCCTGTAACATGTTGTTTGCTTGCTCTAAACATTGCAACCTGATGTTATTCCTGCTAAAGTCTGAAACTGTTATTATTTGCAATCTTACCATGTGTTTTGGAGCATGATCTAGTGTTTTCTGGAGATAGCTCAGTGTTCATGTTTTATAGTGCTTTACCTGTACTTCATGCCCATGCCTTTTGTTATCATGTTGGGGGTGCTGTAGCTTGTTGTTTTGATGCTGGTAAGATGCCTAGTTGTTGTTATGGACAGATTGTTGTTATGGCTTGTATAGAGTGTATGTGTTGCACCGTTGCTCCGTTTTGAGTGTGCTCTATATGAAACTTGCTTGATTTTGCATGTTGTTTCATATTATCATGTTGCATCCATGTTTTGAGGTGTTTGCTTGATGTTTGTATGCATTTTGCATCAATGCCATGTTTAACTTGTTTTGCTCATATCTTCTAGGCCGTAGCTCCAAATCTAATGAACTTTATATGTAACTTGACTAGAATTTCGTGTAGATCCTCTTGGTGCTCTTTAACTTGCTGTTTAACAACTTGAAAATAAGGTTTATTCAGTTCTGGACCAATTTCGAAATTTGCATATGAGGACTTACCGGAATTGTTATATGTTGTTCCCGGCCTCATTTAAACTTGCCTTGATGTGTTGTTCTTGTTTGCATCATCTCTTGCCATGAGTAGCTTCATGTAGCTTTGTCATGCATCATGCTTGTTGTGCATCATGTCTTGCCTATGTGTGGTGTGTTTACCATGTTGTGTGCTTCTTCTCGATAGTTCCCGTTTCGTTGCGATCGTGAGGATGCGTTCGTCTATGTGTGGTTCGTCTTCGTGGCTTCATATTCTTCATGGACTCGTTCTTCTTCCTTGCGGGATTTCAGGCAAGATGACCGCTACCCTGGATCTCACTACTATCATTGCTATGCTAGTTGCTTCGTTCTATCGCTATGCTGCGTTACCTATCTTTTGCTCTTCAAGCCTCCCCAAACTGCCATGAACCTCTAACCTTTGACACCCTTCCTAGCAAACCATTGCTTGGCTATGTTACCGCTTTTGCTCAGCCCCTCTTATAGCATTGCTAGCTGCAGGTGAAGTTGAAGATTGCTCCATGGTGGACAGGGTTATGTTGGGATATCACAATATCTCTTATATTATTAATGCATCTATATATTTGGTAAAGGGTGGAAGGCTCGGCCTTATGCCTGGTGTTTTGTTCCACTCTTGCCGCCCTAGTTTCCGTCATACCGGTATTATGTTCCCGGATTTTGCGTTCCTAACGCAGTCGGGTGATTTATGGGACCCCCCTGATAGTTCGCTTTGAATAAAACTTGTATAGCGAGGCCCAACCTTGGTTTTACCATTTGCCTCACCACCACCTACCTTTCCCTTGGGAGTAATTAACCCAAGGGTCATCTTTATTTTAGCCCCCCCGGGCCAGTGCTTGTCTAAGTGTTGGTTCGAAACGAGCAACTTGCGGGGCCACCTCGGGGAAACTCGACGTCTGGTTTTACTTGTAGCTTGACTTATCCGGTGTTGCCCTGAGAACGAGATATGTGCAGCTCCTATCGGGATTGTCGGCGCATCGGGCGGCTTTGCTGGTCTTGTTTTACCATTGTCGAAATGTCTTGTAAACCGGGATTCCGAGACTGATCGAGTCTTCCTGGGAGAAGGTCTATTCCTTCGTTGATCGTGAGATCTTGTCATGGGCTAAGTTGGGACACCCCTGCAGGGTATAAACTTTTGAGAGCCGTGCCCACGGTTATGTGGCAGATGGGAATTTGTTAATGTCCGGTTGTAGATAACTTGACACCAGATCCGAATTAAAAACGCATCAACCGCGTGTGTAGCCGTGAGGGTCTCTTCTCGGCGGAGTCCGGGAAGTGAACACGGTTTCTGTGTTATGATTGACGTAAGTAGGTGTTCAGGATCACCTCTTGATCATTGCTAGCTTCACGACCGTTCCGCTTGCTCTCTTCTCGCTCTTATTTGCGTTGGTTAGCCACCATATATGCTTAGTCGCTGCTGCAACCTCACCACTTTACCCCTTCCTTTCCCATTAAGCTTTGTTAGTCTTGATACCCATGGTAATGGGATTGCTGAGTCCTCGTGGCTCACAGATTACTACAACAACAGTTGCAGGTACAGGTTTTTGCGATGTTCATGACGCGAGAGCGATGTTTGCTTGTTTTGGAGTTCTTCTTCTGCTTCTTCTTCGATCAGGGAATAGGTTCCAGGTTGGCAGCCTGGGCTAGCTGGGTGGATATTGTTTGAGTTTCTGTTTATGATTCATCCGTAGTCGGATGTTGTTCTTGTATGTTGTATTGTTGTATTCATGTGGCATTGTATGCCTTTTGTATGTATCCCCATCTATTATGTAATGTTGATGTAATGATATCCACCTTGCAAAAGCGTCTCAATATGCGGGTCTATCCTTGGTGGGACCTTCGAGTTCCTTTTGGATAGGGTCGCATATTGGGCGTGACAGTATCTCTACTTAGTGCGAAGTTTTTGGCTAGCAAAGATAGGGGCAAGCACCACATGTTGAAGGATCTATGACAATATAACTTCTGTGTGAATATGAACAAACATAAATCCTTAAGTTGTCTTCCTTGTCCAACGTCAACAATTTTGGCATATAATATTTTGATGGGTGCTCACAATCATAAAAGATTTCCAGGATAGTATATTTATATGTGAATCTTCTCTTCCCTTATTAATTCTTTCATGAGTTGCATCATTGACCAATGCTATGTTTTTCAATCTACAATAAAATTTTCTGCTTATACTTTTGTTTGTGTAATGTCATCACTTACCATAAGATTAGCATATGATATTTTTCTTTTATTTCCTTTCTTTTTATTGAAACAAGAGAGTAAATAAGGCAAAACTCAAACTAAACTTTATTATATATCTCGCACATGATTACAAGGATTGATCACTAAGCAAACTCACAAAATTAAAGGATCAAACTAAACTTTTATTCATCTAATAGAAAAAGATAACCATGGATCGAACTAAGAAAGTAAAGGCAAAAGATAGTAGAAATGATACGGTACCGGGGCACCTCTCCCAAACTTGGCGAAAGCCAAGGGGAGTGCCCATACCCGATACTCAGTTTTCTTTCAGTGGTGAAGAAGGAGGTGGTGGTGATGAAGTAGAAGTGATCCGGTCTTTAAGGACCAAGAGACTCTCCAATCTTCGGATGACAATCCGCAGGGAAGCGATGTGCTCCATATGCAGAATATTTTCACGAGTGAGATACTTATTTTGTATACGAACCGTTTGAATGATCCTGAAGGCTGCAATCTCAGTGGGGGTAAGATGAGCATAGTAGGGTTTAAGGATATCTTCCTCTTCCTCATCGGCGGCCAAGATTTGCTCGTCCATCGGCACTTGATCTCTGGTGGCCTCCTTGCTCTTGTCCTCCTTAGCTTCTCCAACGGGGTCTTCTCTTTTCAGCTTGATCTTCATCAACCAAGCATCCTCTTCCATATGATCAGAGGGAGAAGAAGACATGATGCCTGGCTCAACAGATCTGACAGAAAACAGTAAGAAACGAAAACAGGAGATTTCTCCGCGATACGGAGGTCAACAGGTTCGGGAGGTATATAAAGATTTTTTATCTTGGGGAACAAGCAGAACAGAAGAAAAACGGAGTCCGAAAAGTACCCGAGGTGGGCACAACCCACCTCGTGCCCACCAAGGTCACTTTCCTGGAAGTTTCTTATTTTCCTAATTTTGTAAATATTCCAAAACTGACAAAAAATATTTTTGTGGATTTTTCGGAGTCCGTTTACTTACCGTATCACGTACCTCCCTTTTTCATGATTCTGGAGTGTTCCGGAAGGTTTACTTTCTGTGTTCTCCGGTGTCAAAGTTTGGATAATATTGCTTTCAAAATTAATGGGTGTACCTGAGATATAGTGTTTTATTCGTTGCCCATTGATAACCTTCGGGTTAGTACCTTCGGCATTATTTATTTTGATAGCTCCGGATCGATAAACCTCCTCGATGACACAGGGTCCTTCCCATTTGGAGAGGAGTTTTCTTGCAAAGAATCTGAAACGAGAGTTGTACAAAAGAACATTTTCTCCAACTTTGAACTACGCTTTTGGATTCTTTTGTCATGCCATCTTTTAACTTTTTCTTTGAATAACTTTGCATTTTCATAAGCCTGGGTTCTCCATTCATCTAATGAGCTAATATCAAATAACCTCTTTTCACCACCAAGTTTCAAATCAAAATTGAGTTCTTTAATTGCTCAATATGCTTTATATTCTAACTCAAGAGGTAAATGACAAGCTTTTCCATAGACCATTTTATATGGAGACATACCGATAGGATTTTTATAAGCTATTCTATAAGCCCAAAGTGCATCATCTAATTTATTAGACCAATTCTTCCGAGACCTATTGACAGTGTTTTGTAAGATTAGTTTTGTTTCTCTATTTCTAAGTTCAACTTGACCACTAGACTGAGGATGATAAGGTGACGCAATTATATGGTTAACATCATACTTAGCAAGCATTTTACAGAAAGCACCATGAATAAAGTGTGAATCACCATCAGTCATTAAATATCTAGGGACTCCAAACCTTGGGAAAATAACTTCCTTAAGCATTTTAACAGAGGTGTTGTGATCAGCACTACTGGTTGGAATAGCTTCTACCCACTTAGGAACATAATCAATAGCAACCAAAATATGTGTATACCCATTAGAGGAAGGAAAAGGTCCCATGAAATCAAATCCCCAAGCATCAAATGGTTCTACTGCAAGTGAATAATTCATAGGCATTTCTTGGCGCTTACTGATATTACCTATTCTTTGGCATTCATCACAAGACAATACAAACTTATGGGTATCTTTGAAGCGAGTAGGCCAATAAAAACTATATTGCAATACCTTATGAGCAGTTCTGTCTCCCGCGTGATGTCCTCCATAAGCTTCAGAGTGACATTTCCATAGGATTTGTTCCTGTTCATTCTCAGGTACACAACGTCTAATAATACCATCTACTCCTTCTTTATAAAGATGTGGGTCATCCCAAAAGTAATGTCTTAAATCATAGAAGATTTTTTTCTTTTGTTGGTATGTAAAGCTAGGTGGTATGTATTTAGAAACAATATAATTAGCATAGTCAGCATACCAAGGTGTACTATTAGAAACATTTATTGCAGCTAATTGTTCATCAGGAAAGCTATCATTAATAGGTTGTGGGTCATCAAGAATATTTTCAAGCCTAGACAAGTTATCAGCTACGGGGTTCTCTGCTCCTTTCCTATCAGTGGTATGAAAATCAAATTCTTGTAGCAGAAGAACCCACCTAATGAGTCTAGGTTTAGCATCTTTCTTTTCATAAGATATTTTATAGCAGCATGATCGGTGTGAACAATTACTTTAGAATCAACAATGTAAGATCTAAATTTGTCACAAGCAAACACCACTACTAAGAATTATTTTTCAGTAGTAGCATAGTTTCGTTGAGCATTGTCTAGAGTTTTACTAGCATAATGAATAACATACAATATCTTATCAACTCTTTGTCCTAGAACAGCACCAGCAGCATAATCACTAGCATCACACATAATCTCAAAAGGCAAGTTCCAAATAGGTGGTTGAACAACAGGTGCAGTAATTAAGGCTTCCTTTAGTGTTTCTGAGGCTTCTAGACAATCATCATCAAACACAAAGGGAATATCCTTTTGCAAAAGATTCGTAAGAGGCCTAGAAATTTTAGAAAAGTCTTTGATAAACCTCCTATAGAAACCAGCATGACCAAGGAAACTACGAATACCTTTGATATCTTTAGGACATGGCATTTTCTCAATTGCATCAACCTTGGCTTTGTCCGCCTCAACGCCTCTCTCAGAAATTTTATGGCCAAAACAATACCTTCATTAACCATAAAGTGACACTTCTCCCAATTCAAGACAAGATTTGTTTGTTCAAATCTCTGCAAAACTCGATCAAGATTGCTTAAACAATCATCAAAAGACTTCCCATAAACAGAAAAGTCATCCATGAAAACCTCAACAATCTTTTCACAAAAAACAGAGAATATAGCAGTCATACATCTTTGAAAGGTAGTAGGTGCATTACATAAACCAAAAGGCATACATCTATAAGCAAAAGTTCCAAAAGGACAAGTAAAAGTGGTCTTTTCTTGATCAGATTGTAAAACATGTATTTGTGAAAACCTAGAATATCCATCAAGAAAGAAAAAATGTGTGTGCTTAGATAATCTTTCTAACATTTGATCGATAAAAGGTAGACGGTAATGATCTTTTCTTGTTGCTTTGTTTAATTTTCTATAATCAATTACCATTCTATGGCTATGACAATTCTTTGTGGAATGAGCTCATTCTTATCATTAGGAACAACAATAATACCTCCCTTCTTAGGGACAGAATGAACGGGACTTACCCATCTAATATCATCTATAGGACAGATTATACCTGCTTCCAGAAGTTTCAATATTTTCGTTCTTACCACTTCTTTCATCTTCGGGTTTAACCAACGTTGGTGATCAACAACGGGTTTAGCATCAGGTTCCATATTAATCTTCTGCTGACATAGAGTGGGACTAATGCCCTTAAGATCATCAAGAATATATCCAATAGCATCCATGTGCTTCCTTAGAACTTTCAATACTCTTTCTTCTTCAGGTTCTGAAAGGTTAACACTAATAATAACAGGATATATCTTTTTCTCATCAAGATAAGCATATTTCAAAGTGTCTGGCAATTGTTTTAATTCGAACACAGGATCACCTTTAGGTGGAGGAGGACCTCCTAGAGGTTGTTGTTCGAAAAATATTCTATCTATTTCATTTCTTTCATGCATATGCAAATCATTTTCATGGTCTAGCAAGTATTGTTCCAAAGGATCAGTAGGAGGTACAACAATGGAAGCAAGACCAATAATTTCATCCTTACTAGGCAAATCTTTCTTATGAGGTTGTCTACTAAACATGGAAAAATTAAATTCATGAGATTCATCACCAAAGCTAACACCGATAGTTTGTTTCTCACAATCTATTTTGGCATTGACAGTGTTCAAGAAAGGTCTACCAAAAATAATGGGACAAAAGTCATCTTATGGGGAGCTAAGAACAAGAAAATCAGTAGGGTATTTTATTTTCCCACACAAGACTTCAACATCTCTAAGAATCCTAATTTGTGATATAGTATATCTATTAGCAAGTTTAATGGTGACATATGTCTTCTATTTCAGCAGGTGCTATTTCATCCTTAATTTCTTTATATAACGAGAAAGGAATATCACTCACACTAGCACCTAGGTCACATAACCCATGATAACAGTGATCTCCTATCTTGACTGAGACAACATGCATGCCAACAACTGGTCTATGTTTATCTTTTTCTTCAGGTTTGGCAATTCTAGAAGCTTCATCACAGAAGTAAATAACATGCCCATTCTTGGATATATGCCCTAGAGGCAATCATGTATGATGATATTTCCTATGTGTTCATGAATAAAGATAGTCCTTGGACATTATCAATGATATGTATCAGCAAGTATGTGACTTGTTTGTGAGACTATGCAGTGTATGATAACTGTCCTAAAAGGTCCCTAGTCGAAAGGGCGGTGTGGACGCGCACCCGACTAGACTAGCATATGACACGGTCGATGGCTTGGTCTCACTAGCCATGGAGCATTGGATGCTAACCGGATAATATGGACTTGGGAAGGTGTGGTCGGATTCGACGTAGTCGGATCCGAGTCGAGATAAGGTCCGAGTCGGACATACCCAACTATGAGACGCAGCGATATGTCATCTGTGAGTCTCTAGTAC
Source organism: Triticum aestivum (assembly GCF_018294505.1). Taxonomy (NCBI): domain Eukaryota; kingdom Viridiplantae; phylum Streptophyta; class Magnoliopsida; order Poales; family Poaceae; genus Triticum; species Triticum aestivum. The sequence goes on along the minus strand of NC_057795.1, from coordinate 151,858,287 downwards.
AACATACGTTCTATATCCTAAGACCTGAACTTACGCATGTACTCGGGATGGTGACGGACTTACTTTGGGCCGACCAAACGCTACTCCGTGACTGGGTAGTTACAAAGGTAGGTTTTGAGTTTGTCTAGTCCCATGCTGCGAGACATGGTCAAGCAAGATGGGATTTGCCCCTCCGATAAGGAGAGATATACTCTGGGGCCCTCGTGTGATCCGACCAGGATAAGCATGGCCATGCGACAAGGATTATGGGACAATCCGGCTTGTGGTCGGTATCACTCGAACGAGAAAGAGGTCGGGCTAGCACAAGGATGACAGTCTCGCCTTGAGCCCGACAACATATATCGTGTGGCAAAGGGAACAGAAGTATGATGTACAGGTTCTCCTAACCAGCTTCATAGTCTGCTTGGTGGTTGGCACGCCTTGCTAGAGGCCGCTACCAACCGTGCAGGTCGGAGGTGATCCGAACTGTGACCAAGCTGACTTGAACCTAAGGGGTCGCGCGCTTAAGGGAAGGAACCTATGAGGTCAGTTCGTAGGACACTGGTCGGATGTGATCCGAACTGGACTAGGAACGTGACCGAGTAGACTTGTGGGCTTTAGGGTCCGTACGAGGCCCAAGTGTTGAGCCCGCGACGGACGCCTATATAAAGTGGAGGTGCGGCACACTCAGGTGGTTGATCGCTTCGGCGCTGTGACTAGGGTTTGCATGTGTTGCGAATAGCCACCTCCACTCGCCGTCGACTGTGTGATCAGACCTAGCAGTCCGTTGCACGGTGTTCCTCCTGCACGTGCGGATACCGTTAGAGGCGGTGCACTTGCGCCGCTCCGGTGAACTTGTACGTGGGATCGGACGACCGGCTGTTCAAGGGAGATCAGACGAGAAGGAGACAATCCACGTGGACGCGCTGCCCCAACTCTTCTTCCGCTGCACGGCACTGCGTGTCTAGTGGTAACGAACTATGATCCATCTCCCATAGCATGTTGCTGTTGTTCTGCGCGTAGGAAAATTTTAATTTGCAGTCGATGCACCCTACCGTAGAACACAACAGTGGTATCAGAGCCTCTGCTATAGGATTTGGATTCAGATCGTATGCATATTAGATATGTGGAGGCGGCAGATGAGATCTGTTGTCGTTGATAAGATCGGCTAAGTGCACAGTTGATGTGATCAACTGCACATGGGGATCGTTGAGGCTATGTTTTCTGTCAATGGAGATTGATGAGGTCGTGACATGATCTACCCCTACCGATCGGTCATCCGCCATCGGGGTTAACAGTGAAACATAAATCCGAATCGGATTCGCGATGATCGATATGATCGGTCAGATCATAAAATTCGGCATGAATGGAGTTCAGATGCGATCTGTGATTTCCGAACCCCGCCCGCTAACCGGCTAGCAGGACCGCCGTGTGCGTAGCGCCGTGTATTTCGTAGCCGACACACAAACCGGTAGAATGCGATTCTATGCATAACTTTGTTTTGCAGGTTTGATGTGAATAGTATGGCTCATGTGTATGTGATGCATGTGTGTAATTTATACGTGGCCTGCGTATCATGTTTGTCAGCCGGCAGGAGCCAAAGTGATGTCATTATATTGTATAACGACCTGCGTGTCGGCTTGTGACTCTATGTAAAATTCATTACTAGTTGTAGTAGTTGGATAATAGAGATCAGGTTGGTGGCTTGGCGTCCCGGCGTGACAAACAAGATGGGGTTCGTAGATGGTCATCGGAGTCGGAGCCGACTTGGAAGAACGTCCATGAAGGAGCCATACTATTTCACAATATATGTTTATTTGTGATTGTTATGCTTCTTTATTTCTATGCATGTTAGAATGGTAGAATGATCCCTCAAGAATATCAAGCGAATTGCCATCCCCGATGTTGCACCTTCACACGTCAAGTACGTCTAGTAGTGGGCTCATAAAATTGGGGTGTTGCTGGGTGTCCTTGAACTGAAGGGTTCGTGTCAAACACGGACATGCACTGCATTAGGTTAACTTGACAAGTCTATCAAAACGGTTTTGGGCCTTGTGGCAAAGAAGGTTGGGAGCCAGGGTATAAGATACCTTCCCGGCCGACAGGAGTCGTATAGAGACACGATTAGCAAGGAGTTGCTTACTGGATAGGTATGTTGGCTAGCAGTGATGCTAAAGCTCACTAGTCGCATGCGCTAGTCGGATCCTGAATCACTGAGAGTTTGCGGAGGGATGCTGACTTCAGTGGGAGTATTTCTATTTAGGCTAGAACTACTCTACATAAACACATTGCTTAGTGATTGCATATTTTCTATTGTAGATCAATGGCACCACCTGCTCAACCCAACTTTGCATTGAAATCAATTCTGGAAAAGGATAAACTAAATGGAACAAACTTTACCACCTGGTATAGAAATCTGAGAATTGTTCTCAATCACGATAAAAAGGAACATGTTCTAGAGGATCCACTTCCAGAGGAACCTACCGATAATGCTAACGCCACAACTAAGAATGCCTACCAGAAACTCGCTGATGAATCAACGGAGATCAGTTGTCTGATGCTGGCTTGTATGGAGCCCAATTTGCAACAGCATTTCGAAAATGTTGAGGCTTACGATATGATCGAGAGTCTTAAGAGCATGTTTCAGACACAGGCTAGGACCGAAAGGTTCAACATCTGGCGATCCTTGATGGATTGCAAGCTGAAGGAAGGCGATCCATTGAGCCCACATGTGATCAAGATGATCGGATATGTGCAAGCTTTGGATCGTTTGGGCTTCCCGCTCTTGGATGAGCTGGCTACTGATGCTGTTCTAGGTTCTCTTCCGCCCAGCTATGGGATGTTCATCTCAAACGATCATATGCATGGGATGCTCAAAGTGGCAGAGCAGGATATTAAGAAAGGCACGCATCAAGTGTTGATGGTGCAGAGATCGGCTAAGTTCAAGAAGAGTTGGTCCAAGAAAAAGGCTAAGGCAACGGGCACGGAGACGGTAACCTCCGCCGCTGCACCAAAGTCTGGACCGGACTCGAAGACCGTTTGCTATCACTGCAAGGAGACCGGTCACTGGAAGAGGAACTGTAGCAAGTGGCTTGTAGAGCATGGCAAGAAGGCCGGAAATGCTTCTTCAGGTAAAGGTACACTTGTTGCATATGTTATAGACATTTACCTTGCTGACATACCTAGTAGCTCTTGGGCATTTGATACCAGATCGGTTGTTCATATTTGCAACTCGATGTAGGGGCTGGTAAGAACTAGGCGTGTGGCACAAGGGGAGATTGACATCAGGGTCGGCAACAAAGCAAGAGTTGCTGCGTTAGAGGTCGGCACGATGCAGCTCCAGCTTCCTTCTGGATTCATTATGCAATTGAATAATTGTTATTACATTCCTACACTTAGTCGGAACATTATTTCTGCCTCATGTTTGATGAGTCAAGGTTATGAATTCAATTTAAAGGAAAATGGTTGTTCGATATTTTTGAATGGTATGTTCCACGGCTATGCACCCATTATTGATGGGCTATTTATATTGAATCTAGAACAGGAACCAGTCTATAATGTGAATGTCAAGAGGCATAAGCCTAATGAGATAAATCCGACATACTTCTGGCATTGCCGGCTTGGACACATTAGTCTGAAACGCATGAAGAAGCTCCATGATGATGGGCTCCTAACTTCGTCCGACTTCGGGTTGTTCGAGACATGTGAAACATGCTTGCTCGGCAAGATGACTAACTCTCCTTTCGCAAAGAGTTGCGAGAGGGCATCCGAGCTGTTGGAACTTGTACATAGTGATGTATGTGGTCCAATGAGCACAACTGCCAGAGGTGGCTATCAGTACTTCGTGACTTTTATCGACGACTTGAGTAGATATGGATATATCTATTTGATGAGGCACAAGTCGGAGACTTTTGAAAAGTTCAAAGAGTTTCAGAACGAGGTTGATAATCAGCTCGGCAAGACTATAAAGCTTCTGCGATCTGATCGTGGAGGTGAGTACATGAGCCAGGAGTTTGATGATCATCTAAAAAGTCGAGGTATAGTACCTCAGCTCACACCTCTAGGTACACCACAAAGAAACGGCATGTCGGAACGGAGGAATAGGACCTTATTGGACATGGTCCGGTCTATGATGAGCAAATCGGATTTACCCTTGTCATTCTGGGGATACGCTCTAGAAACTGCAGCTTTCACACTTAACAGGGTACCATCAAAATCCGTAGACAAGATGAGATGTGGGCCGGGAAGAGTCCCAGTTTGTCTTTTCTAAAGATTTGGGGTTGTGAAGCATTTGTCAAGCGAATTATGTCAGACAAGCTTACACCCAAGTCGGATAAATGCATATTCATGGGATATCCGAGGGAAACCTTGTGATATAGCTTCTACAACCGGGAAGGGAACAAAGTGTTTGTTACTCAGAACGGGGTTTTCCTTGAGAAAGAGTTTCTCAGTCGGGAGGCCAGTGGGAGGACGGTTCGACTCGAAGAAATTCGAGGACCACTTAGGGATGGCTCGGCTGGTGATGAGATCATACCGGAGTTAGTTAGGGAACCTATAGTGGAAGCGACACCGGAACCACAGAGGTCGGAAAGATTGCGTAGAGTGTGTGATGTATTGTTGCTAGAAAGCGACGAGCCGGCCACGTATGCAGAAGCGATGGTGAACCCAGATTTCGAGGCATGGCTGGAGGCCATGAGATCCAAGTTAAAGTCCATGGATGAGAATCAAGTCTGGGACTTGGTTGATCCGCCGCCTGGCGTAACGACCATTGGTTGCAAATGGGTCTTTAAGAAGAAAACCGATGTGGATGGAAATGTTCAGATCCACAAAGCTCGGCTTGTCGCTAAGGGTTATGGAAAAGTTCAAGGAATTGACTACGACAAGACTTACTCGCCGGTAGCGATGCTAAAATCAGTGAGGATCATACTAGCTATAGCTGCATATTTCGATTACGAGATATGGCAGATGGATGTCAAAACAGCTTTCCTACATGGAAATTTAACCGAGGATGTGTATATGATACAGCCCGAGGGTTTTGTTGATCCGACTAGCACTAGTAAGGTATGCAAGCTCAAGAGATCCATTTATGGGTTGAAGCAAGCATCTCGGAGTTGGAACATTCGTTTTGATGAGGTCGTCATTGGTCTCGGTTTCATCAAAAGCGAAGAGGACTCTTGTTTATACAAGAAGTTAAGTGGGAGCTCGATAGTGTTTTTGATCTTGTATGTGGACGACATACTACTGATCGGGAACGATGTTTCGATGCTGAACTCGGTCAAGGAATCATTGAATGGCAAGTTTTCAATGAAAGATCTTGGTGAGGTTGTGTATATTTAGGCATTAAGATCTATAGAGATAGATCGAGGAGGCTGCTCGGCTTGAGCCAGAGCACGTACATTGATAAAGTGTTGAAGCGGTTCAACATGAGTGAGGCGAAGAAAGGGTTCTTGCCACTCTCACATGGTATAAGGCTAAGCGAGACTCGAAGTCTTTCGACATCTGATGAGCGAAGCAGGATGAGTAGGATTCCGTATGCCTCTGCAATCGGATCCATCATGTATGCCATGATATGTACAAGGCCTAATGTTGCTTTTGCAATAAGCCTAACAAGCAGATACCAGGCCAACCCAGGTGAGAGTCACTGGGCAGCGGTAAAGACTATTTTGAAGTACCTGAAAAGGACTAAAGAGATGTTCCTAGTTTATGGAGGTGAGTAAGAGCTCGTCGTATGGGGTTGTGCCGATGCTAGTTTCCAAACCGAAAGAGATGATTGTCGATCACAGTCCGGATTCGTGTACGTCCTGAACGGAGGAGCAGTGCACTGAATGAGTTCCAAGCAGGATACGGTGGCCGATTCTACCATAGGAGCCGAATACATTGCGGCTTGTGAAGCTCCAAAGGAAGGTGTTTGGATCCAGCATTTTCTGGATGATCTTGGTATTTTCCCAGCCTCGGTGAAACCGTTGGACCTTTATTGTGATAATTCTGGTGCCATCGCACAAGCCAAGGAGCCGAGGAATCACCACAAGGTCAGACACATAGATCGGAAATATCACCTGATACATAAGATCGTAAAGAATGGTGATGTAGAGTTATGCAAGATTCACACGGATGCAAATGTTGCAGATCCGTTGACTAAGCCGCTTACACAACCCAAGCATGAGGGGCACGTTAGAGCTATGGGCATTCGATGTCTATTTGATTGACTCTAGTGCAAGTAGGAGACTGTTGGAGATATGCCCTAGAGGCAATCATGTATGATGATATTTCCTATGTGTTTATGAATAAAGATAGTCCTTGGACATTATCAATGATGTGTATCAGCAAGTACGTGACTTGTTTGTGAGACTATGCATTGTATGATAACTGTCCAAAAAGGTCCCTAGTCGAAAGGGCTGTGTGGACGCGCAGCCAACTAGACTAACATATGACACGGTCGATGGCTTGGTCTCACTAGCCATGGAGCATTGGATGCTAACCGGATAATATGGACTTGGAAAGGTCTGATCGGATTCGACGTAGTCGGATCTGAGTCGAGATAAGGTCCGAGTCGGACAGACCCACCTATGAGACGCAGCAATATGTCATCTGTGAGTCTCTAGTACAACATACATTCTATGTCCTAAGACCTGAGCTGACGCATGTACTCGGGATGGTGACAGACTTACTTTGGGCCGACCAAACGCTACTCCGTGACTGGGTAGTTACAAAGGTAGGTTTCGGGTTTGTCTAGTCCCATGCTGCGAGACATGGTCGAGCAAGATGGGATTTGCCCCTCCGATAAGGAGAGATATACTCTGGGCCCCTCGTGTGATTCGACCAGGATAAGCATGGCCAAGCGACAAGGATTATGAGATAATACAGTTTGTGGTCGGTATCACTGGAACGAGAAAGAGGTCGGCCTAGCACAAGGATGACAGTCTCGCCTTGAGCCCGACAACATATATCATGTGGCAAAGGGAACAGAAGTATGATGTACATGTTCGCCTAACCAGCCTCATAGTCTGCTTGGTGGTCAGCACGCCTTGCTAGAGGACGCTACCAACCGTGCAGGTCGGAGGTGATCCGAACTGTGACCAAGCTGACTTGAACCTAAGGGGTCGCGTGCTTAAGGGAAGGAACCTACGAGGTCGGTTCGTAGGACACTGGTCGGATGTGATCCGAACTGGACTAGGAACGTGACCGAGTAGACTTGTGGGCTTTAGGGTCCGTACGAGGCCCAAGTGTTGAGCCCGTGATGGACGCCTATATAAAGTGGAGGTGCGGCACACTCAGGTGGTTGATCGCTTCGGCGCTGCGACTAGGGTTTGCATGTGTTGCGAATAGCCACCTCCACTCGCCGCCGGCTGTGTGATCGGACCTAGCAGTCCGTTGCATGGTGTTCCTCCTGCATGCGCGGATACCGTTAGAGGCGGTGCACTTGTGCCGCTCTAGCAAACTTGTACATGGGATCGGACGACCGGCTGTTTGAGGGAGATCGGACAAGAAAGAGACAATCCACGCGGACGCGCGGCCTCAACTCTACTTCCGCTGCACGATACTGCGCGTCTAGTGGTAATGATCTATGATCCATCTCCTGTAGCATGTTCTTGGTTGTTCTGCGTGTAGGAAATTTTAGTTTGCAGTCGACGCACCCTATCGTAGCACCCAACACGGAGAGGGGGATTCGTCGCTGTCGTCATCATCAACCATCCTCCATCACCAATTTCATGATGCTCACCGCCGTGCGTGAGTAATTCCATCTTAGGCTTGCTGGACGGTGATGGGTTGGATGAGATTTACCATGTAATCAAGTTAGTTTTGTTAGGGTTTGATCCCTAGTATCCACTATGTTCTGAGATTGATGTTGCTATGACTTTCCTATGCTTAATGCTTGTCACTAGGGCCCGAGTGCCATGATTTCAGATCTGAACCTATTATGTTTTCATGAATATATGTGTGTTCTTGATCCTATCTTGCAAGTCTATAGTCACCTATTATGTGTTATGATCCGACAACCCCGAAGTGACAATAATCGGGATACTTCTCGGTGATGAACGTAGTTTGAGGAGTTCATGTATTCACTATGTGCTAATGCTTTGTTCCGGTTCTCTATTAAAAGGAGACCTTAATATCCCTTAGTTTCCGCTAGGACCCCGCTGCCACGGGAGGGTAGGACAAAAGATGTCATGCAAGTTCTTTTCCATAAGCACGTATGACTATTTACGGAATACATGCCTACATTACATTGCTGAATTGGAGCTAGTTCTGTGTCACCCTATGTTATAGCTATTACATCAGGAATCGCATCCGACATAATCATCCATCATTGATCCAATGCCTACAAGCTTTTCACATCTTGTGTTTCGCTTATTTACTTTTCCGTTGCTATTGTTACAATCACTACAAAACCCAAAAACATTACTTTTGCTACCGTTACCTTTATTATCATACCACTTTGCTACTAAATACTTTGCTACAGATACTAAGTTATCCAAGTGTGGTTGGATTGACAACTCAACTGCTAATACTCAAGAATATTCTTTGTCTCCCCTTGTGTCGAATCAATAAATTTGGGTTAAATATTTTACCCTCGAAAGATGTTGCGATCCCCTACACTTGTGGGTTATCAAGACTAATTTCTGGCGCCGTTGCCGGGGAGCATAGCTCTATTCTCTGAGTCACTTGGGATTTATATTTGTTGATCACCATGAAGAACTTGAAAGACGCGAAAACTATGATTTTTCCCTCAACTACGAGGGGAGGTAAGGAACTGCCATCTAGCTCTGCACTAGATTATCCTTCTGTTTTGAGTAAGCTTGCAACACCTAAACCTGCTACTGCTATGAATTCTGATATGTCGCATGTTATTGATGATGCCACTTCTGCTATGCATGATACTTATGATGAAACTACTTCTGTGCGTGATACTACTTTGCCATTAGGTGAATTTCTTGATGAACAACTTGCTAGGGCTAGGGAGAACAAAATTATTGAGAATGAAATTATTGATGATAGTGATGATGAAGGTTCTCCCAATGATTATGAATTGCCTGTTGTTCCTGAGGGTTATGTTATGAATGAAGAAGCTGCTAGAGCTATCTTTGCTTGCAATGATAGATATGATCTTAAAAAGTTATTAGCTAAATGGAAGCAGCAGTCTCTTAATGCTAGAATGAAACCTGACCCTGCTTTTGTTACTTCACCTATCTGTGTTACGAATAAGGATTATGAAATCTCTGTTGATCCTGAGATTATTACTTTAGTTGAATCTGATCCTTTTTATGGCCTTGAATCTGAAACTGTTGTGGCACATCTTACCAAGTAGAATGATATAGCCACCCTGTTTACTCATGATGATAAATCTTGCTATTATTATATCCTTAAGATATTTCCATTCTCATTAAAGGGTGATGCTAAAACTTGTTATAATTCTCTTGCTCCTGGTTGTGTGCGTAGTCCCCAGGATATGATTTATTACTTCTCTGCTAAATATTTCCCTGCTCATAAAAAACAAGCTGCCTTGCGGGAAATATATAATTTTGTGCAAATCGAAGAAGAGAGTCTCCCATAAGTTTGGGGGAGGCTTCTCCGATTACTTAATGCTTTGCCTGATCATCCTCTTAAGAAAAATGAAATACTTGATATCTTTTATAATGGACTAACCGATGCTTCCAAGGACTACTTGGATAGTTGTGTTGGTTGTCTTTTCAGGGAAAGAACAGTCGACGAAGCTGAATTACTATTGAATAATATGTTGACTAATGAAAATAATTGGACCCTTCCTGAGCCAATTCCCGAGGCAATTCCTGAACCAATTGAGCCAACTCCTGAGCCTATTCCTAAACCCACTCCGAAGAAGAGAGGTGTTTTATTTCTCAGTCCTAAAGAGATGCAAGAGGCAAAGAAATCAATGAAAGAAAAGGTATTAAAGCTGAAGATGTTAAGAATTTACCACCTATTGAAGAAATACATGGTCTTAATATACCGCCTGTTGAAGAACCACATTGTCTTGATAACCCGACACAGGTAGTAAAGGTAAATTCTCTCTATAGATATGATAAAGTTGAAATCCCCTCTACTAAATTTCATATCCCATGTTTAGATGAATTTGATGACTTTATGGCTAGACAAGAAAGCTTTAATGCTTATGTTGGTAGAGAGTTAAAGAATAATTCTTTTGAGATAGGATGCGTGAGTGATAATATGGCTAGAGTTAAAGGTGAACTCAAACTCATTAGCAAATATGCTTCTATGGTTGCTACTCAAGCTGAGCAAGTACTTAAAGCTCAAAATGATTTGCTTGATGAATTAAATAATAAACATGACTTTGCTGTTAGAGTGGCTACTAGAACTGGTAGAATGACTCAGGAACCTTTGTATCCTGAAGGCCACCCTAAGAGAATCGAGCAAGATTCTTAGAGAAATAATTTAGAGGCACCTAGTTCTTCTAAAAAGAAGAAAAAGAAAAACGATAGAACTTTGCATGCTTCTAGTGAACCTACTGTAAACACACCTGAGAATCCCAATGATATTTCTATTTCTGATGCTGAAACACAATCAGGTGATGAACATGACCCTAGTGATAATGTTAATGATAATGTTCATGTTGATGCTCAACCTAGCAAAAACAATGAAGTAGAGATTGAACCTGTTGTTGATCTTGATAACCCACAATCAAAGAATCAACGTTATGATAAGAGAGATTTTGTTGCTAGGAAGCATGGTAGAGAAAGAGAACCATGGGTTCAGAAACCCATGCCCTTTCCTCTTAAACCATCCAAGACAAAGGATGATGAGGATTTTGAGCGCTTTGCTGAAATGATTAGACCTATCTTCTTATGTATGCGCTTAACTGATATGCTTAAAGTAAATCCTTATGCTAAGTATATGAAGGATATCATTACAAATAAAAGAAAGATACCGGAAGTTGAAATTTCCACCATGCTTGCTAATTACACTTTTAAGGGTGGAATACCAAAGAAAATTGGAGATCCAGGTGTACCAACTATACCATGCTCCATTAAAAGAAATTATGTTAGAACTGCTTTATGTGATCTTGGAGCCGGTGTTAGTGTTATGCCTCTCTCTTTATATCATAGACTTGAATTGAATAAGTTGACACCTACTAAAATATCTTTGCAAATGGCTGATAAATCAACTGCTATACCTGTCGGTATTTGTGAGGATGTGCCTATTGTGGTTGCAAATGTCACTATCTTAACGGACTTTGTTATTCTTGATATTCCCAAGGATGATAGTATGTCGATTATCCTTGGTAGACCCTTTTTGAATACTGCAGGGGCTATTATTGATTGCAACAAAGGCAATGTCACTTTTCATGTTAATGGTAATGAGCATACGATACATTTTCCGAGGAAACAATCTCAAGTTCATAGCATCAATTCTATTGGAAAAGTTCCAACTATCATTATTGGAGGTTTTGAATTTCCTATTCCTACTGTCAAGAAAAAGTATGATATTATTATTATTGGGGATGTTCATATCCCCGTTGAGGTAACTTAGTGCTATTCGAAATTTATCCGGTTCCATGTTATTCGGAATGAGTTTGTTAACAAGACTTGATCAACCTTGTTGGTGGATTCATTTTGATGATCACGAGATGGATGAAACTACAAGGCACAACCTTCTGTACCCTATTTTTACTTTCTATTATTTAGAATAAATAAATCAAAAATAGTATTATCTGCCTGTTTTCTGAATTATCCGTGCATTAAAAAAATATCCCAAAAATAAAAGTGCTCCAAATGCCCTACAAATTTAGTATTATTTTTTATGGAATATTTGTGGATTTTAGGCACTGAAATCACTGTAGGAGGGGCAAGCACCAGGCCACGAGAGTGGAGGGCACGCCCACCTACCCTGGGCGCGCCCCCCTGTCTCGTGGGCCCCTGGTGGGCCCCCTCCAGTTATGCCAGCACCCACACACTCCATCTTCTTCCCAAAAAATCCCCATCCAGCTCAAGCATGAGTTCTAGCTCATTTTGCTGCGATTTTTGATCTCCTTGCTCAAAGCTCCATTCACAAAACTGCTTTGGGAGATTGTTGCTTGAAAAAGAATTATGTCTAGGACAATGTACCAAGGTGGTTCCTCGGTAAAGAAAGGACCCAGGATTGCTATACGTGAGCAAGATGTTGAATTACCGAGGGACGCGGATGTATGAGCTTGTGAGTGGCCATCCGATGATTTTATGGTCGAAGCAGGCTTTAAGGAGGAATTTGACGCGTATGTGCGTAATGCTGAGTTGGAGGACTTCTTACAATATAAGTGTCCTCAGTACTATCAATTGACTGATTCCTTTGTGCAGAGGTTTAAATATAACTGTACGCGTAATTCTCCTAGTGTCATATTTGATATTTATGATACATCTTATACCATGGACTTAGAGGATTTTACAACTGCTTGCAAACTTCCGCAGTGGGGTAATATTAATGATCCCCACAAATCTGAATTTAGAGATTTTCTTGCTAGTATTACTGTGGGGGAATCCAGGGACATATCACAAGCTACCATAGGGAGTATTCATTTTCCTGCTATACATTATTTTGCTCTCTTCATTGGTAGATGCATTAACAGTAAAGATGAAGCATGTCATATGTGTGTCCCTGATCTTTGTGTCCTCAAGAGTGTTGTGTTAGGTTATAAAGGTTATAACTTGGGGGCAACAGTTGCACGTAGGTTGCAGAATAATGGTAGAGCTGGATATTTATTTGGAGGAATTTATGCAACCCGTGTGGCTAATTATCTTGGTATAGCCCCACGAGAGGGGGATATGATGTTAGCTCCTGCTTATTTAGATTATGACGCTATGGTCAACCATCATTTTCTTAGGAGGAATGAACAATTCCTCCAATATCGACTAATCTATGACAGACACAACGTCTTCCATTTTACTCTTCCTGCTCCTCTCCTTTTTGATTATCAGGAAAAAGGAAGATATGTTGTTACCAGGGAGGAAGCAGCTGAACACGGGGGGAGAGCGGAGGCAGCTCGTCAACATGCCGCTGCTCAGGAGGCGGTTGTTGCTGCATCTCAGTATGACCTCAGCTACAACTACGGATATCAGCCAGGCGGTCCTTGGTATTAGACCAACTTAGGCCAAAAGCCTAAGCTTGGGGGAGTACGTATTTCTCACCGACTTTACATTCATGTTCACACACTAGTCGTCGGTGCTCATACTCTTTCATTGTATTATCCATGCTAGTTTCATTTCCTTTTTCTCGCTTTCTTCTTGTGTGTTTGATAAACCTTAAGAAAAAACCAAAAAAATTAGTTAGTTTAATTTCCATGCTTGTAGTAGAAATTAAAATGAAAACCCAAAAAGATTTCTCGTTCTTCTTCTTACTTGTTGGGAGCTTTCCCGTGTAAATAGTTTTATTTTATTTTATTTTCTTTGGGGGTCGAGAGGAGAAGACCATATTTAAAATATTTAGTGGCTCTCATATGCATGATTGTTTATTTAACTTAGAGCCCATATTACCTTGTCTTCTCTCTTTAGTTGAATGCTTGCAGATTCCAGCTTAGTCCAATGCACGTGCACTATTATTATTATACACATCGTTCGGTCGTGCAAGTGAAAGGCAATAATGACGATATATGATGGACTTATTGAGATGAGAAAAGCTAGTATGAACTCGACCTCTCTTGTTTTTGTAAATATGATGAGTTCATTGTTTCCGATTCATATTATGAAGTAAACATATTTGCAATGACATTTAGAGATTATAGTTGCTTGTGCCGTGCTTGATTAGATATGAGTTATAATGGTTTACCTTGCGTGCCAACATGCTATTAGAATGATTATGATGTGGTATGATGGGATGGTATCCTCCTTTGAATGAATTGAGTGACTCGACTTAGCACATGTTCACGCATGTAGTTGAAACAAATCAACATAGCCTTCATGATATTTATGTTCATGGTAGATTATATCCTACTCATGCTTGTACTCGGTGTGAATTAATTTTAATGCATGTTCATGACTATTGTCGTTCTCTCAGTTGGTCGCTTCCCAGTCTTTTGCTAGCCTTCACCTGTACTAAGCGGGAATACTGCTTGTGCATCCGAACTCCTTAAACCCCAAAGTTGTTCCATATGAGTCCATCATACCTTCCTATATGCGGTATTTACCTGCCGTTCCAAGTAAATTTGTATGTGCCAAACTCCAACCCTTCAAGTGAAATTCTGTTTTGTATGCTCGAGCAACTCATGTTACAACTAGGTGAAAGATCGTGGATGTCGCCTAGAGGGGGGGTGAATAGGCGCTTTAAAATAATTACGGTTAAGGCTTGAACAAATGCGGAATAAACCTAGCGGTTAATTTGTCAAGCACAAAACCTAAAACAACTAGGCTCACCTATGTGCACCAACAACTTATGCTAAGCAAGATAAGCAACTATGTGATAGCAAGATATATGACAAAAACATTATGGCTATCACAAAGTAAAGTGCATAAGTAAAGGGCTCGGGTAAGAGATAACCGAGGCACGCTGAGACGACGATGTATCCCGAAGTTCACACCCTTGCGGATGCTAATCTCCGTTTGGAGCGGTGTGGAGGCACAATGCTCCCCAAGAAGCCACTAGGGCCACCGTAATCTCCTCACGCCCTCGCACAATGCAAGATGCCGTGATTCCACTAAGGGACCCTTGAGGGCGGTCACCGAACCCATACAAATGGCAACCCTTGGGGGCGGTCACCGAACCCGTACACTTTGGCAACCCTTGGGGCGGTCACCGGAACCCGTCAAAATGCTCGGCGCGATCTCCACAACCTAATTGGAGACCCCGACGCCTGCCCGGAGCTTTACACCACAATGATTGAGCTCCGAACACCACCAACCGTCTAGGGCGCCCAAGCACCCAAGAGGAACAAGCTCAAGGGCACCAAGAACCCAAGAGTAATAAGCTTCTCACACTTCACTTCCACGTATCACCGTGGAGAACTCAAACCGATGCACCAAATGCAATGGCAAGGGCACACAGAGTGCCCAAGTCCTTCTCTCCCAAATCCCACCAAAGCAACTAATGCTAGGGAGGAAAATGAGAGGAAGAACGAAAGAAGAACACGAAGAACTCCAAGATCTAGATCCAAAGGGTTCCCCTCACGAAAAGGAGAAAGTGATTGGTGGAAATGTGGATCTAGATCTCCTCTCTCTTTTCCCTCAAAAACTAGCAAGAATCCATGGAGGGATTGAGAGTTAGCAAGCTCGAAGAAGGTCAACAATGGGGGAAGAACACGAGCTCAAAGGATAAGTCTCAATGGGGAAGAAGACCCTCTTTTATAGGTGGGGAGAAAAACCAACTGTTATCCCCCCACTCAGCCCGCACGACGCGGTACTACCGCAGGGAGCTGCGGTACTACCGCGGTTGGCTGTGGTACTACCGCTGCAGGTTGTGGTACTACTGCATGTGCAGCTCTGGCCAGATGAAGGCATGTTGCACAGGGCAACGAGCGGTAGAACCACCGGAGCGGTACTACCGCGCGCCCCTACGGTACAACCGTAAGGCAGGCAACACTAGGCGCAGAGAAAGCACGGACGTAAAAAATTACTTCCGTACCTACTTCCGCTGAGGGAGGACCTGCGCAAAACTCCGGCACGGTACTACCGCACACGAAGAGCGGTACTACCGCGTAGGGCGCGGATGTAAAAAATTACATCCGCCCCTACTTCCGCTCATGCTGCTAAGCCTGGCCAGAGCCCACGGTACTACTGCGCTCGCGGCACGGTACTACCGCGTAGGGCGCGGATGTAAAAAATTACATCCGCCCCTACTACCGCTCGAGCAGCTGCGCCTGGCCTGAGGCCACGGTACTACCGCTCCCACAGAGCGGTACTACCGCAAGGGCCTGCGGTACTACCGCTCCGGAGAGCAGTACTACCGCATGCCCCAGATCAGCAACACTAGGAGTCCTTCATTTTGCAGAGAAGACAACAGAGGGAAACAATAAAACCAGAACTGCCATAACTTCTGCAAATGAGCTCCGAATTGAGCAAACTCAAGCTTGTTGGATACAAGACAACGAGTAGCATCAAAACAGGGGAGGTATGCCTAACAAGAGAGGAGAGGAACCTCCAACAGAGAAGAACCGGCAGAACCTCCAACATCGAAAACATCATAGAAGATGCATGCAAACTCCGTTTTCGATGAACTCGAGCTTGTCATAAAAATGACCATAAGCTCCAAAACTCACAAGGAGAAGAACCAAACAAGAACCAATAAAGATGATGCAAGGATGCAATGGTTTGAGCTCTCTACGAACAATACGATCAAGCAACTCATCAAGAGCCCCCCTTGATAGTACGGCAATCTATCCTATAACCCGGTCTCCCACAACTACCATGAGACCGGTAAAATAGAAAACCTATCAAGGGCAAACCTTTGCCTTGCAAAAAGTCCACTTGAGCTAGTTGATGACGATCTACTCCTCCTCAAGATGGACCACCTCTCTTGATTGCGTTGGCTCGATGAAGACTAGTTGATTGCTCCCCCATACTCAACTATGGGTGAGCCCCTCTTCCGCTCATCTTCACAAGTCCATTGTCACCACAATGGATAGCAAGCTTCAAGCACTTGATCTCTTCGTGATGCATCACTTGAACTTGCACACCGCAACCTAACCCCACAAAGAACTCTCACGAAGACCATGGGTTAGCACACAGAGCGTAATGGACAATGCTTACCATACCATGGGATCACTTGATCCCTCTCGGTACATCTTCTATGCTTTGTGAGTTGATCAACTTGATCCACTCTTGACTTAGTCTTGATCAACCTTGAAACTTTGCAACTCTCTTCATTTGGATGATGTCTTGAAGGTAAACATGAATGATCACACAACCTTCTTCTTCAAGACATGCTTACAATAAGCTCAACATTCACATGACCAATCTTTGGACAATTCCTTAATAGCACCTTGGTCAACTCATAAACTCCTTGAAACCAACACATGGACTTCAAGAAAAGCCTATGGACAAATCCTTCAAATATAACTCAAGACAACCATTAGTCCATGGAGATTGTCATCAATTACCAAAACCAAACATGGGGGCACCGCATGTTCTTTCACTAGGGCTGCCTATATCTTCCATGCTAGGTGGGTTATTCTCAAGAGGAGTGGACTCCGCTCCTCATTCACGAGAAAGGGGCCGGTAACCGGGATGCCCAGTCCCATGATCCAAAAAGATCAAAGCAAATCAAAATAATTAAACAAAACTCCCCCAGGGTTGTTGTTAGTTGGAGGCACTCGTTGTTTCGAGCAAGCCATGGATTGATGCTTGTTGGTGGTTGGGGAGTATAAACCTTTACCATTCTGTTTGGGAACTGCCTATAATGCATGTAGTATGGAAGATACAGCCATCTCATAATTGTTGCGTTGACAGCAAATATGCCACTCAAAATGTTATTCCTCTCTATTTTAAAATCGAGCTCTGGCACCTCTACAAATCCTTGGTTCCCTCTGCGAAGGGCCTATCTATTTACTTTTATGTTGAGTCATCACCCTTCTTATTAAAAATCACCCGCTGGAGAGCACACTGTCATTTGCATTCATTACTATTGGTTTATATTGGGTATGACTTGAGTGGATCTCTTTTACCATGAATTACAATGTTTAGTCAGTCCTTGATCTTTAAAGGTGCTCTGCATTTATGTTTTGCGGTCTCAGAAAGGGCTAGCGAGATACCATTTTGTTATATCATGTTATGATTATTTTGAGAAAGTGTTGTCATCCGAGTTTTATTATTATGGCTCGCTAGCTGATTATGTTATTGATATGAGTAATTGTGAGACCTGGGTGTTATTATGAGTATGGTTAGTTCATAATATTTGCTGAAACCTGAGTGATGGCTTTGCATGTTACAACAACAAGAGCAAACATAGTTTGTAAAAGTTTTTCTTTACCACTTTCAGTTTATCAACTGAATTGCTTGAGGACAAGCAAAGGTTTAAGCTTGGGGGAGTTGATACGTCTCCAACGTATCTACTTTTCCAAACACTTTTGCCCTTGTCTTGGACTCTAACTTGCATAATTTGAATGAAACTAACCCGGACTGACGTTGTTTTCAGCAGAACTGCCATGATGTTGTTTTATGTGTAGAAAACAAAAGTTCTCGGAATGTCCTGAAAATCCACGGAGGCACTTTTTGGAAAATATAAAAAATACTGGCGAAAGAATCAAGACCAGGGGGGCCCACACCCTATCCACGAGGGTGGGGGGCGCGCCCCCCTGTCTCGTGGGCCCCCTGAGGCTCCACCGACCTCAACTCCAACTCCATATATTTCGTCTCACGGAGAAAAAAAATCAAAGAGAAAGTTTCATCGCGTTTTACGATAAGGAGCCGCCACCAAGCCCTAATATCTCTTGAGAGGGCTGATCTGGAGTCCATTCGGGGCTCCGGAGAGGGGGATTCGTCGTCGTCGTCATCATCAACCATCCTCCATCACAAATTTCATGATGCTCACCACCGTGCGTGAGTAATTCCATCGTAGTCTTGCTGGACGGTGATGGATTGGATGAGATTTACCATGTAATCAAGTTAATTTTGTTAGGGTTTGATCCCTAGTATCCACTATGTTCTGAGATTGATGTTGCTATGACTTTGCTATGCTTAATGCTTGTCACTAGGGCCCGAGTGCCATGATTTCAGATTTGAACCTATTATGTTTTCATGAATATATGTGTGTTCTTGATCCTATCTTGCAAGTCTATAGCCACCTATTATGTGTTATGATCCGACAACCCCGAAGTGACAATAATCGGGATACTTCTCGGTGATGACCGTAGTTTGAGGAGTTCATGTATTCACTATGTGCTAATGCTTTGTTCCGGTTCTCTATTAAAAGGAGACCTTAATATCCCTTAGTTTCCTCTAGGAACCCGCCGCCACGGGAGGGTAGGACAAAAGATGTCATGCAAGTTCTTTTCCATAAGCACGTATGACTATTTATAGAATACATGCCTACGTTACATTGATGAATTGGAGCTAGTTCTATGTCACCCTATGTTATAGCTATTACATGAGGAATTGCATCCGACATAATCATCCATCACATATCCAATGCCTACGAGCTTTTCACATCTTGTGTTTCGCTTATTTACTTTTCCGTTGCTATTGTTACAATCACTACAAAACCCAAAAACATTACTTTTGCTACTGTTACCTTTATTATCATACCACTTTGCTACTAAATACTTTGCTACAGATACTAAGTTATCCAGGTGTGGTTGAATTGACAACTCAACTGCTAATACTCAATAATATTCTTTGGCTCCCCTTGTGTCGAGTCAATAAATTTGGGTTGAATACTTTACCCTCGAAAGTCTATAAATTTTGATTGCTCCATGTTACTTTATCTACTGTTTTGGACTATATTGGGCTTTATTTTCCACTTTTATAATACTTTTGGGACTAACCTATTAACCGGAGGCCCAGCCCAGAATTGCTGTTTTTTGCCTTTTTCAGTATTTCGAAGAAACAGAATATCAAACGGAGTCCAAACGGAATGAAACCTTCGGGATCGTGATTTTCCAACCGAACGTGATCCAGGAGACTTGGACCCTACTCCAAGAAGCCTTCGAGGAGGTCACGAGGGTGGAGGGCGCGCCCCCGACCTCGTGGGCCCTTCGGAGCTCCACCGACGTACTCCTTCCTCCTATATATACCTACGTATCCCCGAACGATCAGAACAGGAGCCAAAAACCTAATTCCACTGCCGCAACCTTCTGTATCCACGAGATTCCATCTTAGGGCCTGTTCCGGAGCTCCGCCGGAGGGGGCATCCACCATGGAGGGATTCTACATCATCACCATAGCCCCTCCGATGAAGTGTGAGTAGTTTACTTCAGACCTTCGGGTCCATAGCTAGTAGCTAGATGGCTTCTTCTCTCTTTTTGGATCTCAATACAATGTTCTCCCCCTCTCTCCTGGAGATCTATTCGATGTAATCTTCTTTTTGCGGTGTGTTTGTTGAGACCAATGAATTGTGGGTTTATGATCCAGTATTATCTATGGAAAATATTTGATTCTTCTCTGAATTCTTTTATGTATGATTGAGTTATCTTTGCAAGTCTCTTTGAATTATCCTTTTTGGTTTGGCCAACTAGATTGGTAGTTCTTGCAATGGGAGAAGTGCTTAGCTTTGGGTTCAATCTTGCGGTGTCCTTACTCAGTGATAGAAAGAGTTGCAAGGCACGTATTGTATTGTTGCCATCGAGGATAACAAGATGGGGTTTTTTATCATATTGCATGAATCTATCCCTCTACATCATGTCATCTTGCTTACGGCGTTACTCTATTTTTACTTAGTACTGTAGATGCATGCTGGATAGCGGTCGATGAGTGGAGTAATAGTAGTAGATGCAGAATCGTTTCGATCTACTTGTCTCGGACGTGATGCCTATATACATGATCATTGCCTAGATATACTCATAACTATGCTCAATTCTGTCAATTGCTCAACAGTAATTTGTTCACCCACCGTAGAATACTTATGCTCTTGAGAGAAGCCACTAGTGAAACCTATGGCCCCCGGGTCTATTCTCATCATATCAATCTATATCACTTTATTTACTTGCTTTGTTTTTACTTTGCCTTTACTTTTACTTTGCATCTATCTATCAAAAATACCAAAAATATTATCTCTATCAGATCTCACTCTTGTAAGTGACCGTGAAGGGATTGACAACCCCTGAGCGTTGGTTGCGAGTTGCTATCATTTTGTGTAGGTACGAGGGACTTGTGCATGGTCTCCTACTGGATTGATACCTTGGTTCTCAAAAACTGAGGGAAATACTTACGTTACTTTACTGCATCATCCTCTCCTCTTCGAGGAAATCCAACGCAGTGCTCAAGAGGTAGCAAGAAGCATTTCTGGCGCCGTTGCCGGGGAGGCTCACGCAAGCAACTCAACCATACCAAGTACCCATCGCAATCCCTATCTCTCGCATTACATTTTTTGCCATTTGCCTCTCGTTTTCCTCTCCCCCACTTCACCCTTGTCGTTTTATTTGCCCTCTCTTTCCCAATCTCCTCCTCTCTTTCCCGTTTGCCTTTTTCCTCGTTGCCTTCCCGCTTGCTCGTGTGTTAGTTTGCCTTTTTGTTGCGATGGCTCTACCTAGATTTGGTGACCTTCACCTTAAAAGGCTAGAGGAAATCGAAAGCAATGTTAGAAAGTTTATGGTTTTGCAATTTGAGCATAATAATTTCTTTAGAAACGAACTTAAGGAACAAAAAAGTTTTATGAGCTTTATGAATAAAGAACTCGATGATATGTCTAAAGAATTTGATGGTATAAGGGCCCAAATTGCTCGTCTTGAAAAGATGACCGCTGAAATTTCGGATATGCAAGCTACCTTTGTCAATAAGATGGCCGCTAAACTGAATTCCTATGAAAATCAAGATGAAGATCTAAAAGTTATTGATGTGTCCCCCATTAAATCTTTGTTTTGCAATATGAATCTTGATGAATCGGAAGATTATCTTCCTTTACCTAGAAGGTGTTCTAAGAATTCGGAGTTTCTAGATCTTGATGATGAAATTGATGAAAGTTGGATTGAAATAAATAAAAATCGTGATGTTGCTAAACCCACTATTTTGGATATCAAGGAATTTAATTATGAAAACTGCTCTTTGATTGGTTGTATTTCCTTGTTGCAATCCGTGCTAGATTCTCCTCATGCTTATAGTCAAAATAAGGACTTTACCGAACATATTGTTGATGCCTTGATGCAATCTTATGAAGAAAAACTTGAGTTGAAAGTTTCTATCCCTAGAAAACTCTATTATGAGTGGGAACCTACTATTAAAATTAAAATTAAAGATTTTGAGTTTCATGCTTTGTGTGATTTGGGTGCTAGTGTCTCCGCTATCCCCAAAACTTTATGTGATTTGCTAGATTTCCGTGATTTCGATGATTGCTCTCTAAACTTGAATCTTGCGGATTCCACTATTAAAAAGCCTATGGGAAGAATTAATGATGTTCTTATTGTTGCAAATAGGAATTATGTGCCCGTAGATTTTATCGTTCTTGACATAGATTGCAATCCCTCATGTCCTATTATTCTTGGTAGACCTTTCCTTAGAACGATTGGTGCAATTATTGATATGAAGCAAGGGAATATTAGATTCCAATTTCCCTTAAAGAAGGGTATGGAACACTTCCCTAGAAAGAAAATAAAATTACCATATGAATCTATCATGAGAGCCACCTATGGATTTCCTACCAAAGATGGCAATACCTAGATCTATCCTTGCTTTTATGCCTAGCTAGGGGCATTAAACGATAGCGCTTGTTGGGAGGCAACCCAATTTTATTTTGTGTTTTTTGTTTTTGCTTATGTTTAGGAATAAATAATCCATATACCTTCTGTTTGGATGTGGTTTTATGTTTTAATTAGTGTTTGTGCCAAGTAGAACCTATAGAATAACATACGATGATAGTTGATTTGATTTTGCTGAAAAACAGAAACTTTGCACGCACGAATTTAGTTATGATAAATAACAGGAACGTGATTTTGTGTTGATTATTTTTTCTGCTGATCAATAAACAAATTTTCCAGGACTTCCTATTTTGGTAGAATTTTTAGAGTTCCAGAAGTTTGCATTAGTTACAGATTGCTACAGACTGTTCTGTTTTTGACAGATTCTGTTTTTCGTGTGTTGTTTGCTTATTTTGATGAATCTATGGCTAGTAAATTAGTTTATAAACCATAGAGAAGTTGGAATACAGTAGGTTTAACACCAATATAAATAAAGAATGAGTTCATCACAGTACCTTGAAGTAGTCTTTTGTTTTCTTTCTCTAACGGAGCTCACGAGATTTCTGTTGAGTTTTGTGTTGTGAAGTTTTCAAGTTTTGGGTGAATTCTTTTGATGGATTATGGAACAAGGAGTGGCAAGAGCCTAAGATTGGGGATGCCCATGGCACCCCCAAGATAATACAAGGACACCAAAAATTCAAAGCTTGGGGATGCCCCGGAAGGCATCCCCTCTTTCGTCCACTTCCATCGGTAATTTACTTGGAGCTATATTTTTATTCACCAACATGATATGTGTTTTGCTTGGAGCGTCTTGTATTATTTGTGTCTTTTCTTGTTAGTTTACCACAATCATCCTTGCTGTACACACCTTTTGAGAGAGCCATACATGAATTGGAATTTGTTAGAATACTCTATGTGCTTCACTTATATCTTTTGAGCTTGATAGTTTTGCTCATAGTGCTTCACTTATATCTTTTGAGCATGATAATTTTTGCTCTAATGCTTCACTTACATCTTTTAGAGCACGGTGGTGGATTTGTTTTAAAGAAACTATTGATATCTCATGCTTCACTTAGATTATTTTGGGAGTCATCGGTAGCATGGTAATTTGCTTAATGTTAATATACTTAGTGTTCAAGACATGTGAAACTTTCTTTTGAGTAAATTGAATACTAAAGATAAGTTTGGTGCTTGATAATTGTTGAGATATGGAGGTAATAATATCAAAGTCGTGCTAGTTGATAATTGTGAATTTGAGAAATACTTGTGTTGAAGTTGCAAGTCCCGTAGCATGCACGTATGGGTAAAGTTGTGTAACAAATTTGAAGCATGAAGTGTACCTGGCTTGTGCATCCTTATGAGTGGCGGTCGGGGACGAGCGATGGTCTTTTCCTACCAATCTATCCCCCTAGGAGCATGCGCGTAGTACTTGAATTTTTTGATGGCTTCTAAATTTTTTGCAATAAGTATATGAGTTCTTTTGACTAATGTTGAGTTCATGGATTATACGCACTCTCACCTTTCCACCTTTGCTAGCCTCTTCGGTACCGTGCATTGCCCTTTCTCATCTTGAGAGTTGGTGCAAAATTCGCCGGTGCATCCAAACCCCATGATACGATTCGCTCTATCACACATAAACCTCCTTATATCTTCCTCAAAACAGCCACCATACCTACCTATCATGGCATTTCCATAGCCATTCCGAGATATATTGCCATGCAACTTCCATCATCATCATCATGACATACATTACTTTTGTCATATTGCCATTGCATGATCATGTAATTGACATCGTATTTGTGGCAAAGCCACCATGCATTATTTTCCATACATGTCACTCTTGATTCATTGCACCATCCCCGTACACCGCCGGAGGCATTCATATAGAGTCATCCTTTGTTCTAAATATCGAGTTGTAATTGTTGAGTTGTAAGAAAAATAAAAGTGTGATTATCATCATTATTAGAGAATTGTCCCAAGTGAGGAAAGGATGATGGAGACTATGATTCCCCCATAAGTCGGGATGAGACTCCGGACGAAAGAAAAAGAGGCCATAAAAAAAAGAGAAAGGCCCAAACAAAAAAAGAAGAGAGAAAAAGAGAGAAGGGACAATGCTACTATCCTTTTACCACACTTGTGCTTCAAAGTAGCACCTTGTTCTTCATGTAGTGAGTCTCATATATTGTGCTTCAAAGTAGCACCAAGATCTTCATGATAGTGAGTTTCACAAGTTGTCTTTTTATACTAGTGGGAATTTTTCATTATAGAACTTGGCTTGTATATTCCAATGATGGGCTTCCTCAAAATGCCCTAGGTATTCGTGAGCAAGCGAGTTGGATGCACACCCACTAGTTTTCTTTTGTTGAGCATTCATAGCTCTAGTGCATCTGTTGCATGGAAATCCCTACTCCTCATATTGACATCAATTGATGGGCATCTCCATAGCCCGTAGATTAGCCTCGTCAATGTGAGACCTTCTCCTTTTTGTCTTCTCCACACAATCCCCATCATCATATTCTATTCCACCCATAGTGCTATATCCATGGCTCTCGCTCATGTATTGCATGAAAGTTGAAAAAGTTTGAGATTATTTAAGTATGAAACAATTGCTTGGCTTGTCATCGGGGGTATAGAAGTTGGGAACATCTTTATGTGACGAAAATAAGCATAGCCTAACCATATGATTTTGTAGGGATGAACTTTCTTTGGCCATGTTATTTTGAGAAGACATGATTGCTTTGATTAGTATGCTTGGAGTATTATTATTTTTGTGTCAGTATGAACTTTTGTCTTGAATCTTTCGGATCTGAATATTCCTATCACAATTAAGAAGATTTACATTGAAATTATGCCAAAGTATCACTCCGCATCAAAAATTCTTTTTTTTATCATTTACCTACTCGAGGACGAGCGGGAATTAAGCTTGGGGATGCCTGATACGTCTCCAACGTATCTATAATTTTTGATTGCTCCATGCTACTTTATCTACTGTTTTGGACTATATTGGGCTTTATTTTCCACTTTTATATTACTTTTGGGACTAACCTATTAACCGGAGGCCCAGCCCAGAATTGTTGTTTTTTTCCTTTTTCAGTATTTCAAAGAAACAGAATATCAAACGGAGTCCAAACGGAATGAAACCTTCGGGATCGTGATTTTCCAACCGAACGTGATCCAGGAGACTTGGACCCTACTCCGAGAAGCCTCCGAGGAGGTCACGAGGGTGGAGGGCACCCCCCCCTCCTGGGCGCGCCCCCTACCTCGTGGGCCCCTCGGAGCTCCACCGACGTACTCCTTCCTCCTATATATACCTACGTATCCCCGAACGATCAGAACAGGAGCCAAAAACCTAATTCCACCGCCGCAACCTTCTGTATACACGAGATCCCATCTTTGGGCCTGTTCCGGAGCTCCGCCGGAGGGGCATCCACCATGGAGGGCTTCTACATCATCACCATAGCCCCTCCGATGAAGTGTGAGTAGTTTACTTCAGACCTTCGGGTCCATAGCTAGTAGCTAGATGGCTTCTTCTCTCTTTTTGGATCTCAATACAATGTTCTCCCCCTCTCTCATGGAGATCTATTCGATGTAATCTTCTTTTTGCGGTGTGTTTGTTGAGACCGATGAATTGTGGGTTTATGATCCAGTATTATCTATGGAAAATATTTGATTCTTCTCTGAATTCTTTTATGTATGATTGAGTTATCTTTGCAAGTCTCTTCGAATTATCCTTTTTGGTTTGGCCAACTAGATTGGTAGTTCTTGCAATGGGAGAAGTGCTTAGCTTTGGGTTCAATCTTGCGGTGTCCTTACTCAGTGACAGAAAGAGTTGCAAGGCACGTATTGTATTGTTGCCATCGAGGATAACAAGATGGGGTTTTTATCATATTGCATGAATTTACCCCTCTACATCATGTCATCTTGCTTACGGCATTACTCTGTTTTTACTTAATACTCTAGATGTATGCTGGATAGCGGTCGATGAGTGGAGTAATAGTAGTAGATGCAGAACCGTTTCGATCTACTTGTCTCGGACGTGATGCCTATATACATGATCATTGCCTAGATATACTCATAACTATGCTCAATTCTGTCAATTGCTCAACAGTAATTTGTTCACCCACCGTAGAATACTTATGCTCTTGAGAGAAGCCACTAGTGAAACCTATGGCCCCCGGGTCTATTCTCATCATATCAATCTATATCACTTTATTTACTTGCTTTGTTTTTACTTTGCCTTTACTTTTACTTTGCAGCTATCTATCAAAAATACCAAAAATATTATCTCTATCAGATCTCACTCTCGTAAGTGACCGTGAAGGGATTGACAACCCCAAAGCATTGGTTGCGAGTTGCTATCGTTTTGTGTAGGTACGAGGGACTTGTGCGTGGTCTCCTACTGGATTGATACTTTGGTTCTCAAAAACTGAGGGAAATATTTACGCTACTTTGCTGCATCATCCTCTCCAATTCGGGGAAATCCAACGAAGTGCTCAAGAGGTAGCAGTGACATTGAGCAGTTTCATGATTTTTGGAAATGCCCTGGCATTTTTAATAAAGCCAAACACAATTACAGAAAATGGAAAAACGGAAATAAAAAGAGAGAGAGTTTACCTGGCAGCCCACTTACCTAGCCAAACCCCTGTAGCCGGCCCAGCCCACCACCTGGCCCGTGCCAGTCATCACCTACCTCTGCCAGTAGGCAGAGGAGGGAGACAGTGCATGCACGTGCGAGGCGCCATGCCTCCTCCCTGCTCGCCTGCCTCACCAAGGCGCCTCGAAGCCCCTCCTCGGCGCCGCTCTGGACCCCCCTAGACCCCCTCTGCTTCTCCCTTGCTCTCTGTATCTCTCTTCCCCTCGCTCCTCTGCTTTCTTCCCCGAGCGGAGCTCGCCGTCGCTGCTCGTCACCACCGCAGCCACCGAGCCCCCCTTGCCTATCCAGCCTGTCGCCGAGGTCCGCCATGCCCCGAAGCCCCTCTACGACGAAGATGAAGACCCCGGGAGCCCCGCAGCGTCGCCACCATCACCATCTCCATCCTCTGCCTTGGCGGCCGCCGGTCGCATGATTCGCCACTTGCCGGTCGTCCCCGAGCCCACTGAAACCACCGCCGGCCCCGCTGTGAGATGCTGCTTCTTTCCCCCATGCTCACCCCTCCGTTCCCGTCCGTTAGCCGCCGTCCCCGCGAGCCCCGATCTCCGGTCACCGCCATGGACGACGAGCTCCATGTTCCTGAGCTCTTCCGCTCGCCCCAACGTCACCAACATGCTCACCTCGTCCCCGGGAACCTGCAGCACCCATGGGTTTACCCTGCCGCTCCCTATAGCGTCACCTCCGCCGTCGCCTGAGCTCCAGCCACCGCCTCCGTCGTCGCTGCCGTCTCTGTAGGCCACCTCGGCTCCTGGCGCTTGCCCGAGAAGATGCGCTGCACCGCCAGCTCGCCATAGCCGCAAACCACACGCGAAGTAGTGCTCTGCAGCGCCGTCCTGACCAACTCTCGCAAGTCCCCGCCATTGTTGTGGTCGCGGCGACAACTGCTGACGTGGCACACTTAATTAGCACTAATGACACCGCTAAGCACCCGTTGAGCCACTGCCATGTGGGCCCCTATGCTTGTTTAGGTTATGTTTTAATCTCTGTTTAGGTTAGTTCATAACTAAACGGGACCCACACGTCAGAGTTGACCGTGCTGACGTGGCCCTTGACCGGCCCCACATGTTTGTGAGCCTAGCCATCACCGTGAGACTGACCAGTGGGACCCACTGGTCAGGTTTGACCTGGACCTAGCGTGTTGACCTGCTGATGTCACACTGATGTCATGTCGGCGCAATAAGCTATTTTCTAGATTTATTTTAATTCAGAAAATTCCAGAAAATAGTGCTAACTTCTAAAAATCATAGAAATTAATCTGTAACTCCAAATACAAAGTTTTATATATGAAAAATGATCAGAAAAATCCAATCTATCCATCTGTACTGGTTTCATGCATGTTAGAGCAACTTAAGCCTTCTGTTTATACCAAAACATTATAATGCACTTTATAAAGTCATAGTTTGAGTTTGAACTTGAACCTTGGGTTCAAAATGACTCAAACCCATCTGGTTTTAGTTGCATTAGCCCAACACACTCATTTTGCCATGTTATGATCATGCATCATAGTGTGCATTGCATTGATTATGTTTCCTTCTGTGTTGCCGGTCTTTGTCCCCTCTCAGTAGACGACGTTCCGATGATGAGTTTGATAACACCGATGAAGAACTATACTATCTTCAGAAGTGCCAGGCAAGCAAAACCCCCTTGTTCATTCCGATACTATCCCACTTTCTCGCTCCTGCTCTATTTTACTGCATTAGGACAACAACGATACAATTGTTACTTGCTGCGGTAGTTGAACCCCTTTATCCTCTGCATGACCTGTCATTGACACAGTAAATAGATGAAACCCACTAGCATGAGTAGGAGTTGTTTGAGCCCTGATGTGCCTACTCATTCACGCTTGTTTGTCATGCTTGCTATTGCTTAGAGTTGAGTCAGGTCTGATTCATCGGGGATGAATTGGAGGTGTGTGAACATGTCCTACTGTTGAGAGCTAAGTGTGTGAACACGATTTGGTAAAGGTAGTGGTGAGAGGCCATGTAGGAGTACATGGTGGGTTGTCTCGTTGAAACCGTCCTCAGGAACTGAGTTCTGTGTTTGTGATCCATGAACAGCTACTACCACTCATTGGGATCCTTAATTGACCCTCTCGGCTTCTTAATCACCCTTGTTCTCTGTCCAAGAGTTGCAACTAGTTTCTGGTGTTTGTAGGTAGTGCTAGTAGTCTACCAAGTGGCACCCGGTACAGGTGGGCTTGGGACAGACTAGGTGCAGTGGCACGGTGTACCAAGTGGCACCCGGATGGTGGGCTTGGGAATCCTTCCCACATCGTTTGGGGCGACACCCCGGCCGGATCTCCTTACGGATGGAACCCGAATAGGCGATAAACCTGGACGAGAGACTTGAGTGTTTAGGTAGGCCGTGGCCGACACCCTCGCCAGGCTTCTGCTTGAAGGTTGCCGAGATACATGACGTGTATATGGCGGTATGTGGCGAGAGTGTGTGTGAAGAAGTACACCCCTACAGGGTTAACATCATCTATTCGAATAGCCGTGTCCGTGGTAAAGGACTTCTGGGTTACCTGTACAGTTCATAGACAAGTGAAAGTGGATACTCTAAAATGTGCAAGATAAGCATGAGTGCTATGGATGGCGTTCTCGTAGGGAGACGGGAGCGGATCCATAGTGGTGTATTGATATGGTGAATATGTGGAGTCGTGTGCGCCACCTCAAAGAGTTACTTGCAGTCGTAGTTCAGGATAGCCACCGAGTCAAAGCTGGCTTACTGCAGTTAAACTCCACCCCCCCCCCTTGTTGATAATGATGCATATGTAGTTAGTTCTGATGTAAGTCTTGCTGGGCACATTTGTACTCACGTTTGCCTATTTTATGTTTTTGCAAAGAGACTTTAGTCTCACTAGTAGTTTCGTGTGGACTTCAGTGTTTAGCTTGTTACCTCAGCTACGATCTTGTGCCCTCGGTAGGATCTGGTAGATAGTCAGGCTTCTCAGCCTTTTTCATTTGTATATGTCTATACTCAGACATGTTAAGCTTCCGCTTGTGCTTTGACTTGTATGCTCTGAATGCTGGGTCGAGAGACCCATGTTTGTAATATCTCGCTCCTCGGAGCCTATTGAATAAAATGCTTGAGTTGTAGAGTCGTGTTGTGATGCCATGTTGTATTTGCACATATCGAGCATATTGTGTGTATGTTATTGAAATGCTTGGTATGTGTGGGATCTGACTATCTAGTTGTTTATCCTTGGTAACCTCTCTTACCAGGAAATGTCTCCTAGTGCTTCCACTGAGCCTTGGTAGCTTGCTACTGCTCCGGAACACTTAGGTTGGTCGGCATGTGTCCTTCTTCGTTCCTGTGTCTGTCCCTTCGGGAAAATGTCACGCGGTGTATACTGGAGTCCTGTTAGCCCGCTATAGCCTGGTTTACCGGAGTCCTGCTAGCCCAGTTGCTACAGCCCGGATTCACTCACTGATGGCCGACACGTTCGTTGCTGGGTCATGTATGCATGTCCCTGTAAGTTAGAGCCACTTTGGGTTTACGACTAGTCATGTCAGCCCGGGTTCTTTGTCATATGGATGCTAGCGACACTATCATATACGTGTGCCAAAAGGCGCAAATGGTCCCGGGCATGGTAAGGCGATACCCGTGGGAATACCGTGCGTGAGGCCGCAAAGTGATATGAGGTGTTACATGCTAGATCGGTGTGGCATAGAATCGGGGTCCTGACAGCCCGGCTCTTCTCTTTGGAGGACCTCCGTCGATCCCACATGGGCTTCACGGAAGTGGAGGCGCCGCCTTCCCCTCCCACTGGAGCATCTGTCGGGGGTTCCACTCCGATGAGTGGCAGGGAAGCGAGTCGTCCTTTGCAAGCGTATACCTCCAGGCTCCCGGCGGTCCGGTGATCGGGCTGCCGGACATGAGGAAGACAAAGGGAACCGTGAGTAGCAATTTAGATTAGGTTTTAATTATACCTTTAGAGTCGGACTAGCACTGTTGATGTAAATGTACTGAAATTTGTCATGTTTATATGAAAATCCGGCTTTTTATATGAAATCCTTCATGTTTGCATGAAATCCGGCCGTGTTTGCATGAATTTCGTCCGGTTGTTTGAGTTGATGTGAAAATGCATGCGGCTAGCGTTGGATGGCGGCCTCCCGCATCTGTGTCCATAGACTGCCTCCCCCCCCCCCCGGTCCGCGGACGGATACGGGAGTTTTTTTGCGGGTTGTCGTTGGAGATGCTCTAAGGTTGCACAGGAGCACCCGTTTTTTTCAAACGTAACAAAAAATTCATGATTAACAGATGTAGTGGGAAATACGTAAGACATTTTATCATCAACTTCATTCGTATTTATATGTTATATAATCTATATATGTCCCAATTAGGTGTTGTGTTTTTGTACCAAACACGTGCGCAGGGAGGTGGTGCCGTTGGGCATTGCGGTGGCGCCGACGGATGGCCGGACTGGCAAAGGTGATGCAGATCCCTTTTCTGAAGATGGATCGGTGGTTTGATGATCATGGCAGCTTCTAAAATGTGTGCATGTGATGTACGCTTTAATTTTGCTACACCGGCCGTAGGTTCCGATACGTTATGGATGGATCGGTGATGACACTGGTTTTAGATAGGAGAAGTGAGAGCACTCCATATTATCGAGTTTGTAAGTGTGAGTGGTAGCTTCGGGTGGCTTGATATATATTCTTGTCAGACATTTGTTAAATAATTAATAAATATTATTGATGCAGAGACGGGGGTTTTGACCTTCTTTTCCAAAAAAATGTTCCGCCATATATTTTTGTTGATGCTTTGAATGTAGTGTTTTGAATATTCGTGTATATTGTCACAATTTTTTGTTACTCGCAAATGAAAAAAAGGGCGTGCTATCTGACGCGAGCCGTCAGTTTCTTCTTGTCTAATTTCCTGCAGCAGTACACTTATTGCAAAACCTCCTTGTTTCTAATTTCCTGCAACAAGACTTTTATTGTGAAACCTTCTCTTCTTTAATTTTCTGCAACAAGTCCCCAGTTGCAAAACCTCTTCTTCTCTAGTTTTCTACAACAAGACCTTTGTTGCAAAAATTGCAAACACATCCACTATCTTGTCTAATTTTCTGTAACAAGACCCTTGTTGCAAAAAAGCAACAACATATCCGAATGAATCACTGTCGGCGTTCTGGGAACTAGGATACCCAGACTTGCCTGCCTGTGGCCCACAACGTGGCTTCATCGATAGCCTGGTACGACCCATCTACAACATCAACAAGTCAACACCCTCGCGAGGGGCCAAGCCTTGCGAGGCAGACGACGCCAAGACCTCCGAAGGGAGCGACCTTCCCAGGCTGCCTCCTGAGGAGCAGAGATTTCTATGCTGGTGCTTAATCTCATGAGGTTGCGGTGACGCAAGCCATGATGACCAAGGCCAGGCTGGCGCCAGCGGGCGCAGAGGAGCCAGTTTCCCCTTTGGTGCTAAGGAGGCAAGCGCAGGCGCGGAGTCCCGAGTAATCAGCCAAAGGTTTCCATTTCCCGTGCAACGAGACCAGGACCTCCAGGACGGCAGGACGGATGTCATCACCGAGCCCATCGCAGCGTCACGACCAGAGGCTTTGCAGGCAAAGACCACCTTTCGTCAGGATAAGATGTACTACTTGTCCCCTGTCAAATCAGCCACTATGGGATCCCTTCCCGCCTATGTTTTGGGGGAAGAGGACTGAGGCCACTATAAGTATAGGCTAGCCACCACTAAGAGAGGGGATGGAAAACTCATCAGCTTACACCCACACTAGAGCAGATCTGGCAAGGTTGTTCTTCCCTTGTACCAGTTCATCCTCAGCCCCTCGTGAGGCAAATCCACCCCAAAGCAGGAGTAGGGTCTTACACAGCAAGATGGCCCGAACCTGGGTAAACTGTCGTGTCCATCTTCTTCCTTGTTCATCGAGCTAGGCCCTGGGGGCGACGAGCTGGTTAGCTGAAGGGGTTGAGTTCTTTGCACACGCCCCAGAGTTTGTACCTTTTCTTGGGTCTGTGGAGCCCTGAATCCTACATTTGGTGCGCCAGGTAGGGGCGTGTCAAAACCCTTCTTCCATCTCTACCCCGCGTCCATTCCGTCGCACCCATGGCAGAGGCTCCCCGAGCTTGCGCTGAGCGTTGGGCTGCTCGGCCCACCCAGGTGGCTGTTGGAAATATGCCCTAGAGGCAATAATAAAATGGTCATTATTATATTTCCTTGTTCATGATAATTGTCTATTGTTCATGTTATAAATTGTATTAACTGGAAACCGTAATGCATGTGTGAATACATAGACCACAACATGTCCCTAGTGAGCCTGTAGTTGACTAGCTCGTTGATCAATAGATGGTTATGGTTTCCTGACCATGGACATTGGATGTCATTGGTAATGGGATCACATCATTAGGAGAATGATGTGATGGACAAGACACAATCCTAAGCATAGCACAAGATCGTGTAGTTCATTTGCTAAGAGCTTTTCTAAATGTCAAGTATCATTTCCTTAGACCATGAGATTGTGCAACTCCCGGATACCGTAGGAATGCTTTGGGTGTACCAAACATCACAACGTAACTGGGTGGCTATAAAGGTGCACTACAGGTATCTCTGAAAGTGTCTGTTGGGTTGGCATGAATTGAGACTGGGATTTGTCACTCTGTATGACGGAGAGGTTTCTCTGGGCCCACTCGGTAATGCATCATCATAATGAGCTCAATGTGACTAAGGAGTTAGTCACGGGATCATGCATTACGGAACGAGTAAAGTGACTTGCCGGTAACGAGATTGAACGAGGTATTGGGATACTGACGATCAAATCTCGGGCAAGTAACGTACCGATTGACAAAGGGAATTGTATACGGGATTGCTTGAATTCCCGACATCGTGGTTCATTCGATGAGATCATCGTGGAACATGTGGGAGCCAACATGGGTATCCAGATCCGATGTTGGTTATTGGTCGGAGAGCTGTCTCGGTCATGTCTGCATGATTCCCGAACCCGTAAGGTCTACACACTTAAGGTTCGATGACGCTAGGGTTATAGGGAAAGTTTATATGTGGTTACCGAATGTTGTTCGGAGTCCCAGATGAGATCCTGGATGTCACGAGGAGTTCCGTAATAGTCCAGAGGTAAGGAATAATATATAGGAAGTGAGGTTTTGGCCACCGGAAGTATTTCGGGTGTCACCGATAATGTATCGGGACCACGGAAGGGTTCCGGGGGTCCACCGGAAGGAGCCACCAGCCCCGGAGGCTTGCATGGGCCAAGAGTGGGAAGGGACCAGCCCCTGAGTGGGCTGGTGCGCCTCCCACAAAGTCCCAAGGCGCATCTAAGAGGAGAAGGGGAAACCCTGGGCGCAGATGGGCCTAAAGGCCCACCCTAGGGCGCGCCCCCCTCTCTCCCCCTCTTGGCCGCCTCCCTCCAATCCCATCTAGGGCTACCGCACCCACTAGGGTGGGAACCCTAGAGGGGGCACAGCCACCTCCCCTCCTCCTATATATAGTGGGGTTTTGGGGGCTGCCAAAGACATAAGTCTCTCTCTCTCTCTCGGTGCAGCCCTACCTCTCCACATCCTCGTCTTTCGTAGTGCTTGGCGAAGCCCTGCTAGAAACCACGCTGCTCCACCACCACCATGCCGTCGTGCTGCTGCTGGAGTTGTCTTCCCCAACCTCTCCCTCCTCCTTGCTGGATCAAGGCACGGGAGACGTCACCGGGTTGCACATGTGTTGAACGCGGAGGCGCCGTTGTTAGGCGCTTAGATCGGAATCGACCGCGATCTGAATCGCTGCGTGTATGACTCCTCCAACCGCGTTCTTGTAACGCTTCCACATCATTATCTTCAAGGGTATGAAGATACACTCCCCTCTCTCTCTTGTTGCTAGAATCTCCATAGGTTGATCTTGGTGATGCGTAGAAAATTTTGAATTTCTGCTACGTTCCCCAACAGTGGCGCCCCTCGGCCACGGAGCTCATCGTCACCCTATGCTCCCCGCGCCGGCGTGAATACTGGTGTTGACCACCATCGGTGGCACGGGCTGCTCCCGCCCTCTCCTGTGCAGTGTCGCAACCGTGCCACCGCGTAGTCCTCTGGCTACGCCGCGGCATTGTCCATGCACGCTTGCCGGGAGCAGGCGAACACACGAGCCGCACTCATTGTGGCGCACGAGCTGCTGCGGTGTAGATTAGCAGAAGGTAGCTGCGATGCCTTACTCGCCTGTGTCGCCGAGCTGCTCGATGCTGCCTATGAGGGCGAGGCACCTTTTTGCATCCTGTCGGCATGGCAGACACCTCCAGGGACCCGCGCCCACTGTTGGGGATATAACTACTGAGTATAAACCGCCCAGGAGGGGCCGGGTTATGCTCATCTGTATTGAAGCCCATGAAGACAAGGAATATGGTGCTTTACTATTGAAGCTTAGAGGCCTAGGGCCCAAGGGCGGATTAGGGCCCGTAGTCATAAACCGCCATGAGATGTGTAACTTATATTGTAAGTTAGGGGAAGGTAGAAACCGAGTCGGACACGTGTATGAGCGGGCCTCGGTATTCTGTAGACCGTCGGGCGTCAACCTGTGTATATAAAGGGACGACCCGGCGGCGGTTTAGGGACAAGAAACAACAACTCGAGAGATAGGTAAAGCAGATTCGCTCCCTGCTCATCGCGACCCCATCAATTCCACCACAACTGGATCATAGGCTTTTACCTTCACCGCAAGGGGCCGAACCAGTATAAACTCCTCGTGTCCTTTGTCCGGTTTAACCCCTTTTAGCTAATCTCGCTGCGATGGCTCCTCGACTAAGTCCTCTCACTAGGACATCTGACGTGTTAATTCCACGACAGTTGGCGCCCACCGTGGGGCAATCGCATGATGGTTTCGAGTTCTTGAAGGGCAACTTTGAAGGACCCAAGGGATACGCGGTTGGCAGGATGACCAAGAGTCGTCGCGGCAAGCTCTACATCGACGATGCGGGCTGGGGCCCCGAGGTCAGCTCAATTGAGTACGGGTGCCGGGCCCCCTTTGGCGGAATTCACGTTTTCATTGGCAAGATCGGTGAACCGGGCCCTGAGCCAGACACCTCCACCGACCTCGTCGAGACGGCTCAGCGTGCGAGTCCTGCCCAGGTTCAGCCTGCCATGAAGCGTGCGTTTGTTGGATTCATCCATGGTGCGGAACCTAAACCGGTGTCCGATGGTGAGACGGTCGTCTACTCAGATGGTGAGTCATCTACCGGCGAAACCGAGTCACTGTATCAATTGCAAGACGGCCGGATCAGGGGCTGTTCTGATGGCAACAGTATTCTGGACCCCTTTGAACCGCCAAACCGGGTTGCAATCTTCATGGACGGTATGCAGCCCACATTGCAATCTTCAACTGCAGCAGCAATGATTTCCGGATCGGGAGCCGGGGCAGGAGGCCTTGCGCGCTGGCCGGCTCAAGTTCTGTCCGGTTTATTGGACGCTTGGACGACACTATTGGCCAGAACAGTTACCCCAGAGACTCAAGATCAGCATGACACAGAGGTTGCAAAGCTACAGGATCAGATAACTCAGGCCAAGGAGGACTTGGCAGCTGAGGACGCCAGGATGGCTGATGAGCGGGCCACTTTAGATGCTCAGTCGCAGCGGATTCAAGCAGAGAATTACCGGCTCATGCTGGATCAGAACGCTTTGAATGAAGTGTTGAGGAGGAGGCACCGGTCTCGTCTGCCGCCGGTTTATGAAGGAATGAGTCTCTTCAACACGCCAGGAGCTGGACCAAGTGATCCGGCAGTAGTGAACCAGACCAAGGCACCTGGGACAGGAGCGCCGGGTCAGCCACGGGTGACGGACCCGCCTCGACGAATAGATAACCCATCGCAATACATGTCGACACCGCCGGGTCACTTCTCTAGCCCTCTGGATAACATGATTGCTGCGGTGTCTCGATTGGCAGCTATACCGATGGAGGGCGAATCACTGGCGGCGGTTGAAACGCGGCGGGCCAGGGATCTTCTTCAAACCACTATGGTGCAGCAGCATGCTTATTCATATAGCCGAGACAGAATACATTCAACCCCTTGTCCGAGCAAGAGCTACAGCAGGCACATTGATGAACCGGCTGTGTCAAGCAGTGCGCGGCACCATGACGTCCCTCGAGGGCCTAATCCGGCGCGCCGTGGTATGAATGCTCAGGATGTGGTAAACAATGGCAGAGCACGACGGGAGGCAGAGTTAGCAGCGCAGTTGGTAGCACATTACGCGAATCATCAACCCGCTCCGGTTCAACCGATAGCATCAGTTGAACGAGGGTTGGCTTTCAGCTCTTGGGGAGTATCGTGTCTCACCCCAGCTCTGCGTAATGTACGGTTACCCAAGGATTTCAAGGGCCCACGTAAGGTACCTAATTACACCGTTGATTTACCCCCCGAGTCATGGGTTGAGAGTTATGAGATGGCGATGGAGATGGTGGATGTGGATGAAGCGGCGTGTGCAAAGTACTTCACCATGATGTTGGATGGAACGGCCCGCACTTGGTTAAAAAGTCTGCCGGTTAATTCAATCGGTTCATGGGACAAGTTGAAGGCTCGGTTTATAGCAAACTTCAAAGACATGTGCAAGCAACCCATGTCAATCGTGGATCTGGCCGCCTATGTCCAAGGAGAAGGCGAATCAACGATTCATTGGGTGCGCCGGGTTTCGAAAATTCTGCATTCATCGAACCGCATCAATGTTGATTCGGCAATCATAACATTGGAGGGCAATTGCCGGTTTAAACCATTGAAGTTGAAGTTGGGACGACTCAAGCATCACTGCATGACATGGGAACACTTATGGCAGCTTCGGTTAAGTATGCCGATTCTGATAATTCCAAGGATCCCGAATCTGACGACGAGGAGCCGGAGAAGGGAAAGAAGAGCGCCGGCGCAAAATGGCAGCAGCATAACTAGGCGGGCCATGGTAATAACGGTAAGCGCAAGGCGGATAATAATTCTGGCTTTGTGGCTAACACCAATGTGCGGGGCAATAATCAGCGCCGTAAGGGTAAACCGCCCCCATGGGGCGGAGGATCGGGTATGAACCTGGAGCGTCTGTTGAACCAGCCTTGCCCAAAACACGGGATGCAAGATAAATCGGCTACACACCTATGGAAGGATTGCTTCATTATGCGAGAGTTCAAAAATTCAGATCTCTTCTGGTATGATCACGGACGGTCCGGCGGTTCAGGACCCAGGTTTCATGGACCGAGTTATGGTGGAGGTAGCTCCGGTTCAGGTTTTCAGGGTAACCAAGGTGGACAGGGCAATCAAGGCAATCAGGGCAACCAAGGTGGTTATAATCAGCAAGTGAATCAGGAACAGCAGCAATCGACTTATCAAAGTAACCCGAAGCAGTTAAATGGTGGACAGTATCATGTCTTCACTACTAGTCTGTGCAAGTGCGATCAGAAACTCCATAAGAGGGCAGTGAACTCCATTGAACCGGCGGTGCCCCATTATCTGCGCTGGTCTGAGCAGCCTATTGTGTGGAGTCGAGAAGATCATCCACCCCGGGTTGATAATCCGGGTCATCTGGCATTAGTGGTCGCACCGCAGGTTGGAGGTTATAAGTTCACCGAAGTGCTCATGGATGGAGGGAGCAGCATCAACATCTTGTATTATGAAACCTTCCGGCGTATGGGGTTAACGGATAAGAATCTTAAACCATCGAACACCGTTTTTCACGGTGTGGTACCTGGTAAATCGGCTTACCCGTTCGGTAAAATAGCTTTGGAGGTGGTTTTTGGAGATGATCATGATTCAAGGTCCGAGACATTGACCTTTGAAGTGGTCAAAATCAGAAGTCTGTACCATGCCCTGTTTGGACGACCGGTTTATGCTAAGTTCATGGCAAGGCCGTGTTATGTTTACCTGCAGCTTAAGATGTCGGGTCATAAGGGGACCATCACAGTTCATGGCAGCCGCAAGATTGCTTTGGAGTGCGAGGAAGGTGATGCGGCTTATGCTAAGTCAGTTTGTGCAACAGAGGAGTTAAAATTCTAGGATAATGTTGATCCAGCGGATATGTCTTCTCTAAAGAAACCCATGACAGAGCATGATCCGGCTTTGAGTTTAAATCAGATGATGAGACCAAGTTGGTTGACTTTTTTCCTAGCGATTCATCCAAGCAGTTTAGCATCAGTGTCAACTTGGATCCGAAATAGGAAAGCACGCTCATCGAGTTCATCCATGAGAACCGATACATCTTTGCATGGAAACCTTCTGACATGCCAGGTGTACCGAGGGAACTCGCTGAGCACACTCTTAATATTGATCCCAAGTTTAAACCGGTCAAACAGTTTCTCCGCCGCTTTAATGAAGAGAGACGCAAGGCCATTGGTGAAGAGGTAGCACGGCTATTGGCAACAGGGTTCATTGTGGAGGTCTTTCACCCTGAGTGGTTGGCTCACCCGGTGCTGGTACTTAAGAAGAACGGCACTTGGCGTATGTGTGTGGACTACATGGATACGAACAAAGCTTGCCCAACTGATCCCTTTGCCCTCCCACGTATTGATCAAATCATTGATGCTACGGCGGGTTGTGAGCGTTTGAGTTTTCTGGATGCCTATTCGGGCTACCATCAGATCAAAATGGCAGTTAAGGACCTAGAGAAGACGGCTTTTATAACTCCTTTTGGAGCCTTCTGCTATGTTTCTATGCCTTTTGGGCTCAAGAGTGCTCAGGCGACTTATCAGCGGTGTGTGCAGAATTGCCTCCATAATCAAATTGGGCGCAATGTTCATGCTTATGTGGATGATATCATGGTGAAATCCAGGAAAGTAGAGACACTCATAGCTGACTTGCAGGAAACTTTTGATAATCTGAGGGTTTATAAGATGATGCTTAATCCGGCTAAGTGTGTTTTTGGTGTGCCAGCTGGCAAGCTCTTGGATTTTCTGGTGTCTAACAGGGGCATTGAAGCTAATCCAGGGAATATCAAGGCTATTATGTCCCTGGCTAAACCGGTGTGTATCAATGATGTTCAACGGCTAGCGGGTTGTATTGCAGCGCTAAGCCGGTTTATCAGCCGGTTGGGGGAGAAGGCGATCCCGCTTTATCAGATGATGAAGAAGACAAACAACTTTGTCTGGAGTGATGCTGCTAATGCAGCGTTTGAGGATTTGAAGAGGCAGTTAGCCGAACCGCCCATTCTTGCTGCCCCCATCGATAAGGAACCTTTGCTATTATATGTGGCTGCTAATGCCTGAGCTATTAGCGTGGCTATCGTGGTGGAGCGCAAGGAGGCTGGCAAGGAATATCCGGTTCAACGGCCGGTTTATTATATCAGTGAGGTACTTATCGAGTCCAAACAGAGATTTCCCCATTGGCAGAAGCTAGTGTATGGAGTGTTTATGGCAAGTCGGAAGCTTAAGCAATACTTTCAAGGCCATCCCATCACTGTGGTCAGTTCCGCTCCATTGGGAGACATCATCCAGAACAAGGAGGCGACTGGCCGGGTCGCTAAGTGGGCTATTGAGCTTGGGCCTCGCGGGTTAAAATATATGCCTCGCACTGCTATCAAATCCCAAGCACTCGTCGATTTCATCAATGACTGGACAGAGTTGCAGGCACCGGAGGATAAGCCGGATAACACGTACTAGACTATTCACTTCGATGGATCCAGACAATTGGAGGGCTCGGGGGATGGAGTGGTTCTTACTTCCCCTCGAGGTGACAAATTTTGTTATGTTCTCTGCTTAATGTTTCCCTGTACTAACAATGCAGCAGAGTATGAGGCTTTGCTCCATGGTCTTCGGGTGGCTAAGGAGATGAACCAAATCCGGGTACGTTGCTTCGGCGACCCCGATTTAGTGGCTCAGCAGGTATCTGGTACATGGGACTCCAAGGATCCACTTATGGCGGCTTATCGATGTGAGGTGGATATCATTGTTGGTCATTTCAAGGGTTACCAGGTCGAGCACATTGATCGGCACAAGAATGAAGCGGCAGACGCTCTAAACCGGCTCGGATCTCAGCGTAAACCGGTGCCGCCTAATGTTTTTCTTGATGTTCTGCATAACCCGTCAGTCAAGATAATCCGATTGGACATTGAGGAGGATTTGGCTATTCCTGACCTAGAAGCTCAATTGGTGGCGGTTCTTCATGCTATCCCTGATTGGACATTGCTGTACCTGGCGTACATGAACCGGGGCGAGTTACCAGAGGACGAAGTTTTGGCCAAACAGATAATCCGGCGGTCTAAGTCCATGACTATTGTCAATGGCGAGTTACATCATTGCAGTGTCTCAGGGGCGTTTCAGTGTTGTGTTTCTCCTGAAGAAGGCTGTGAGATATTGCGTGAAATCCACGAAGGAGATTGTGGTCATCATGCCGGTTCAGAATCCTTGGTGGCTAAGGCTTTCCGGCACGGTTTTTACTGGTTAACAGCTCATGCTGATGCGGAGGATCTGGTCCGGAAGTGTGACGGCTGTCAGAAGTGATACATCTCCAACGTATCTATAATTTTTGATTGCTCCATGCTATATTATCTACTGTTTTAGGAAATATTGGGCTTTATCATCCACTTTTATATTATTTTTGGGACTAACCTATTAACCGAAGGCCCAGCCAGATTTGCTGTTTTATGCCTATTTTAGTGTTTCGAGGAAAAGGAATATCAGACGGAGTCAAAACGGAACGAAATCAACTAGAGAAGTTATTTTTGGAAGGAAAACAACCCAGGGAACTTGGAGTGCATGTCAGGGGAGATACGGGCTGCCCACGAGGGTGCCCCCCCAGGGCGTGCCCCCTGCCTCGTGGGGCCCTCGTAGCTCCACCGACGTACTTCTTTCACCCATATATACCTATGTACCCTAAAACTTCCAGAACAGAAGATAGATCGGGAATTCCGCTGCCGCAAGCCTCTGTAGCCACCAAAAACCTCTCGGGAGCCCGTTCCGGCGCCCTGCCGGAGGGGGATCCCATCACCGGTGGCCATCTTCATCATCCCGGCGCTATCCATGACGAGGAGGGAGTAGTTCACCCTCAAGGCTGAGGGTATGTACCAGTAGCTATGTGTTCCCTCTATGGCACGATCTTGATGTATCCCGAGCTTTGCTATTGTAGTTGGATCTTATGATGTTTCTCCCCCTTGAGGGAGTCCTGGACTAGGGGGTGTCCGGACAGCCGGACTATCATCGTCCGCCGGACTCCAAGACTATGAAGATACAAGATTGAAGACTCCGTCCCGTGTCCGGATGGGACTTTCCTTGGCATGGAAGGCAAGCTTGGCGATACGGATATGTAGATCTCCTACCATTGTAACCGACTCTGTGTAACCCTAGCCTTCTCCGATGTCTATATAAACCGGAGGGCTTTAGTCCGTAGGACACAACATACATTACAACAATCATACCATAGGCTAGCTTTAGGGTTTAGCCTCCTTGATCTCGTGGTAGATCCACTCTTGTACTACCCATATCATCAATATTAATCAAGCAGGACGTAGGGTTTTACCTCCATCAAGAGGGCCCGAACCTGGGTAAAACATCGTGTCCCTTGTCTCCTGTTACCGTCCGCCTAGACGCACAGTTCGGGACCCCCTACCCGAGATCCGCCGGTTTTGACACCGACATTGGTGCTTTCATTGAGAGTTCCTCTCTGTCGTCATCGATAGGCTCGATGGCTTCTTCAATCAACAACGCTGTCCAGGATGAGACTTTTCTCCCCGGACAGATCTTCGTATTCGGTGGCTTCGCACTGCGGGCTAATTCGCTTGGCCATCAGGAGCAGATCGAAAGCTACGCCCCTGGCCGTCAGGTCAGATTCGGAAGCCTAAACTTCACGGCCGACATCCGCGGGGACTTGATCTTCGACGGGCTCAAGCCACAGCCAAGCGTGCCGCACTGTTAGGATGGGCATGATCTAGCTCTGTCGCCGAACAGTGCCTTGGTGGCCGCACAAGAATCCGCTCCGGCCCTTAGACCGGAGCCGACCGCCCAGATCGAGGACCGGTGGTTGGACACCGCCTCGGGGGCTTCAACTTCCACGGCGATGGAGCCGAACACTAACCTTGTCCCTCGCAAAGCTCATGACTATTGTCAATGGCGAGTTACATCATTGCAGTGTCTCAGGGGCGT
This sequence comes from Triticum aestivum, assembly GCF_018294505.1. NCBI lineage: Eukaryota > Viridiplantae > Streptophyta > Magnoliopsida > Poales > Poaceae > Triticum > Triticum aestivum. The sequence goes on along the minus strand of NC_057795.1, from coordinate 151,815,337 downwards.
TTCAGTGTTGTGTTTCTCCTGAAGAAGGCTGTGAGATATTGCGTGAAATCCACGAAGGAGATTGTGGTCATCATGCCGGTTCAGAATCCTTGGTGGCTAAGGCTTTCCGGCACGGTTTTTACTGGTTAACAGCTCATGCTGATGCGGAGGATCTGGTCCGGAAGTGTGACGGCTGTCAGAAGTGATACATCTCCAACGTATCTATAATTTTTGATTGCTCCATGCTATATTATCTACTGTTTTAGGAAATATTGGGCTTTATCATCCACTTTTATATTATTTTTGGGACTAACCTATTAACCGAAGGCCCAGCCAAATTTGCTGTTTTATGCCTATTTTAGTGTTTCAAGGAAAAGGAATATCAGACGGAGTCAAAACGGAACGAAATCAACTAGAGAAGTTATTTTTGGAAGGAAAACAACCCAGGGAACTTGGAGTGCATGTCAGGGGAGATACGGGCTGCCCACGAGGGTGCCCCCCCAGGGCGTGCCCCCTGCCTCGTGGGGCCCTCGTAGCTCCACCGACGTACTTCTTTCACCCATATATACCTATGTACCCTAAAACTTCCAGAACAGAAGATAGATCGGGAATTCCGCTGCCGCAAGCCTCTGTAGCCACCAAAAACCTCTCGGGAGCCCGTTCCGGCGCCCTGCCGGAGGGGGATCCCATCACCGGTGGCCATCTTCATCATCCCGGCGCTATCCATGACGAGGAGGGAGTAGTTCACCCTCAAGGCTGAGGGTATGTACCAGTAGCTATGTGTTCCCTCTATGGCACGATCTTGATGTATCCCGAGCTTTGCTATTGTAGTTGGATCTTATGATGTTTCTCCCCCTTGAGGGAGTCCTGGACTAGGGGGTGTCCGGACAGCCGGACTATCATCGTCCGCCGGACTCCAAGACTATGAAGATACAAGATTGAAGACTCCGTCCCGTGTCCGGATGGGACTTTCCTTGGCATGGAAGGCAAGCTTGGCGATACGGATATGTAGATCTCCTACCATTGTAACCGACTCTGTGTAACCCTAGCCTTCTCCGATGTCTATATAAACCGGAGGGCTTTAGTCCGTAGGACACAACATACATTACAACAATCATACCATAGGCTAGCTTTAGGGTTTAGCCTCCTTGATCTCGTGGTAGATCCACTCTTGTACTACCCATATCATCAATATTAATCAAGCAGGACGTAGGGTTTTACCTCCATCAAGAGGGCCCGAACCTGGGTAAAACATCGTGTCCCTTGTCTCCTGTTACCATCCGCCTAGACGCACAGTTCGGGACCCCCTACCCGAGATCCGCCGGTTTTGACACCGACATTGGTGCTTTCATTGAGAGTTCCTCTCTGTCGTCATCGATAGGCTCGATGGCTTCTTCAATCAACAACGCTGTCCAGGATGAGACTTTTCTCCCCGGACAGATCTTCGTATTCGGTGGCTTCGCACTGCGGGCTAATTCGCTTGGCCATCAGGAGCAGATCGAAAGCTACGCCCCTGGCCGTCAGGTCAGATTCGGAAGCCTAAACTTCACGGCCGACATCCGCGGGGACTTGATCTTCGACGGGCTCAAGCCACAGCCAAGCGTGCCGCACTGTTAGGATGGGCATGATCTAGCTCTGTCGCCGAACAGTGCCTTGGTGGCCGCACAAGAATCCGCTCCGGCCCTTAGACCGGAGCCGACCGCCCAGATCGAGGACCGGTGGTTGGACACCGCCTCGGGGGCTTCAACTTCCACGGCGATGGAGCCGAACACTAACCTTGTCCCTCGCAAAGCTCATGACTCCGAGGTGCCGGACTCCTTGCCAGACTCCGGACTCAAATCTGATTGGGCGCCGGTTATGGAGTTCACCGCCGCGGACATCTTCCAACACTCGCCCTTTGGCGACATCCTAAATTCACTAAAGCATCTCTCGCTATCCGGAGAGCCCTGGCCGGATTGTGGCCAGGATGGTTGGGATACGGACGACGAAGAAATTCAGAGCCCACCCACCACCCACTTTGTAGCCACTGTCGACGATTTAACCGACATGCTAAACTATGACTCCGAACACATCGACGGTATGGACGACGATGTCGGAGATGAACAGGAAACAGCACCTACAAGGCAAGGGAAGACCACCTCGTCATACGACGTATACATGGTGGACACCCCAAAAGGAAGCGATAACGAGGACCAATGGGGCACGGCAGAAGATAATCCCGCCAACAAACAACCAAAACAGCGACGCAGACGCCGCACTAAGTCCCGCCTCGACAACAACAGCGCTCCTAACGACCCAGCAATACAACAGGGCAAACCAGCGGACGACGAACACGCAGACAAGCAACCATCCGAACAAGACGAGTCGGATAATCAATCCAGACCCGGCGAAAACAACAGTCCAGGCGACCTCACGCCGGACACACCGCCGGAGAATAAAAACCTTCGAAAAAGACTCGTTGCCACCGCAAGAAGTTTGAAAAAGGAAAAGCGGAAGCTCAAAACCGCAGACAAATACGACAATGGCCATCAATCAAAGAGCTACCCGAAGCGCAAGCTACTGCCAGAATTTGATGAGGAGGCCATAGAGCCCCCACAGTCAAAAAACAAAGAGGCCGCCTGGTTGGATAGACAGCCAGATGATAGGCCAAAATCTGAAAGCGGCGCCGCACATAAGCCGACTAACGACCCTGGAAAGACAGATGGCCCAGCCAGGTCCATTTACGGGCCAAAGAAGAGGGCCCCAGGAAACAATGCAACACGACAAGTGTCCAAAGACAGCGGTGCACCCAAACACAAGGGCGCCGCACACCCACTATGTTTCACCAACGAGGTGCTGGATCATGAATTCCCAGCAGGATTTAAACCTATGAACATAGAGGCCTACGACGGAACAACAGACCCTGGAGTCTGGATAGAAGATTATATACTACACATACACATGGCTAGAGGAGACGATCTCCACGCCATAAAATACCTACCCCTCAAGCTCAAAGGGCCAGCCCGTCATTGGCTCAAAAGCCTCCCAGAAAACACTGTTGGAAGTTGGGAAGAGCTCGAGGACGCGTTTAGAGCAAATTTTCAAGGGACTTATGTCCGCCTCTGGATGCAGATGATCTAAGTCATATAACTCAACAGCCCGGAGAGTCAGCGCGCAAATTCTGGAATAGGTTCCTCACCAAAAAGAACCAAATAGTCGACTGTCCGGACGCCGAAGCCTTAGCAGCTTTTAAACACAACGTCCGAGACGAATGGCTCGCCAGACACCTCGGCCAAGAGAAGCCGAGGACAATGTCCACGCTAACAAGCCTCATGACCCGCTTCTGTGCGGGAGAGGATAGCTGGCTAGCAAGATGCAGCACCAGCGACCCAAGTACATCCGAGATCAGAGATGGAAACGGAAAATCACGGCGCAGAAAAGAGCAGCACCGGAATAAAGAGAAAAGCCCAAAGAGCACGGCAGTCAACGCCGGATTCAAAAGCTCGCGGCCAAACAACAAAACACCACCTCTTAAGGATGACAGCGATGAGCTATCCAACTTAAACAAGATTTTGGGTCAGATATGTCAAATCCACAGTACCCCCGGAAGGCCTGCAAACCACACCCATCGAGATTGTTGGGTTTTCAAACAGTCCGGCCGACTAAACGCCAAACACAAGGGGCTCGACGCGTCGAGCGAAGATGACAAACCCCACCAGCAGAGCACCGGAAAACAAAAGAATTTCCCACAAGAGGTCAAAGCGGTAAATTCACTTCATGTGATAATACAGAAGAACAGTGCGGCACCCGTTAAAATGGGTCTCGCACGGTCCAATCCAGCGAAACATAGAGATTGGACATCAAAACCAATCACTTTCGACCACCTAGATTATTCCAGAAGCGTTCGACATGCAGGATGGACTGCCCTGATATTGAATCCCATAATCGACGGACTACAATTTACACAAGTCCTGATGGACGGAGGCAGCGACTTAAACCTGCTGTATCCAAACACAATCCGCAAGTTGGGGATAGACCTTACTAAAATTCGACACAGCCGCACTTCCTTTAAAGGAGTGACGCCAGGCCCTTACACCAAGTGCACAGGCTCCCTGTTACTAGAAGTTGTGTTTGGATTACCGAACAACTTTCGACGCGAAAAACTAATCTTTCATATCGTCCCATTTAAAAGTAGCTATCAAGCACTCTTGGGACGAGAAGCTTTTGTCCGCTTCAACGCCATACCACATTACGCGTCTCTTACACTTAAGATGCCCGGTCCACGTGGCATCATTTCAGTGCGAGGGTCATTTAAAGACCCCGGACACGATTAGACGAGTCCGGCATAAATAAGCTAGGGGCTCCCTAGCCGCACACCCCTTCACAAGGGGCTGCGCACACAAGCAACAGCGAACTCACACAGACTCCGCTTTAACTACTTATATTTCTTCCTTCGTATATATTTTGCACAAATTCCTTTTAAACTAAGTTCCTCTCTTTTTACAGATGAACAACATGCACACCCGTCCAGGATAACGGCACAATGGAGACACAGGCGCAGACGTGCAGTAGGGACCCGTCGCGAGGATTCTTTTCAGATTAAGACCCTGCGTAAACCTTTTTTACTGTCTCTTGTTGTTATAATCCCTTGGTTTCTCATTATAACCAAAGCGGAACCTGACGTTTTGGCATCGGCCGCGTCAGAGGACCATGCCCGTACCTGGACACTAGGGGCTTAGGGCATTGTTCTGCCCATTATTACAAAGACCAAACACCTTAGGGAGCGTTCGGCATCTCGAGTTAGGCCTTATATGCATCACCTCCGAATCATGTCTTTGGTCAAATGTTGGGTTTGCCCGGCTCCTGTGTTTTGCTGCCTTACGTTCCGTATCATCGGCTAACGCGGCACCAGGAGAACAACTGCGATTGTGCCCCAGTTCGGCTGGGCGAGCACCTCAGTAGAGAAAGCCGAAAACTGACTATCATGATACAGCGAGAGACTGGTCAACCACTCGATTGACTATCGGAATGTTTAGAATTCCCCGCTTTGATGAAGGACCGTTTCCCGGTCAGGCACACACGCGCCCCGAATTCGGAGAAGCGCGGTGCCCCAAGGGGCTATATCGTAGCCCCACCCTCGAACTCCACTGGCTAAGTGAAAGTGATAAAGCATCATAGTCCGGATTGCCTCGTTTGCTATGCTACCACCTCCTTAACAGGACCGAGACGTCGGATTAAGTGTGAAAAAGCGCTATTTTTTGCGAACACCCCCGCACCTTGTGCGTGGGGGCTGAAGCCGAAGACTGCAATCTTTCAGGTTATACAAATGTATACATAAACGGCCGCATAGCAGATATTTTAACACTTGGAACGCACAAGTATAAAAAGCGGTTACATCATAATCATTGTTTTACAAGATAAAACGTTCATTTGAACGTGATATTTTTTGAGCACTGCGACTCTATTACACGAGCACCACGCATAACTTCCCCAAAATAGTGCTTGGCGGGTAACCGGCTTTCGTCCGAACCCTGGGCGGCAACAGCGGTGGCATCCATCTCTGTCCAATGTGTCTTCACACGGGCAAGGGCCATCCGCGCGCCTTCTATGCAGGCCGACTGCTTCATCTCCTTGATATGCGGCACCGCTCCAAGAAATTGCTGCAATAAGCCAAAATAGCTCGTCGCCTTGGGCCTCTCTGGCTAGACATGCGCCACGATATCAGTCATGGCAAGTCCAGACAACTTGTTCAGCTCTGCCCATTCGTCCAACCGATTGGTCAACGGAAGTGAACGATCCGGACTATGGAATTGAGACCAAAATAGCTCTTCCGTCTTGTGATCCTCCTGACTACGGAAGTGCACAACGGCATCCGCCGCACTTGCCGCTAAGTCCATATATGGATCCTCCGGACCCCACAGGTGACCAAGCTGGGCATACTTGGGATCCGTAAACCGGTGACGCAGCAGAAAAGGCTTGCCAGCCACAATATCCCCGGCCTGGCGCAGCTCCTCCTTCATAGCCCGCATTGCAGAACGGGCATCCTTGGCCTCGGCGGTGGCCTTCCCCAGGTCTTCCCGCTCCGATATGCGCTCCTTTTCAAGAGCCTCGTTGCGATCGGCAGCATCCTTCAATTTAACGGCCAATTCGGCCATCTTTTCCCTGCTTAGGCAGTGTGCAGCCCTTTCGGCTTTTAACTCCTCGGCCGCCCTCGAGGCAGCCGCATCACTCCTTCGGGCTTGCTCCTTAGCTTGAGCAAGCTCGGCCCGAAGGCTCTCCACAGCAGCAGCACCGTCTGTGTCACAGCATAAATATTATCAGAGGCGGGCTTTGGCTCCCTTAATAAGTGACTGCGGAGAATTCATTTACCTTGCGACTCGTCAAGTCGCCGGTTAACAAGCGCGATGTCCGCATCCGCCACATCAAGTTGCCGCATTAACTCGACAACTCCACTAGTCCGGCTGGCCCCCGGACTATCCGCCACCTGCATAGGAAGGGCAACATTCAATACCTGCGATTTTGATCCTCGGCACGCCGTCGCTTTCGACAACCTACCGAGTCTTAGGGGCTACTATCTATACAGGGCGCACTTCTATGTGCAAAACTGTCAAAAAGGCGCGTCGTTCTCGCGTACCTCAAATCCCGCCAGCAAACTCCTGACGGCATTATGCAATCCGCTTTCGGCGGACGAAATCCTTCCGATCACCATACTCATCAAAGCACGGTGATCTTCTGAGATGGACGCCCTCTCAAGCAGACTCTTCAGCTCCCCCGGCCGGACACTAGTCGGCGCCGAACTCTCCGGCTCCACCGGGCTCTGGGATACCCTCCGTGACGATACTTCAGGCTCGTCTGCCCTGTCCGGCAACGCAGCAGGCGGAGGCGTTTCGCTCTCCATCATCTCTGGACGAAGATCCCCCGAAGACGAACTCATCTGAGAAGTCCGCAGATCCGAACTGTAAAGCAAAATTTCGGTTATCCACAGAAGCACAAATGGAGGTATTTTCTTATTAATGAACTCCCCTTTCCCTACTCACGGCTCGCTGGAGGGCTGATCCTTTAGAGACGATTGTACGTCCGGGTTCTCCCCGGACGCAGGACCCTCCGGTGAAGATTTCTTCTCCCGCTTAGAGGCTTTGGCCTCCAGGTCTTCGGAGGCGGTCCTCTTCTCCCCCTGGAAGGAGGGATTTTCGATCCTCCCCTCTTCAGGCGCCCCCTTGGGCGAGGTATTAACTCTTCTATTTTCCCCATCGCCCCTTTCTTCGGGCGCGACCTCCAACATTCTGACCAGCACGGGCTCCAGTGCGGTCTCTGGGAGGGGGGCCGGACACCTTATCAGCTTCGATCGCGCTACCCACTCCTGATGAAGAGTAATGGGTCAGGAGGCGAACTCTAGAAAAGCAAATAAACAGAACGTCCGGACTCTGAGCTACTTACCTGAGTATCCGGGCGATTGCGGCTTAGGCCTGCATCCTCGGTCAATTCCGGACATGCCACCTGCGGTCTGAAGAACAACTTGTACATCTCCACGGGTGTTGTACCCATGAAGTGTTGGAGAATTCGTGGTCCCTCCGGATTGAACTCCCATAACCGGAGAGGACGGCGTTTGCAGGGCAGAAGACGCCTGATTAGCATAACCTGCATCACCACAACCAGATTGATCTCCCTCGCCTGGAGGTCTCGAATCCGGCCCTGCAATGAGGGCACGTCTTCGGACGGCCCCCAATTGAGCCCTTGGTTGACCCACGACATCAGTCGGCGTGGAGGTCCCGGGCGGAATGAAGGTGGCGGCTTTTGCTTGCTGCCCTTCAGAGCGGTGATATAAAACCACTCCTGCTGCCACAAGCCGAGCTCCTCTTGGAAGGAGCCCTCGGGCCACGGGGCATCGGCCCTTCTGCTTATGGCCGCCCCGCCGCACTCCACTTGACGCCCCCCGATCATCTTCGACTCCACATTGAAGGTCTTCAGCCACAGGCCGAAGTGGGGGGTGACGCGGAGGAAGGCTTCGCAGACAATAATGAATGCGGAAATATGGAGGATGGACTCCGGGGCCAAGTCATGAAAATCCAGCCCGTAGTAGAACATGAGCCCTCTCACGAAGGGGTCCGTCGGGAAGCCTAAACCCCGACGGAGGTGGGATACAAAGACGACGTACTCACCAGGCTCGGGAGTGGGCACGGCCTGCCCTTGGGCAGGCAACCTGTGCGAAATCTCGTAGGACAGGTACTTGGCCTCACGCAGCTTTACCACGTCCCCCTCCGTGACGGAGGAGGGCATCCACCGACCCTGAAGGTCGGAGTCGGACATTGTTGAAAATCCGAAGCGCTCGAATCTGGGGCTCTGGGTGTTGGAACTTGGGCAAGGAGGAGATTCGATGGAAGATTGAAGAAAAGAAACGAGCCTTGGTCCTCTTATAAAGGGGGAAAATACCAAGAGCCGTCTCCGTGACCGTTCGGGATTCACCTTCAATAGAGGAGGCGTGGCGACGGGCGCGGTTGGGTTACCCACGCTCGTACTGATGAGAATCCCGGAATAAGGGGAGCATGATCTCTGCTTCAACAAGACGTGCCAAGGAAACCGCTTCGCTAAACGTGCTGAGGTGGTATAATAAAAAACGATCCAAGTAAAGGCTTGGTAGTGGTGTGACGTTACGCCACAAAATACGTCAGCAGATTGAACTTGTGTGCATTTTATTCTCTCTACGGCGGAATGTGGAATTTATTTTGCAGAGCCGGACACTATCCTGGTGTTCATGATCTTCTCTGGATTATTCAAAGAAGGAACCCGCCTTGCAATGCCGAACATTATGCGTGCCAGACTTATCGTCATTGAAGCCTGGTTCAGGGGCTACTGAGGGAGTCCTGGACTAGGGGGTGTCCGGACAGCCGGACTATCATCGTCCGCCGGACTCCAAGACTACGAAGATACAAGATTGAAGACTCCGTCCCGTGTCCGGATGGGACTTTCCTTGGCGTGGAAGTCAAGCTTGGCGATACGGATATGTAGATCTCCTACCATTGTAACCGACTCTGTGTAACCCTAGCCTTCTCCGGTGTCTATATAAACCGGAGGGCTTTAGTCCGTAGGACACAACATACATTACAACAATCATACCATAGGCTAGCTTTAGGGTTTAGCCTCCTTGATCTCGTGGTAGATCCACTCTTGTACTACCCATATCATCAATATTAATCAAGCAGGACGTAAGGTTTTACCTCCATCAAGAGGGCCCGGACCTGGGTAAAACATCGTGTCCCTTGTCTCCTGTTACCATCCGCCTAGACGCACAGTTCGGGACCCCCTACCCGAGATCCGCCGGTTTTGACACCGACACCCCTCTACTCTCTTGTGATGAATTGAGTTTTCCCTTTGAAGTTATCTTATCGGATTGAGTCTTTTATGAGAACACTTGATGTATGTCTTGCCGTGATTATCTATGGTGACAATGGGATATCATGTGCCACTTGATGTATGATTTGGTGATCAACTTGCGGGTTTCGTGACATTGGGAACCTATGCATAGGGGTTGGCACACGTTCTTGACTCTCCCATAGAAACTTTGGGGCACTCTTTGAAGTACTTTATGTTGGTTGGATGAATCTGAGATTGTGTGATGCATGTCGTATAATCATGCCCACGGATACTTGAGGTGACAATGGGGTATCTAGGTGACATTAGGGTTTTGGTTGATTTGTGTCTTAAGGTGTTATTCTAGTACAAACTCTTTTATAGATTGATCTGAAAGAATAACTTTGATGTGGTTTCATACCCTACCATAATCTCTACGTTTGTTCTCTGCTATTAGTGGCTTCGGAGTGACTCTTTTTTGCATGCTGAGGGCTTGTTATATGATCTATCTATGTTATTATTGTTGAGAGAACTTGCACTAGTGAAAGTATGAACCCTAGGCCTTGTTTCCTATCATTGCAATACCGTTTACGCTCACTTTTATCGCTTGCTACCTTGCGGTTTTTACAATTTCAGATTACAGAAACTTTTATCTACTATCTATTTTGCACTTGTATCACCATCTCTTCACCGAACTAGTGCACCTATACAATTTACCATTGTATTGGGTGCGTTGGGGACACAAGAGACTTTTTGTTATTTGGTTGCAGGGTTGTTTGAGAGAGACCATCTAAATCCTACGCCTCCTACGGATTGATAAACCTTAGGTCATCCACCCGAGGGAAATTTGCTACTGTCCTACAAACCTGTGCACTTGCAGGCCCAACAACGTCTACAAGAAGAAGGTTGTGTAGTAGACATCAAGATCTTTTCTGGCGCCGTTGCCGGGGAGGCAAAGGTAAAGGGCGCTCACTCACACCCCGTCAACTAAGCTCTTTTCTGGCGTCGTTGCTGGGGAGGTTAGCGCTTGAAGGTATATCTTTAGATCTTGATGAGCAAATTTACTATGATGAAAGCATGCCTCATATCTATGATGATTATTGTGATGACAGGTATGATTTAAAGAATAACTATAACCATGAAACTTGTCATCTTGATCCTAATTTTAAATCATATGATAGTTATTTTGTTGAGTTTGCTCCCACTACTATTCATGAGAAGAATTTTGCTTATGAGGAGAGTAGTAAATTTTCTATGCTAGTAGATCATGAAAAGAATGCTTTGGGTGCTGGTTATATTGTTGAATTCATTCATGATGCTACTGAAAATTATTATGAGGGAGGAACATATGCTTGTAGGAATTGCAATAATATCAAGTTTCCTCTCTATGTGCTTAAAGTTTTGAAGTTATGCTTGTTTTACCTTCCTATGCAAGTTGATTCTTGTTCCCATAAGTTGTTTGCTCACAAAATCCCTATGCATAGGAAGTGGGTTAGACTGAAATGTGCTAGTCATATGCTTCATGATGCTCCCGTTATGTTTCAATTCTTATCTTTTATGTGAGCATCATTGTCATCATCATGCCTAGCTAAAAGGCATTAAAGAAAAGCGCTTGTTGGGAGACAACCCAATATTTATCCTTACTGTTTTTGTGTGTCCACATGATTATTCTACTGTAGTAATCATGTTTAATAGCTTTTGTTTCAATAAAGTGCCAAGTAAGACCTTTAGGATAGCTTACGGTGATAGTTGTGTTGATCCTGCTGAAAATCAGAAACTTTTGCACAGAAACGTGCTTCTGATCTGATTCTTTTTTACCTGGATTGGTACACGAATTTCTTACGACTTCCTAATTTTGTAGGATTTTTGGAGTTCCAGAAGTATACGTTTGATATAGATTACTACAGACTGTTCTGTTTTTGACAGATTCTGTTTTCTATGTGTTGTTTGCTTATTTTGATGAATCTATGAGTAGCATCGGAGGGTATGAACCATAGATAAGTTGGAGTACAGTAGATATTACACCAATTTGAATTTAGAATGAGTTCATTACAGTACCTAAGTGGTGGTTTTGTTTTCTTTCACTAACGGAGCTTATAAGATTTCCTGTTGAGTTTTGTGTTGTGAAGTTTTCAAGTTTTGGGTAAAGATTCGATGGACTATGGAATAAGGAGTGGCAAGAGCCTAAGCTTGGGGATGCCCAAGTAACCCCAAGGTAATATTCGAGGACAACCAAGAGCCTAAGCTTGGGGATGCCCCGGAAGGCATCCCCTCTTTCGTCTTCGTTCATCGGTAACTTTACTTGGAGCTATATTTTTATTCACCACATGATATGTGTTTTGCTTGGAGCATCATTTTCTCTTGTTAGTATTTGCTTGCTGTTATTTAGATTAATGTTTTGCATGCTTATTTTGCTAGTATACATGTTGCTGTTTGAAAAACAGAAAGTTTACCGCTGTTGCAAAAATTCCCTAGAAAAGTCAGAGAGTGGTATAATATTGAATCTTTTTGCATAATGAGCTCTGATAAATTTATTACAGTGGGAATTTTAGTTCATAATTTTTGGAGTCAGGGAAGTATTGATACTCTTGCATTCTTTACAAACTGTACTGTTTTGGCAAATTGCGGTTATGGTTGCATTGTTTGCATATGTTTGCTTGATTAATGATTCTATTTGAGGATAGGAGTATTAAATATGCAGGCATTTAGTATACAATGTTGAATAATTATTTAAGTGATTAGTTACAGTAGAAAGTGATAAGGTTTTGCATTGGTTTATACTAACCTATCTCACGAGTTCTTGTTGAGTTTGTTGTGAATGAAGCTTTTGATAAAAAGAGAAACCATGATATGAGAGGAATTAAGGAGACACAAAAGCTCAAGCTTGGGGATGCCCAAGGCACCCCAAGATAATATTTCAAGAAGTCTCAAGCATCTAAGCTTGGGGATGCCCCGGTAGGCATCCCACCTTTCTTCTTCAACAACTATCGGTTAGTATCGGTTGAGCCTAAGTTTTTGCTTCTTCACATGAGTTGTGCTATCCTTGCAATGTAGTTTTCCTTAGCTTTGCTTGCTGTTTGAATAAAGTATCAAGATCTGAAATTATTAAATGAGAGAGAGTATTCGCGTAGTTGCATAATTATTTAGCTACTCATTGATCTTCACTTATATCTTTCGGAGTAGTTTTTGTTATTGCTCTAGTGCTTCACTTATATCTTTTGAGCTTGATAGTTTTGCTCATAGTGCTTCACTTATATCTTTTGAGCGTGGTAATTTTTGCTCTGGTGCTTCACTTAGATCTTTTTAGAGCACGGTGGTGGATTTGTTTTAAAGAAACTATTGATCTCTCATGCTTCACTTAGATTATTTTGAGAGTCGTTAATAGCATGGTAATTTGCTTAATATTAATATACTTGGTATTCAAGATATGTGAAACTTCCTTTTTAGTGTGTTGAATACTAAGATAAGTTTGATGCTTGATAATTGTTTTGAGGTATGAAGATGGTAATATTAGAGTCATGCTAGTTGAGTAGTTGTGAATTTAAAGAATACTTGTGTTGAAGTTTGTGATTCCCGTAGCATGCACGTATGGTGAACCGTTATGTGATGAACTCGGAGCATGATTTATTTATTGATTGTCTTCCTTATGAGTGGCGGTCGGGGACGAACGATGGTCTTTTCCTACCAATCTATCCCCCTAGGAGCATGCGCGTAATACTTTGCTTTATAACTTCTAGATTTTTGCAATAAGTATATGAGTTCTTTATGACTAATGTTGAGTCCATGGATTATTCGCACTTTTTCCCATCCTTCCACCATTGCTAGCCTCTCTAATACCGCGCACTTTTCGCCGGTATCATACACCCACCATATACCTTCCTCAAAACGGCCACCATACCTACCTATCATGGCATTTCCATAGTCATTCCGAGATATATTGCCATGCAACTTTCCACTGTTCCGTTTATTATGACACGCTCCATCATTGTCATATTGCTAACATGATCATGTAGTTGACATCGTATTTGTGGCAAAGCCACCGTTCATAATTCTTTCATACATGTCACTCTTGATTCATTGCATATCCCGGTACACCGCCGGAGGCATTCATATAGAGTCATACCTTGTTCTAAGAATCGAGTTGTAATTGTTGAGTTGTAAGAAAAATAAAAGTGTGATGATCATCATTTTTTAGAGCATTGTCCCAAGTGAGGAAAGGATGATGGAGACCATGATTCCCCCACAAGTCGGGATGAGACTCCGGACGAAAAAAAAGAGGCCATAAAAAAAGAGAAAAGGCCCAAATAAAAAAAAATAAAAAAATGAGAGAAAAAGAGAGAAGGGACAATGTTACTATCCTTTTACCACACTTGTGCTTCAAAGTAGCACTAAGATCTTCATGATAGAGAGTCTCTCATTTTGTCACTTTCATATACTAGTGGGAATTTTTCATTATAGAACTTGGCTTGTATATTCCAATGATGGGCTTCCTCAAAATGCCCTAGGTCTTCATGAGCAAGCAAGTTGGATGTACACCCACTTAGTTTCTTTTGTAGAGCTTTCATATACTTATAGCTCTAGTGCATCCGTTGCATGGCAATCCTTACTCACTCACCTTGATATCTATTGATGGGCATCTCCATAGCCCATTGATACGCCTAGTTGATGTGAGACTATCTTCCCTCTTTTTGTCTTCTCCACAACCACCCTTCTATTCCACATATAGTGCTATATCCATGGCTCACGCTCATGTATTGCGTGAAGATTGAAAAAGTTTTGAGAATGTCATAAGTATGAAACAATTGTTTGGCTTGTCATCGGGGTTGTGCATGATTTAAATATTTTGTGTGGGGAAGATGGGGCATAACCAGACTATATGATTCTGTAGGGATAACTTTCTTTGGCCATGATATTTTGAGAAGACATGATTGCTTTGATTAGTATGCTTGAAGTATTATTATTTTTTATGTCAATATGAACTTTTGTCTTGAATCTTTAGGATCTGAATATTCATATCACAATTAAGAAGATTTACATTGAAATTATGCCAAAGTAGCACTCCGCATCAAAAATTCTTTATAATCATTTACCTACTCGAGGACGAGCAGGAATTAAGCTTGGGGATGCTTGATACGTCTCCAACGTATCTATAATTTTTGATTTCTCCATGCTATATTATCTACTGTTTTAGGCAATATTGGGCTATATTATCCACTTTTATATTATTTTTGGGACTAACCTATTAACCGGAGGCCCAGCCCAGATTTGCTGTTTTATGCCTATTTCAGTGTTTCGAGGAAAAGGAATATCAGACGGAGTCAAAACGGAACGAAATCAACTAGAGAAGTTATTTTTGGAAGGAAAGCAACCCAGGGAACTTGGAGTGCACGTCAGGGGAGATACGGGCTGCCCACGAGGGTGGGGGCGCGCCCACCCCCCCCCCCCCCCCCCCCCCCCCCGCCATGCCCTCCTGCATCGTGGGGCCCCCGTAGCTCCACCAACGTATTTCTTTCACCCATATATACCTACGTACCCTAAAACTTCCAGAACAGAAGATAGATCAGGAGTTCCGCCGCCGCAAGCCTCTGTAGCCACCAAAAACCTCTCGGGAGCCCGTTCTGGTGCCTTGCCGGAGGGGGATCCCATCACCGGTGGCCATCTTCATCATCCCGGCGCTATCCATGACGAGGAGGGAGTAGTTCACCCTCAAGGCTGAGGGTATGTACCAGTAGCTATGTGTTTGATCTCTCTCTCTCTCGTGTTCTCTCTCGTGTTCCCTCTATGGCACGATCTTGATGTATCTCGAGCTTTGCTATTGTAGTTGGATCTTATGATGTTTCTCCCCCTCTACTCTCTTGTGATGAATTGAGTTTCCCCTTTGAAGTTATCTTATAGGATTGAGTCTTTTATGAGAACACTTGATGTATGTCTTGCCGTGATTATCTGTGGTGACAATGGGATATCATGTGCCACTTGATGTATGTTTTGGTTATCAACTTGCAGGTTTCGTGACATTGGGAACCTATGCATAGGGGTTGGCACACGTTCTTGACTCTCCGATAGAAACTTTGGGGCACTCTTTGAAGTACTTTATGTTGGTTGGATGAATCTGAGATTGTGTGATGCATATCGTATAATCATGCCCACGGATACTTGAGGTGACAATGGAGTATCTAGGTGACATTAGGGTTTTGGTTGATTTGTGTCTTAAGGTGTTATTCTAGTACGAACTCTTTTATAGATTGATCTGAAAGAATAACTTTGAGGTGGTTTCGTACCCTACCATAATCTCTACGTTGCTACTAGTGGCTTCAGAGTGACTCTTTGTTGCATGTTGAGGGCTTGTTATATGATCTATCTATGTTATTATTGTTGAGAGAACTTGCACTAGTGAAAGTATGAACCCTAGGCCTTGTTTCCTGTCATTGCAATACCGTTTACGCTCACTTTTATCGCTTGCTACCTTGCTGTTTTTATTATTTCAGATTACAAAAACATTTATCTACTATCTATTTTGCACTTGTATCACCATCTCTTCGCCGAACTAGTGCACCTATACAATTTACCATTGTATTGGGTGTGTTGGGGACACAAGAGACTTTTTGTTATTTGGTTTGCAGGGCTGTTTGAGAGAGACCATCTTCATCCTACGCCTCCTATGGATTGATAAACCTTAGGTCATCCACTTGAGGGAAATTTGCTACTGTCCTACAAACCTATGCACTTGCAGGCCCAACAACGTCTACGAGAAGAAGGTTGTGTAGTAGACATCAAGAAGTTTGCACGTCGAGCTCATGTTGCTCAGGAGTTGAGGATGATTCCAATCACTTGGCCGTTTGCAACTTGGGGGATGGATATGGTTGGGCCTTTTAAGAGGTCCAAGGATAAGAAGACCCACCTTCTGGTGGCGGTTGATAAATTTACCAAGTGGGTGGAGGCAGAGCCAGTGAGCAAGTGTGATGCGGCCATGACGGTTCAATTCATGAAAAAGGTGATCTTCCGCTTTGGTTCTCCACACAGCATTATAACAGATAATGGCACGAATCTCTCCAAGGGAGCTATGGAAGAGTTCTGTCAACATGAGCACATCCGGCTTGATGTGTCATCAGTGGCCCACCCCCAATCTAATGGTCAAGCGGAGAGAGCTAATCAGGAATTCCTGAAGGGTATCAAGCCTCGGCTTATGGTCCATTTGAAGCGGACGCCGGGTTGTTGGGTGGAGGAGTTGCCTTCCGTTTTATGGAGCATTAACACCACCCCCAATAGATCTACGGGTTACACGCCCTTCTTCATGGTTTATGGAGCGGAAGCAGTTCTCCCAAGTGATATTCGCCATGACTCACCCCGAGTGGCAGCTTACATTGAAGCGGACAATGAAAGAGCACACCAGGATGCATTGGACCTGTTAGATGAACAACGGGATATTGCGGCAGCTCGCTCGGTGATTTATCAGCAAGACCTGCGGCGTTATCACAGCCGCCGGGTTAAAACTAGGACTTTCCAAGAAGTCGACTTGGTGCTCTGGCTCATCCAAGATCAGACTGACATGCACAAGTTGTCTCCGCCCTGGGAAGGGCCCTTTGTGGTCAGCAAGAATCTGAACAACGGGTCACACTACCTCATCGTTGTTCGAGAGCACAAAGACTCACGCAAATCAGAGGAGGAGACTCGCCGGCCGTGGAATATAGCTCATCTTCGGCCTTACTACACCTGAGCCACAGGCTCCTACTATGTATATATTTTTGATAATGTACATATTATGATTAATAAATAAACCAGCATCCTTGCTAAAGCGGGGCCTCTGCCATTTCATCTTATATGTCTTCTTGGTCACATGGGGGCTTATGCTTACAAAGCGGAGTTCTAGTTACCCATTAAACCGGATTATAAAGCCATATAAAAAAAGCTTGGGAGCTTCACACCCAAGGGACCAAAGAGAGTCTGTTGCCACACACAGCTCAAACATAGGTACCCATTGAGCACAGCTCACAGTGTTACTTGGGGGCTCTATGTGCACAGCAACAAAGAGTTTGAAAGGACCCTTGTAATAGGCTATCAAGCCAGGCTTGGAAGCCAGGTGTATTCACCTAAAACCCCGGGTTAACCTGCCTTCATCAAGTAAGCCACTCCGTCCAGGTAATCCTAGTATGACCCGTCGAACATTTGACAAGTCAATCTTATAAAGACCCTGAACTTGTCAAAGTTAAAACGATGATTGGTTAATTTGAGGTCCATCTTAAAAGGCTTTGTAAAATGGTTTAACTCAGCGGCCTGGCAGCCCATGAAAAGCCTCGAATTTGGGCCTGGCAGCCCTTGAAAAGCCTCGACTACAAGTTTTCATTTGCTTTTATTTTTTCCAAGTTTTTTCTCCTTTGATTTGATTTTGAGATAAACCGGCGTCTGTTGACCCGGCCTAACTATAAGTCATCAATATAACCCGGTGTTCATTAATTCGGCGTGGCTTCCAACTATCAAGTTGTTAGTACACAACCAATTTTAAACCGGTGTTTATCACAACCCGGTCTAGCATTGACTATAAGTCGCCAGGATGATCATCCGGTGTTTATCACAACCCGGCGTGGCTTCTTATAAACCAGCACGGCATGGTGAGAGTTATCAACACTCAAGATTTGGGTTATCACCCTTACTACAAATAGTTGGTAAACCAATGATGTGATTCAACATCACAGGTATGATATATTTCATATTTCATTTTATAGCCTTGGTTATAAACTCTGGTTTTATATTGGGTATCATAACCCGTCTGGTGGTAAACCGCCAGGACAGTTTTAAGTTTGTTATATGTAGAAAACAGGATTGCATGACACTGTTAAAGATCATAAGCAGACATGACATATCATGACAGATTGATAGTCTCAGGAAAGTGGCTATGCACGATGGCATTGTAGACTAAGTGTTTCAAGCTATGCACGATGGCATAGTAGACCAGATGTTTCAAGCTAGCCTATTACAAGGCGTTTCAAACACCCAAAAGGATAATTGTTTTTCGTACAGAGGACAGTGCACAAGACGATAAACCAGCTTCCGAGTTATGGTTCTGCTTTAGCTTGATGTGAAGATTGCGGATCGTCCTACGCCAGTTCAACCTCCGCCTCCCCACCCACTGGCTAGAAGTCAATGGTTTCCCAGTCAATTCCAGATAGAGCTCGGAAGACAGCTTCATCACTTATAAGATCTGACGGTTCAATGTCAGGGGCATACGTATGCTTATAAATTGGCAGGATTAAGTTCTGGGCTTCATAAACCGACGCATCGATCCGTCTATTGTCTGCATCATAGATGGATCAGTGGAAAGACAAATCAGTCTTTTCGGCTAGTCTACTCGCAAGAGGACGCATCTCCTTTGTCAAGGCTTTAAGGGCATCCTCGTCAAATTCCGACCCATCTTCTTTTTGACTCGGATAACCATTTCCAATATCCTCTGGATCAAGGTCAGCTATCCAAGCCTTAGCCCGAGTCAGTGCAGATAAAGCGCCAGCCCTTGTAGCAAATCTCTTCACCTCTTCTAGCTGGGCCGGTGTCATGGAGAGCTTGGCCAATGTATCCTTGATTAAAGTTGGCGGTGGTTTATTGTATGAAGCAGTGCAAATCACCCGTTGAGCACCGGTATATAACTGCTCAATTAAAGTATAGGTAGCCTTCAGCTTCTTGCGCATATCTAAGACAAGATGGGCGACGCGGCTACCTATAATGGTTACAATATTATTGTTAAACCGGCGGTTCCAAGGACGATTAAGTACCGATCAGTGCAAGCATACTTACCAAAGATGGCAGAAGTCATAGCGTTGATTTGCCGCTTCAAGCCAGACAGCTCCTCTGCCACCGGTTTAAGGGCCGCTTCAGCATCTTCTGCCCACTTCAGGAAATTAGCCTTTTCAGCCTCCCAATCTGCTCGCTCGCCCTTGAAGCCATCCTTCAATTGCTCCATGGCGGTTAAAGCGCCCTTTAACTCATCTTTGGCCTTTGAAGTTTCCGCTTGTTGGGACTTGATGTTTTCTTGGAGGTCGGCGATTTGGGAATCTTTGTTGCTCAAATCAGCCTGCAAAAGACAGATAATAAAGCTGTTAATACTTTTTCAAAGTCCCAAGCACATAACAAGTTATACACTTGGCACTTGGGGGCTAATGCAGATTGCTTTCATCAACTGATATTTTAAGTCCCAAGCATACAACAAGTTATATACTTGGCACTTGGGGGCTAATGCATATCGGTTCAATTCAAGGTTATCCAGGTTCTAACAATAAACCGGATCATGTTGATAACTGGAATGAATTTTGGAAACTACATTACACAAGATATACCGGTTCATCTTAAAGGTATAAACCGGTCTACAAGGGCTACATAAGCAAAATCCAAATATTCTCCTACTGTAAGTCCCAGTTCACATTCATATTGATGAACCGGCCCTTGGGGGCTACTAGAGTTGATCATTGAAACATGACATAAGGAAAACAGAAGTTATTCAAAGGAACAAGTGTTTACCTCATATCGCTCTTTCATCAGGTTTATTAAACCGGCTTCATAGTCACGACTGGTGTACAGACGGTTTAGATACCCAGAATGGATTTCCTGAGCAGAGAGATGGGCATAGCTTTACAAATCCGATTTCAACTTGCCCTTGTCCATAGTGGCAAATTCTTCTTTTGCACTGTGCTTTGATAAAGTGACAGGATTGCCAGGAGCAGTATGGCCAAAGCCAGTTATCACAACATCATCTGTCGTGCCTTCAGTTGTCTTAATTGGGCTCGGTGGTTTATCAGAGGCCTTTGTTGGGCTTGGTGGATCGGCATCTGGGCTTGGCGGATTAGCGTGTGGGCTTGTTGGATTTGTTTCTGGTGGATCAGCAAAAGTATCCTGACCCTGAGGTGCCGGGTCATCTACATCAATGTCAGCATTTTGATCAATAGCCTATGAGGTCCTCTCCGGTTCAGTAGCCGGATTATCATCAGTTGGTATACTCAGCTTGGCTTTTTTGCTAAGTCTGGCTTTGGCACCACAAATAACAAAAACAGAGGTTAGTACAATAAATCAGTGCAAGAGAGCCAAACTGAGTTTACTATGCTTACCCAGGGACGGTCTTGAGAGGAGGCATTTGGATAGTCGATGATTCGTCGGAGGAGGAATTGGAAGCGCCCTGGTAATTCAAATCAGACGGATTAAGAGGATATCGGAAGTACCCTGCCTTGGGATAAAGTTTATTAGAAGTACAAGAGACCTCTTGACGATGCTTGCGAACTGGGGAATATGGTAAACCGGACAAGGTAACCACTTGACCACTATGCCGGGTTGTGCAGCAAGATTCTTACTGCCGTGTCTTCAAAGAAAAGTGCGGATCCAAATGAGCAAGAGGGTGTGAACGTTTTACTTTTCGGACTGCTCGACGAAGTTTTGGTACTGGCACATGATTTGAATCGGAGGATGGAACAATTACCTCTGCTTCACCAGCATGGCTAGCTTCTGCATCATCCTGATAATAATCATTGTCAATGAGGTGTATGAAAAAAGAACCAAGAGAATCTAATTCTACCTCTGAGTCCGGATTATCAAGCTCTTCATCATTGGCTACATCAGAGGGTTCGGCGGTTTTCTTCTTCGCTGATTTCTTTATAGCCTTAGTCTTGCTGCGGGGTGCTCTTGCCGGTTTATCCTGGGGCTTGGCCGGTTTATCTTGAGACTTCTTCTTCCAGAAAGGATCGTCACCCTACACAGATGGACAACAAATTACAAAGGAATATTTAAAGAAAGGACGGATTAAAGAAAAAAGGAGGCAATTCTTATAGCTGGTGGTTTATTGGAAGTACAGAAGGGGCTAAGCCCTACTTGACTGCAGACGGCTTCCGGTTCATTCAATATTTTCTTAACAGCTTCAGTAACTTCATCTTATGTTAGTTGGATATCAATATGACGTTGGGGATCTTTCAAGTCCCCAGTGTACTCACACATAAGCCGGGGCGCCGGCTTAAAGGAAGAGTGCTCCAAGATATCCAGCAGCGGACGAAGTCAACACCTGTTAAACCATTGGCCATAAAGGCTCTAAGTTTGGAAAGTTGTGGCGCATAGGTGGACCATTCTTTGGCAGTCAGCCTTTGAGGGAACAGATGAGTATTGCTCAGACGGTGAGGGCGGTAACCCGGCAGAGGATTTTCGCCAGATGGAGATGTGTCTTTGCAGTAAAACCAAGTCTGATTCCAGTCCTTGGGATGACTATGAAGCTTGGCATGGGGGAAAGTGACATCTCTCCTCTTTTGAATTAACATCCCACCAAGCTCAGTGTTGGGTCCGTCTGAGAATTCTGTGCGATGGTTCAAATAAAAGAAATCTCTAAACAAATCAACTGCGGGTTCTTCTTGAAGATAGGCCTCACAAAACACTTGGAAATCGCAAATATTGGACACAGAGTTTGGCCCAATATATTGATGGTGGAGTTGCAAGTAAGCAAGAACATCACGGAAGAACTTTGAGCCGGGTGGGCTGAACCCTCGGTTCAGATGATCAGTAAAAACAACTACTTCTCCATCCTGAGGTTCAGGAGGACTCTCTAAACCGGGGACTCTCCAATGGATGGTTTCCTTGCTCGCTAAAGCGCCAGTCAAAACATACCCAGTCAACTGCTCTTTCGTAACTCGGGAAGGGACCCAATTGCAAGCATAAAACATCTTAGCCATTGGAACAAGAAGCTGGAAAAGAGGACCAAGGCCGGTTTAAGATTTTGGTTAATACAGACAGTCCGGCTTACAGACAGAAAAACAAATTGAAACCCATATGTATAATAACCCGGAATTTCATATCAAGGATGAGTTGGCGGTTTATAAAGAGGGCTAATGGTACCTGACGGATTATCATTTTCTGAAAAGTACAAACCGCCTACAATGGTGTGGAAGTTACAGATCTGAAATATCCCTAAGTGTTGTACAAACAGATTTCACAAGTTTGTGTCATAAATCTGGATCTACAGCAGTTCTGAAAAAGAGATAAATTTGAGACCTAAAGACACGACAGCAGAGGAACACACATGATCAGAAGGGATCTTAGGCAGAGAAGGGTATTTTCTGTGATTGAAAACGGATGCTAAACTATTATTGTCTCGCCTTTACTATCAGATTCAGGTTAAACTATGCGATCTAAAAGAAGAAAGCGAGGAAAGCTGAAGAACACGGATGAACATCGGAAACCCTAATGCAGATCTGTTAAATGAGAAGAAGAAGAACTTACTGATGCTGCTGAACAGCGGAGGAGGCATCAAGTTTCTCTAGTACGATCAGGTTGATGCAGCGGCCGTTGGCGGTGCGGACGCAAAGATCGACGGTGGCGGCTGCGCACGAGCTCTGAGGCGACACGAGGAAGAAGATGAGGCGAAGGGGCACGAAGGGGAAAGGAAAGAATGACCGTTGGCCGTATTAATAAGGTGAAGGGATAAGTGACATGCACAGGAATCGAGGAACCAAAAAGTGGATCTGACACAGCTGTCGCCTCGGTTTTCGGAGGGTCATTAATAAAAAGGATATGTTTATAGATCTTTTACAAACAGATGACGTCATGGCGATTTATTATAATCCTAGAAGATGACGTCACGACGGTTTACCAAGATCATATGGAGGAGATGTCATGGCGGTTTACAAGGATCATACGAGGAGTTTTCCCTAAAATGTTGAAGATTGACATGAACGGGTTCAAATCAATCTCGGGCCTAATGTTGGGGATATAACTACTGAGTATAAACCGCCCAGGAGGGGCCGGGTTATGCTCATCCGTATTGAAGCTCATGAAGACAAGGAATATAGCACTTTACTATTGAAGCTTAGAGGCCTAGGGCCCAAGGGTAGATTAGGGCCCATAGTCATAAACCGCCATGAGATGTGTAACTTATATTATAAGTTAGTGAAAGGTAGAAACCGAGCCGGACACGTGTATGAGCCGGCCTCGGTATTCTGTAAACCGCCGGGCGTCAACCTGTGTATATAAAGGGACGACCCGGCGGCGGTTTAGGGACAAGAAACAACAACTCGAGAGATAGGTAAAGCGGATTCGCTCCCTACTCATCGAGACCCCATCAATTCCACCACAATTGGATCATAGGCTTTTACCTTCACTGCAAGGGGCCGAACCAGTATAAACTCCCTGTGTCCTTTGTCCGGTTTAACCCCTTTTAGCTAATCTCGTTGCGATGGCTCCACGACTAAGTCCTCTCACTAGGACATCTGACGTGTTAATTCCATGACACCCACCCATACTGTGTATGCTCGTCCACCTGGGGGGAGCCCAGAGGGCCCCACGGAGGCGATCCCGCACGCGTCGCCGCCCTCCTGACCCAAGGGGCGCGCCCCCGAGGTGTGACTAGGTTAGGTGGGCTCTACCAAGGCGACGGTGAAGAGTCACCTCCAGGCTGGCAAGGCAGAACATCGGAGATGGTGGACAGCGGAGCAAAGGGACTAGGGGTTGGCCTTATCACGATGGCCCCTGGTGCCTCCATTCCGCCATTGGAGGGCTCGTGGTACGAACAAAGGAGAGGCCCGTACGCATCCCCTCCATCGGCCGAGACGTCAGGATCGCCAAGGCCACATGGGGCCGGGACCCCCTACGAGCCAACCCAGCGCCTCGCCAGCATCTTCGACAGCAACGGTCGCTAGCTACGACCAATATCTTTAGAACATGTCACGCTAACCTTGGATCGCAGGTAAACCACGCTACGGCGACACACCTCCAGACGTTGGCCCCGCCTCAGGCAGGCAGGCCGCACTGGGAGGTCGTGCAGGGGAAGCTTGGCGCCAGAGCTTCCCCCGCGTCGCGAGGTGCAGGGCGCCACCACTACGGTGGCGTGTGCCATCCTAAAGTGGGTCCTCCGCCGGGGAAGGCATCGGCGAGCCCTTCCCCTAGTCGAGGGCCTGCGGCCACCTGACCACCGCCTGCGTAGCCCCTTACCCCTTGGTCCTGTCCTGGTTTCCGGACGCCCCAACGATGGTCGGGATATGCACGGGGCGGGGTGCCCGTGCGGGAAGCAAGGAGTACCCCTCAAGTCTCCGCTCGTGACAATCTCACGTAATAATGAGTGGGGTTGTACATGCCCCGGAGTCTCCTGAGCGTTGCCCCTAAGCCTCACGGGGGCTCCCACCCATGCCCAAGTGGAAGCACCATGCTCCGCGCTAGCAGATGACACTGTCCTCCAATGACTATGCCCACGCCCAGTGGAAGCACTGAGCTCCACGCTGGTAAGAAGACTAGTGTAGACGGCGAACACAACCATCTTTTTTGCTCTCTTTTGTAATTCAATTTGCTGCTTTTGAATGAAATTCGAAGTTTCACACATTTATTAAAAGAAAAAGGGGAATTTTTTGATTCGCGGTGTTTCCTTTTCTCTAATTTGTGTTTGGGAGGCACGACTCCTGCCTGCTGTTTCCCCCCGAGCGCCCCGCGAGCGGAGGCTGGGTGTGGCATGCGCATCTGAGCTAGCCCAAGTGGCATCAGGGCCCCCTCAGGGCCAAGGATATAACTGCCGCGGGTCTGCATGTGCGCACACCTTGCCAAAGCTTTGGCAAGTGTTTCCATGAGCGACACTCTCGAGCAAACCAGCAGGCACGCACCATGCCCGACACTCGCCATCGGGCGCCACCCCCCACACTCCCGCAAAGCTCGACGCCCAGCAGGGGCACCCCAAGAGACCCTAAGCTCTCGCAAGCCCCTCCTGAGACTTCGCGGACTGGGGGCTCCGGAGGGCCTGTCTCAGGAGAAACGTGTCTCTGCGATACAAGAACCCGTCTAAGGCCGCGAACACAGAAGCTAAGCCACGCCAACTACTCTAGTCAGGAGCCGTTCGGCTCACAATGACATATTTTCAAAAATAATTTAGAGGGCATATCATTGTTTCATGCATTACAAGGGAGCCCCCTCCAAAAAATGCTTTCACGCCCCGCGGGGCCGTATCTGAAATTTTGGCAGGCAAACAGGGAAATACAAGCCTGGCGAGACATGATACTGCCGGTGTCGCTGTCATCGTCATCACCATCAGCTCCGCCCTCTTTGGCTATGAGCGTAGCCACATCGTCGGCAAGGGAGAATTCCATGATCAGGTCATCCACATGGTCGTCCACCTAGCTCGCCAAGTCGCCCTGGGTTACTCCTGGCACGGGGGCTATCGCGGTGCTGAAGTCGAAGTCGGGATCGAGGCTAAGAAGGTGGCTGAAGACACGCAAGAACGCGTGTCCAAGAAGGTCACGACTCTTCTCTTCTACGAGCTGGCGCGCCCTCGCGGCCCCGCCTTCGAGGCAGTTCACCACCTGGGTGAAGAAGCGGAGGTAACCGGCATCATCAGCTTCGTACGGGCGGGAGATGCTCTCGTCGTAGATGTTGCTTAGGGCCCAGTTGGCCCTGACCCTGAGGTCTCGAACATCAAGGGATGCTTGTGCTGGAGCGTTCGGTGGCAGCCCGCCTCGTCTGAGGCTCTCTCCACGAGATACGTAACACCTTCAACCTGCTGATGAAGTGAGGACAGCTCATCCTCGACGGTGGCTCGGGCCACCTTGGAGGCCTTCTCGCGCCGCTCTGCTGCAGCCAGCTTCACCTTGAGGGCGTTGGCCTTGCCCTGCAGTTCAATTTGCCGCTGCTTGAAGCGAGCCTCCTGGAGCCCCAGTTTTCAGTGATATTCCTCGACAAGGGCCTTGCGGATCTCCGCCACCTTCCGATCGACCTCTTGTTGGATCCTCGCCTCCCGAGAGGGAAGAGCATCCTTGGCTCTGGCTACTTGGCGCTCCATCACCTCCAGTCGCTAGCGCTCCAGGCTATGCTCCAATGCCTCGAGCGCCAGTGCATCCTCACGCGCCCGGACTCCCGCCTCGTATGTGGGGGTCCTGCCTGGCGGCGCCGCAAGGGCGGCTCTGCGCGCCTGGACCTGCCGCTCAAGGGCGGTGTTCGAGGCTCGAAGCTCTTCTCGTGCTCCCCGGCCACATCACGACGATGATCCACGGCCTGGACCTCCTCCAGGGTGCAGGCGCAAGCCTCCCGAGAAGCTGCAAGGGACTCCTCGGCCTCCACACGAGAACGCTCGTGCTGCAAGCGCTCGAGGTTGATGGCGACTTTCAGCTGGCGCCATTCGCGCGCCAGGCGGAGGCCCTCCGCCTCGAGCCACTTGTCGGTGTCGGCGAGCTCTGCCCCAAGGCGGACTAGCGCGCTCGTCGCTTTCCCGAGAAGGTCATGACGGACGGCACTGCGCCCGCGTGCAAGCTCCAACGCTCGACCGGGCCCTTCCTCCGCGCCCCGGTTTACCGAAGGGGCGCGAGATGACTCTCCCATCTCCAGCAAAGGACCGGTGGCCAGAGCTCCTTTGGCCGCTCCCCGAGCCTCGAACGGGGCATGGCATGGTCCAGCCCCGCTGCTTGAAGATGGAGCCGTCGCGCGGATCGCCCGACCATCAGCAAGAACCAGCGGAGGAGCCCTCGGCACAGCCTCTGTGCCCCAGAGGTCGCTCCGCAAGAAGGACGCTGGGATTGCAGGCCCGCGCCCCTCCAGCGGCGGCCTCGGCTCATGAACGGACACCACCTCATGCGCAGCCGCCCGGCTCGGGAGGCCTAGGGTCACAACCGGACAGGAGGCCTCTGGAGGTCGCGCTCTGGGTGGGCTCACCCCCGCGACGGAAGGGATCCTAAGGGGCAAAAGTCAGAAGAGGACACGATATGCGAAAGTCAAGGAGGACGGGGTACTTACTCACTCACGGCTATCCACTTCCTCTTTTTCAGGGTCCGGGGGGCGAGGTCGCAGCGACGCCCGAGCCCCTTTCGCTTGCGAGATACCCCAATATCCGGAAGGGACACGCTGTAGCCAGCGTGTAGCCCTCCCCGATGGGGGTGGCAGCTGCATCCGCAGGCGGGGCCCCTTCCTTGCTACCCGTGGAGCTGGAAACGGCCTCCCCAGGAGCATATGGTGGCTGCTCCCCAGCGGCCATCTCATGAGCATATGGAGGCGTCTGTTCTCCAGTGGCCACCTCGGGAGCGCCCGGCAGTGCCTGCTTCCCCTTGGGCACCTTTGGAACATGCACCGCAGGACCTCCGGGTGCGAGAGTCACCAGGAGGGGGTTGTCACGAGGCCCCCCGTGGCCCTCAGGGAGTAGCCCCCACTCGTCGAAGTACGACATCTTCTCGGCGAAGGCCTTCTCATTTTGGCAGTTGTACAAAGGGCGCCCCTCAAGGGGAAGCGCGGGGGGCTCTCCACCAGTTAAGAGCTACAGCACCCTGCGCAACGTCTTGAGGGGGAGTGAAGGCACTTGGAGCCTCATGGGGTCGTCAGGGCCGGTGAAGGCCCACATTGGGTGAGAATGGCGCTAGAGCAGAGCGATGCACCGTCGGACGAATTCCTTCACCACCATCGCCATCGGCACCCCCACTTGCCGCAGCTTGGCCAGCTGGGACAAGATGCACGTGACCCGCCGGTCGACAAGCTCCACATGCCCCCAACCAAAACTCGGTTCCGCCGGTGCTGATGGAAGAAGGAGCAGGAGGCTAAACACAGTGGCATCCACATACACACACTACTTCCGGAACCCCCTTGTATCCGGGAGAAGCATGAAGTCAATGCCGGATCCAGCCGTCGCCGCCACCACCTGGAGCAACATGCACCCCAAGCGTTGCCTACCATCGACCAAGTGGAGCGAGAAGAAGTGGCGGAACAAGGCCACGGATGGGGTAATGCCCACGAAGGCCTCACACAAGAAGGCGGAAGCGGAGAGGAGGATGATGGATCCAGGATCTAGATGCAACGCGTGGATCTGGTATTGCGAGAGCATGAAGTTGAAGAAATCGGAGAACGGAGGCAGTAGGCCGACGAAGAGAGCATGGAGATGAAGGGGGATTTTGGTGGCCTCCATATTAGCTAAGAACTGGGACACAGGCCAAACCGTCATCGCCTTCCACTCACTGGAATCGGCAGCAACGACTTGTCGGACCTTGTCCAATCCCTCCTGGTTGATCATCGTGGACCGTTCCAGCGCTGGCTCCGGCCCTGGTAAGGGCTCCGCGGTCGCACGGGCTTTCCCCTTCTTCGCACTAGGGGCCATGGCGGTGGAGTGGATCGAAGCTGGCGTGGAATCTGGGGAGGAAGGCGCGAGTCGCACGAAGAAAGGGGAGCAAAAGGCGAGCACAACGGGCAATGATGGCTGAGCTGCGTGCGTCAGGCAGTTGTCAAGGCGGGCGGTTGCCGAGGCAGCATGGGGAAGTGGAGACGCCCATGTACCATCAAGCGCCATGCGGCAGCCTGGCCCGCAGGCGATTGGGGCCTGCGGCGCTTTGCCCTTGCACTTTGGCTTCGCCTCGAAGCCAAGTTCGAGCGCGCCTTGCCCGGGGGCTACTCTTGGTGTTCTGGAAACCAGGGTACCCAAACTTGCCTGCCTGCGGCCCATGGCATAGCTTCATCGATGTCCTGGTACGACCCATCTACAACATCAACAAGTCAAGACCCCCGCGAGGCGGACGACGCCAAGACCTCCCAAGGGAGCGGCCTCCCCAGGCTGCCTCCTAACGAGCAGAGATTTCTATGTAGGTCATCAACCTCATGAGGTTGTGGTGACGCAAGCCATGACGACCAAGGCCAGGCGGGCACCAGCGGGCGCAGAGGAGCCAGTGTCCCCTTTGGTGCTAAGGAGGCAAGCGCAGGCGTGGAGTCCCGAGGAATCAGCCAAAGGTTTCCATTTCCCGTGCAACGAGACCAGAACCGCCATGACGGCAGGATGGATGTCATCACCGAGCCCACCGTAGCGTCACGACCAAAGACTTTGCAAGCGAAGACCACCTTTCGTCAGGATAAGATGTACTAGTTGTCCCCTTTCAAATTGGCCACCGTGGGGTCCCTTCCCGCCTATGTTTTGGGGGAAGAGGACCGATGCTACTATAAGTATAGGCTAGCCACCATCAAGAGAGGGGATGGAAACCTCATCAGCTCACACCCACACCAGAGCAGACTTGACGAGGTTGTTCTTCCCTTGTACTAGTTCATCCTCA
The DNA here is from genome assembly GCF_018294505.1 of Triticum aestivum. Lineage (NCBI taxonomy): Eukaryota > Viridiplantae > Streptophyta > Magnoliopsida > Poales > Poaceae > Triticum > Triticum aestivum. The sequence goes on along the minus strand of NC_057795.1, from coordinate 151,786,031 downwards.
GCCCCTCGTGAGGCAAATCCACCACAAAGCAGGAGTAGGGTCTTACACCGCAAGGTGACCCGAACCTGGGTAAATGTCGTGTCATCTTCTTCCTTGTTCATTGAGCTAGGCCGTGGGGGCGACGAACTGGTTGGCTCAAGGGGTTGAGTTCTTCGCACACGCCCCAGAGTTGGAACCTTTTCTTGGGTCTGCGGAGCCCTAAATCCGACAATCACACACTAACATAGTCGTCTTCCGTTGTCGCTGTTCCGCAGCATCGTTGTTGTTGCAAAAACTTGGAGTAGATGTAGACGTATGGTGTGGTGATGTGGCTGCTGCCAGCGCTGGTGGTGCCAGGACGACAGTGAGGTTGACGGCCCTCAACACCAGTGTGGTGGATCTCTGGATCCGTTGATCTGGTTGTCGAGAGGCGTTTGGCAGCAGAGATTCAACATGGATGCACTGACGACGACGACCTACAGGCGGCGGAGCTTGGCAACGACGACCTACATGCATCGACGCTCGGCTTGGCTACTGGTTGTGAGTGCTCGTTCTGTAGCAGATCATTTGTTTCGATCAAGCCAATTGAAACAAGGGGCAAGTTGCAAAAAAGTACTAGGACAGAGATTGCTTCTGAGTTGTCCGATCCAAATCAAATCTTACGGCCACAGAGGAGATCGCCGTGCGCACAAACATCCTCCTGTTGAGCGATAGTGTTTCCCATTATAAAACTATCGGATGCTAAAATTATTCTTTCCGTCAAGAAATATAAGATATACATGTTTTCCAAAAAATTGACTTTAACTGACAATTTGTCTAACTGAGTCGATTACCTCATACAAAAAGAAATACCAATGGGAGAACCATTCCCTTCCTACCAATGAGGTGACACAAAATAGGTGAGTAAGGTTTCATCCTTCAGTTGGCGCCACCGTTGATCCGTCCCGCCTCCGGCATCCCTTTGGCCATAGAGGTGCGGAGTACCCTGGCCACTCGTCGGCAGGAAGGATCCCATTCTTGATTTAGGTAGTTTTAGTGTCTTGTGGGGTTGCGAGGCGGCTACAATGTCCCATAATAGGAATATTGTCTCCCACATCCCATTCTTGTCACGACGGTGCGTCTAGCATCAGAAGAGAGCGTGCAAGTGTGTCTTTGGTAGATCTCACGGGATTCTGTCATCACTGGTATTGGGTGGATCTTCTTGGATTTTGTCTACGTTCGTCTGCGTCAAATCCATATGGATTCGATTGACCATCATTTTCATCAGTTTGTTTACAACCTTGACCCTTCCGATTTACGCTTATCATCATCGGCAATGACTGTTGTTCTAGTGCCATGGTCCTATGGGACACCTTAACACGACGATTTCTCGATTGTCTACTACAACAAGGTTTGCTCGACTCCAATGATAGTGTGACGCCCGGATAATTAAGCTACAGTGAAACTCCGCTAATGATGCCATGTCACCTCGGTTACTGTTGATAAACCCGCGTAGTTCGAAACCCAGTTCAAAATTCAAATTTCAAATAAAGGCAAATAATAAAAGTTTTCAAACAATGAAACCAAAATGTTCAAGGTGGGTCAGATAAATCAGGTGTAAATACGATGGAGAAACCAAACCTTGATAAAATGTTTAAGGGCTCTAAACTAATTAAAACAGTAGTGAAAACAATTAAACAAATACCTATTGGATTTTATAAAATATTAAAAATATTTTATTATGGGTTAAGAATTGATGTGACAGCAGTTTGTTTATAAATACTACTTTAGGTACCAGTGGTGATTTTTGTAAAAACTAAAGATTAAAAGAAACTAGAAATAAAACAGAAAAGAAAATACAAAAGAAATGAAAAAAAAAGAAAACAAACCCCCCTGGGGCCATGGCCCCAACTGGGCCAACCCACCAGGCCGCCCGACCGGCCCACCCGGCCCAACCTACAGGCCGGCCCACTCCCTCTCCTTATTCCCCCACCCGGTGAGACCCACTCCGCCACCGACACCACTCCCCCGAAAATATCTCCCCCTCCCTCTTCCCCCGATTGGATCGGGATCGAGAGGAGGAGGTCGCCCGACGCCGCCCCGCGCCCGGAGCTCGCCTCGCCGGACCTCCCTCACTGGTCTTCTTCCACGCCGTCGCCAGACCCCGCCGCCCTGCCTCGTCCCCGCAGCCCCTTCCTCGACTCCTCGCTCGACTCGATCTGGACGGCGCGCCGCTCCCAGCGCCGCCACGCGCTGCTGCCCGAGGACCTCGTCGCCCGGCGCCGCTCCACCGTCGCTGCCTCGCCTCCACCTCGACGGCTCCAACGAGCCTCGCCGACCCCTCTGCTCTCCAACGCTGGTGAGGGCCGTGCCCTCCTCCTCCCTCTGCCCCGTGCGCCACGGCCTCGCCCCGGGCACCGCTCGCGCCAGCTGCGCCCCTCACCTGCGCCTCCCCGCTCGTCACCGGTGACGCTGCAGCCCTCCTCCGGCCGCGCCACCGCCCCCACTAGATGCGCCTCTGCGCGCTCGTTCGAACGAGCCCAGGCGTGCGCGGATCCGTGCCCTGTGCGCAATTTCCGGCGAACTCCGGCGGGTCTGCGCCGTGCTTTTGGTCGCCGGCGGCGAGGGCCGGCCCTGCTGACCTGGCACTGCGGGTCCCACCACCTGGGCCGCTGACTGATGGGCCCAGGGCCCCCTGTTGACCTGTTGACTGGGTCAACTGCTGACTGGGCCGCCCCTATCTCACTGACCTGTAGGCCCCACTTCAATAAACGAAATAAATAAAAAGAATAATTGGTTAACTAAATAGTTAGCTAATTAAAACCCTAATCTCTCACTAACTGCTGGGTCCCACCCTCTAATGAACCTGTTTAGTTAGTCTAAACCCCCTGTTAATGCCCCTGACAATGACATGTGGGTCCCACTGGACCCACCTGTCTGGTTTGACTGGTCAACCGACCAGTTGACCTGCTGTGATGTCATGCCTACGTCACCACACACTGTTTTGGATAATGTTGGACTTAAATATATAATTAAAATCAGAAAATAATTTAAATCTTTAGAAAATCATATCTTTTAATCCGTAACTCGGATGAAAATACTTTGTACATGAAAGTTGCTCAGAACGACGAGACGAATCCGGATACGCAACCCGTTCGTCCGCCACACACCCCTAACCTATCGAACTCGCAACTTCCCCCCTCCGGCTCCTCTGCCCGAAAACACGAAACACCGGGAATACTTTCCCGGATGTTTCCCCCCCCTTCACCGGTATCACCTACTACCGCGTTAGGGCACACCGAACACCGCGTATTGCCTTGTTATATTTTGTGATGCTTTGTTTGCTCTGTATTCATTATTTCTTCCCCCTCTTCTCTCCGGTAGACTACGAGACCGACGCTGCTACTGACCAGTTCGACTACGGAGTTGACGACCCCTCTCTCTTGCCAGAGCAACCAGGCAAGCCCCCCCTTTGATCACCAGATATCGCCTACTCTTCTCTATACTGCTTGCATTAGAGTAGTGTAGCATGTTACTGCTTTCCGTTAATCCTATTCTGATGCATAGCCTGTCATTGCTGCTACAGTCATTGATACCTTACCCGCAATCCTAAATGCTTAGTATAGGATGCTAGTGTTCCATCAGTGGCCCTACACTCTTGTCCGTCTGCCATGCTATACTACTGGGCTGTGATCACTTCGGGAGGTGATCACGGGCATATACTATATACTTTACACTGTTACACTACCTGTGATACTGTTCGGAGTTGGGGGCTGAAAGGACAGGTGGCTCCATCCCGGTAGAGGTGGGCCTGGGTTCCCGACGGCCCTCGACTGTTACTTTGTGGCGGAGCGACAGGGCAGGTTGAGACCACCTAGGAGACAGGTGGGCCTGGCCCTGTTCGGCGTTCGCGGATACTTAACACGCTTAACGAGATCTTGGTATTTGATCTGAGTCGGCTACGAGCCTATACGCACTAACCATCTACGCGGGAGTAGTTATGGGTATCCCGACGTCGTGGTATCAGCCGAAGCACTTCAGACGTCAGCGACGGAGCGGCGCGCGCCGGATTGGAACGTAAGCCTGCTCTTGTATTAAGGGGGCTAGTTCTGCTTCCGGCCGCCCACGCAACGTGCAGGTGTGCTATGGGCGATGGGCCCAGACCCCTGTGCGCTTAGGTTTAGACCGGCGTGCTGGCCTCTCTGTTTTGCCTAGGTGGGGCTGCGACGTGTTGATCTTCCGAGGCTGGGCATGACCCAGGAAAGTGTGTCCGGCCAAATGGGATCGAGCGTGTTGGGTTATGTGGTGCACCCCTGCAGGGAAGTTAATCTATTCGAATAGCCGTGATCTTCGGTAACAGGACGACTTGGAGTTGTACCTTGACCTTATGACAACTAGAACCGGATACTTAATAAAACACACCCTTCCAAGTTCCACAGACAACCCGGTGATCGCTTTTCCGCAGGGCGACGAGGAGAGGATCGCCGGGTAGGATTATGCTATGCGATGCGACTGGAGAGGCGCTTGGAGATGCTACCTGGATATGCTACTTGGAGATGCTACTTGGAGGACTTCAATCTACTCTCTTCTACATGCTGCAAGACGGAGGCTGCCAGAAGCGTAGTCTTCGACAGGATTAGCTATCCCCCTCTTATTCTGGCATTCTGCAGTTCAGTCCACCGATATGGCCTCCTTACACATATACCCATGCATATGTAGTGTAGTTCCTTGCTTGCGAGTACTTTGGATGAGTACTCACGGTTGCTTTCTCCCCCCTTTTTCTCCCTTTCCTTTCTTTCTGGTTGTCGCAACCAGATGTTGGAGTCCAGGAGCCAGACGCCACCGTAGACGACGACCCCTACTACACCGGAGGTGCCTACTACTACGTGCAGCCCGCTAACGATGACCAGGAGTAGTTAGGAGGATCCCAGGCAGGAGGCCTGCGCCTCTTTCGATCTGTATCCCAGTTTGTGCTAGCCTTCTTAAGGCAAACTTGTTTAACTTATGGCTGTACTCAGATATTGTTGCTTCCGCTGACTCGTCTATGATCGAGCACTTGTATTCGAGCCCTCGAGGCCCCTGGCTTGTATTATGATGCTTGTATGACTTATTTATGTTTTAGAGTTGTGTTGTGATATCTTCCCGTGAGTCCTTGATCTTGATCGTACACATTTGCGTGCATGATTAGTGTACGGTCAAATCGGGGGCGTCACAGATAGAGTGATGATGAATGAGGGCATGACTTTAATTCGCTTCAGTTCTTGTAATCGTCGCTAGGTGGTCCACTGATCTGGCTGTAATTTTTGTTATTTCTAGTATTCTTTGTACTATCATGACATAGTATTAATAGATCGAAAGATTCTTTCAGAAAAGTGATACCATTGGGAAGTGCTTTTCAATACAAATCCAGTGATATGATTTTTATAATATAAACAATATTGTTTGACCAATCTCTGGTCAACCTAAAATCTTAAAAAACATGGACGCTGTATATTTCCAAATGAAGGGAGCATACATCATGGCCATAAAACAAAATTAAAACAAGCGAATGGCCATGTATTCAGTTTATAGTCTAATTACTGTTCCTTGTCCTTTTTTAAGAGACTGTACTTGTGTTATCTATAGATGGCAATGGAGGGGAGACCCATAGGCACTTAAAAACATAGTTCTGGTAACATCTTGCAGTGCTTATATCATAGATTTCTCATTAGTTTGCAATTTAGTTATATATTTTCTTAAATATATGGTGCCAAAACATATTTGTTATGCATATAGGCTATTTTAGTACACAATCTTAAAAAGTTTTATCTAGATGATATACAAAATATAAAATAGATAGACAAAACAATAAGATTTTTCCTTTTTTATGTCCGTGCACGGAACTTCATCACTTTGTTGCCCCTCCATCCTATGTTAAGGGAGGAGGCAGTGTAAAGTAGCACCATTTAACTTATTTTATTGTAATTGCTATCTATTACTTTAGAATAATAACCTTTCAATTACACTTATACGATTCTATGCAAAAGAAGGAAAATTAGGAAAAGCCATGCAACCAGACCACATAACCCCGAAAGAACAAGACCCTACAAGATATTTGATAATATTTTTTCAGCCATGGAACCCCTCCCAGGGCGACACATGCGGCTCCCAAAACCATAGTCGTCGGGCCTCCCTCTCAGCTTCTCTTCCCCTAGTAGTTGTTTGAGGAGGCTGCTAAGCAAAGCCTACACGACAGAAGACAACGACATAGTCACTTTTGCTTGTTTCATGGTGTGACGCCCTCGATTCAATCGTACACTAATCATACACGCAAATGTGTACGATCAAGATCAAGGACTCACGGAAAGATATCACAACACAACTCTAGACACAAATTAAAATAATACAAGCTTTATATTACAAGCCAGGGGCCTCGAGGGCTCGAATACAAAAGCTCGATACACAAGAGTCAGCGGAAGCAACAATATCTGAGTACAGACATAAGTTAAACAAGGATGCATTAAGAAGGCTAGCACAAAAGCAACAACGATCAAAGAGGCAAGGCCTCCTACCTGGGACCTCCTAACTACTCCTGGTCGTCGGCGGTCTTCACGTAGCAGCATCCATCGGCGGTAGCATCTGGCTCCAGGGATCCACCATCTGGTTGCATCAACCGGAAAGAAGAAAGAAGGGGGAAAAGGGGTAGCAAAGCAACTGTGAGTACTCATCCAAAGTACTTGCAAGCATCAGATCTATACTAAGTATGCATTGGTATCAAATGAAAGGGTTGTAACTGTGGACTGAACTGCAGAATGCCAGAATAGAGGGGGGAGGCCTAGCCTATCGAAGACTAGCATCTTCAAGCAGCTCCGAGCATCTTGCAGCAAGTAGAAGAGTAAAGAATAGCAGTTTATAATTAACAAGCATGTTGTAACATTAATACCCAGAGATCCTTCCTTGACTCCCTGCGAGAAAGCAATCCCGGAGCCACATATCTCAAGTATCCATTTGTAGTTGTATAAGATCAGGATATAAGTCTGAACGTCCATTACCGTGGACACAGTATTCGAATATATAACTTCCCTGCAGGGGTGCACCACGTTATCCAACATGCTCGATCACTCTGGCCGGACACACCTTTCTGGGGTCAATGCCCGCCCTCGGAAGATCAACACGTCGTAGCCCTACCTAGGCTCAGCAGAGAGGTCCCCACCGGTCTACATCCTAAGCACTCCGGGGTCTTGGGCCCATCGCCCGCAGCACTCCGGGTCGTTGTGTGCGGGGTGGATACCAGCACCGCCTCGGATGGCCAGCACGATCCGACCGTGCCACAATGCTATGGACATCTTACAAAGCTTCGGCTGATACCATGACGTCGAGGCCCATAACTATTCTCGCGTGGTGGTTAGTGTGTAAAGGTCAACTCAGAACAAATACCCAAACCATAGTGTATTATTAGCTTGCGGAGACGAGTAGAGACTCACGATCGAAAGTGACCCCGTCGCCCCGTCTCGTGGACTTACGACAAGGGCTCAGAATGCCCGGCCATGCCACGTCATTATCTTGCGGGTGCTCTCCGGGCCCGCCCGACTTTCACCAAGGTCTCAAGTAAAGTGAAGGTAACCGTGTGTCCAAACATCAAGGGGAAAACCCGAGGAATCACCCCCGGAGGATTCCACTCGATGTAATCATCAAGGTGAACGTAAGAGGGACCACCCTCGAGGTTCACACTTGAGGTGTTGAACGACAGAGCCGCATCGGGAATGGTGAAAGAGGAAATCACCCTCGATGACCACGACCGAATAGCTACACTACAGAATTATCACCAGGAGTGCGTTATGAGGGATCACCCTCGGCACTCGATAGTAGCTCTGCAGAGTCGAGCAACAAAAGGGGTGTGATGTGATGTGAGGTGTCGGGCTCTAGTCGTCGATCACGCAGATCGAGTCATCAATGATGAAGCAGGGGCAACAAGGACAAGTACTGGGGGTCACTGATGGATCTCTAACCTACCTATACTAAGCAGTTTAGGATAAGCAGGTAAGGTACAATGAGCAGGTTACAAAAGCAGGCTATGCATCAGAATAGGAGCAAACAATAACAGTAGCAAAATCTAATGCAAGCATGAGAGTATAGAATGGGCGATATCGGGATGATCAAAGGGGGGGCTTGCCTGGTTGCTCAGACAAGAAGGAGGGTCGTCGTCGACGTAGTCGATCACAGCGGCATCAGCAGCGGTCTCGGGGTCTACCGGAGAGAAGAGGGGGAAGAAACAGTAAATACACGCAAACATATGCATAACAAGATAATAAGCGGGGCTAGAGGTGTTGGAACGCGGTGCTAGGCGATACTGACGAAGGGGGAAAGCATCCGGAAAAGTTTTTCCGGTTCCGGACGTCTGTGAGACAGATGAACCAGAGGGGAAAAGTTCAACGTTTGCTATGCTAGGGACGTGTGGCGGGCAAACAGACCGCGTATTCGGATTCGTCTCGTCGTTCTGAGCAACTTTCATGTAGAAAGTTTTTCAATCCGAGCTACGGTTTAATTGCTATGATTTTTCAAAGATTCAAACAATATTCTGAAATTACTATTAATTCTAAAAAGGAGTTATTACATCAGCATGACATCATCATGACGTCTGCAGTCAACAGGGAGTTGACTGGGTCAAACCGACACATGGGGTCCGCCTGGCATTGACACAGATTAAATAAACAGATTTAGTTCTCTAACCTAGTTCATTAGGTTAATTGGATTAAGTTAATTAGTTTAATTAAACAGGATTAATTAAATTAATTAACACACTAATTAATTAATTATTTTTTCTAAAAATAAATACTTTTTTAACTACAGGGGGGCCACTGGAGAGGGTGAAACGGGTGCGAGGGTGGCGTGGGCGCCCGCCCGAACACGCACAAGCGCGTCTGTGCGCCGGGGCTTCGGCGTCGGGTGCGCGGTCGGCGGCGCGGCTCGCCGGCCGGCCGCGGCAGTCGGAGGCGACGCCAGGGCGACGGCGCGAGCACACCCAGGTGGCAGGAGCGGCGAGCGAGAGAGGGGGGGATATCGGGCGTGAGGCGAAGGGCTCCGGCGGCAGCAACAGCTGCTGGCGGTGGCGTACAGAGGCGATGGGGCTCGCCGGACTCGCGGCTCCGGCCACCATTTGGTCAGCCGGAAGCGGCTGCAGGGAGAGGGCGACGACGCGCGTCGAGGAGACGTGCCCATGGGTGCGGTGGTGCTCGGAGTTGGACGCAGTGACCACGGCAGGCGCGCCGACGTTCGGGACTACGCGGAGACGGCGATACGCGACGCGGGCGAGCAAGATGAGCAGCGGGGCAGCAACTGCGGGGCTCCATGAGCGCGCTAGGGCGAACGGGCGAGGTCGTAGTGGCTCGGGAGCGTGATGCTCGCAACCATGGCGGCGGCCGGAGCACGGCCACGCGGCGAAGAAGCTACGGGGTGCAGGCGACCTAAAGGGGAGGAGGAGGAGGAGCAGTGGCTTACGATCGTTGCTGGGAAGGCCCGGGGAAGACGCGCGGCGGCCGGAGACGAAGGAGGCGGCGGCGACCCGAAGCGGACGGAGGGGAAAAAGAAGACGACGTCGAGGCGGCACACCATCTTCAACCCCGCGACGCAGGCGACGTTGTCGACGCCGAGGACCTCCCGAGATACGAGCGGACGGGGCACAAGGGTCGGCGGCCACGCGCACGACGCGACAACGACGACGAGCCCGCTCGGGCGAGCGCATCTCGGCGGATCTGAGGAGGGGAGGGGAGGGGAGAGGGAGATATTTGTGCGAGGGGGAACTGACGAGGCCGGGGGGGGGGGGGGGGGGGGGGGGGGGGGGTCGCGTCGTTCTTGTCCCCTCCTAGGCAGCGCCGACGATGTGGTGCGGCGGGGACGCGTGGGAGGAGCCCCAGACGGATGAACAGGGGAGGAGGAGGACGACCCAGGGGATGGGTAAGTGGGCTGTCGAGCTGGGGAGCTGGGCCGGATAAGGTGGGCTAGGCCCAGGGGTTTTCTCTTTTATTTAAACAGCTTTGCTTTTCTGTTTTTTTTAATCAGAGATGGGTAAGAAAATATTGGGCATGCCATTTTCCTTGGAAAAATATGGGAAGTGCCCCTTTTATTCCCTGGTGATATTAGACAGTGCCACAAATATTTTTGGAGACCATAAGAATTCATTTGGTATTTTTCATAAATATGGTAGCATTTTAAAATGTTGAATTGGTGTTGTTATAATAGCTAATGCTCATCTTTGCACAAAAGTGATGTTGTGTTCCTTAACAAAGGAGTGTTATGGAATTTTTTGACAATTGATGAACATTTTTCCAGCAACTTTTGAGCAATTTCAAACTTCACTTGAATTTGAATTGACTGGAAATTCAAATGGGATATTGAATAGGATGATTAAGCACTGTTTGGAAAAATGATTAGCTTAATCATAGGGGGTTACTGTAGCATGACACTGGGGGTGTTACACATGGTGAACGATGGTGGGCTTGCACATGATGTGAGAGTGGTAGATGCAGAGGGTGCGACAAGGTGCTATGATTTGAAGGTGAGACATGGTGATGTGGAGAATTGCGCTAAGCAACCCTCGAGGGAGCTATTGGGTGTGGAAGTCACAGATCTAGGCGAGGAGCTCAAGTTCAAGGCCAAGGAAAGGAATCCAGGCTTGGAGGCGTGTTGCACGACCCCGCCTGGGTGTGAATTGCGGTCCGGTGGGCCGCTGGGCGACTTGAAGTGCCCGATGAGCCACCGATCTAGGTGGTGGCGAGGTTGTAGTCAGTTTTCCTTTAAGAATTTGAGTTTCCACTAAGAATTCATATATGTATGATTTTCGGTCCTGTTTTTGTTATAAATTGGTCAACTGGTGCTCCTTCCACGACTACTATATCTCGTTGTTATCGTTGAATGGCTATTGCAGTCTTCAAAGCGTTGTATAGTGTAGGTGTTTGCAGGTATTCCCACCTCTTACTGTCTAGGAGCAATTTTAACATGCTCCCTCTTACCCCTCCCCCCTCTTCACATGAGAAGTAAGAAAGTAAGAGTTAATTAGACCCACTACTTAATAAAATCAACAATTCAAATCTATTTTATACTTTTACCTCTCGTGTGAAAAGAGGAGGTAAGAGGAAGCATGTCAAAAAACCTCCCTAGTAATTTTTCAAGCTTCGGCAGACGCCGAATAATCAAATAGAATAAGAAGTCAACGCGTGTAGTTTGTGATATAATTTTATATTTTACAGAGCGTTTTGCGTCTTGTTGTTCTTCTTCTTTTCTATCGTTTCCTGTTTTTTTAATAAATATCTGATGCACTTTCTATGAAGAAAAACCCCAAACACAGAACAGAAAATAGAAAAGGAGTAAGGAGGCAATAGAAAAAGCGCCTTATCACCAGCCCCCCAAATCTGCCCATTGCTTGCTTTCTCATCTCACCCCTGGCCCCTGGCTGGCTGCCATCTCGTCCCAGAATTACACGCCAAACCAGACCCAAATCGAATTGAGCTATATATACTCGCGACATAAATCGAGTAGCCTAACCTAAAACCCTCACCTTATCCTCTCCTCCCCTCTTCCCTCCCCTCCATCTCCTCCTCCCACGACGGAATCCGACGACTTCTGCTGCTGCTTTGCTTGTGGGCGGAGCAAGAGGCGGCAGCATGGCGACCACCGACGCCCGAGTCGCGCCCGTGGCCGACGAGCGGCCTCCGGCCGCTGATGCGGACGAGGCTACGGTGGCGGAGGGGCCCAAGAGTGCCGGGGCGGCGGCGGCGGAGGTGGGTGGAATAGGGGAGGGCGAGGAGGTGAGATTTGAGGGGAAAGACCGGAGCTTTACTGGTTCGGAGGCCAACAACGGCGGGGTGGTGGAGGCGGAGGACGGCGGGGAGGTGGAAGCAGCGGTAGGAGATGGGAAAGATGCAAGTGAGGGGGCGGGAGAAGAGAAGGAGGAGGAGGAGGCGGCTGCGGCCAAGGAGGAGGAAGGTGACCGGGAATTGTCGGTGGAAGATGTGAAGGCTGCGTTGTTGGTGCAGGCGCTTGTTGCAGCGAAGTCTGAGTCCGACAATGGTGAATTGGGCGAGGGGGATGCTTCCCTGCCACCCCCTGATGCGCTGGTAGGTGATAAGAAGCCTGAATTGACAGACGAACCAGAGGAAAGTGCCACTTTGGCGGCCAAGGAAGTGGGCAACGTGGCACTCGACGCTGAATTGTCCGAGGAGAAACCAGAGGGTGAGAAGCGTGCAGAGGTGGCCGCTGGAGGCGAAGATGATGGTGAGTTTGACAGCGAGAAGGCGGTTACGGTGCCCACCACGACCATGGAGGCGGCGGAGCCGGAGGATAAGGTGGCTCCTACAGCTGAAGCCAATGGCAATTTGGGCGGTGAGGCTGAAGCGCCTGCTGAGTTGGTGGCGGTGGGAGGTGAAGAAGCTCCAGAAGCATCATTGGAGAATGAGGCTGATGTGGAAGACAAGGCTGCAAAGCAGGAACCTGAAAGCGATGCAAGTCCAGTGGTAAGTGGGCCTCTTCAATCAGATACTTTTTGTTGATAGAATTGATATTGGTATGATATCTTATGAACAATTCAAATGACCCAATCCAGGTTACTGATGACGGTAACCGTGCTGATGTTGAAGAGGAGGCGGCAAAGCCCGAGGCGGAGAGCGATGCAACTCCAGTGGTAAGTGGACATATTCGTTTTCAAGTTCTGTTACTAGTTGTCTTGACACCAGTAGAGGATGTGAACAATTCAAATGTAATGAAGCAGGTTGTTGATAACGGCACCGTGGAGAACCATGCTAATGTGGAAGACGAGGCTGCAAAGCTTGATCTGGTGAATGATGCAAGCCCAGTGGAGAACCATGCTAATGTGGAAGACGAGGCTGCAAAGCCTGATCAGGTGAATGATGCAAGCCCGGTGGTAAGTGGACATGCTCAATGTGATTTCGTTGCTACTACCTAGTAATGTTGGCACTACTGGAGTTTAAAACAAATAAATGATCCAAACCAGGTTATTGACAATGGTAGCTTGGATTACCAGGCTAATGAGAAAGATGAGGAGGCAATGCCTGAGCCAGAAAGCGACGCAAGTCCCGAGGTAAGTGGTCATGTTCTACCTAATTCTTTTGCTAGTAGTGTTCATTAATGTGGACTGGGGATATAAAGAATTCAAATGATCCATACCAGGTTATCGATGACATTAGCTCGGAGAGTTTGGTGAAGCTTGCTCCTTCAAGCGTAGATGTTCCGCTTACCGAAAGCAATGAGAAGGCACAAAATGCAGAGGACCAGGTGGTTGCTAGTGGAACTGTGGAAAATGTTGGTGTTGAGAAGCCTACGGAGGTTGAGAGTGTTGTTGCTGGTGGTGATGATGTTATCTTGTCTCGGGAGTTGGCTCCAGAACCAGTCAAGGAAAACAATGATGATGTCGATGAGAATGAACCTGCTGCAGAGGTGGTTAGCCACAAAAAAGAGGCTGGTGATGATGAGATAGTTGTGGCTGCAGCTGCTGATGATCAGAAAACTCTAGCTGCAGCTGCTAATGATCAGAAAACTCTAGCTGCAGCTGATGACGAAGACACAGGTGGTGAGGAGAATGAAGGTGCTCAAGATGTTGCTGACCGTGAAGTAGAGGCTGTTGATGATGAGATAGTTTTAGCTGCAGCTGATGAGGAAGACGGGAGTGGTAATGAGGGTGATGAGGACGATGATGAGGTGAGCTTTGACAGGAGTCCTGCTCGAGTTGCGATCATAGAGAACTCTGAAGCTGCAAAGCAGATAATGAAGGAGCTTGGTGAAGGATCCTCAAGTGGTAGTCCTGTGTCTGGCTTGAGCAGCTCAAGGGAGTACACTAATAGCATGGATGGACAAATTGTTCTTGATGATTCTGAGGACGAGGATGATGACGACGATAATGAGGATGATGATGAGAAGGGGTTCGATTCTGCTGCTTTGGCTGCCCTACTAAAAGCGGCTACCGGTGCATCCCCTGATGGGAACATCACAGTTTCTTCGCAAGATGGTTCCAGAATCTTTTCCATGGATAGACCTGCTGGTCTGGGCTCGTCAGCCCCATCTTTGCGGCCAACTGCCCCCCGCCAACCTGCCCGGTCAAACCTCTTCAGCCCCTCTGAGCTGGCAGTGACTGCTGAGCCTAATGACGAGATGACAGAGGAAGAGAAGAAATTGCATGACAAGGTTGAGTTGATTCGTGTAAAGTTTCTGCGCCTTGTCTATAAATTGGGGGCGACCCCTGAAGAAACAGTAGCAGCACAAGTGCTGTACCGTCTGAGCCTTGCTGAGGGTATCCGACATGGAAGGCAGACAAACAGAGCTTTCAGCCTTGAGAACGCACGAAAGAAAGCCTTGCTGCTTGAAGCGGAGGGAAAAGAGGATTTGAGCTTCTCCTGCAACATACTCGTCTTGGGAAAGATTGGAGTTGGCAAAAGTGCAACTATAAATTCTATATTTGGCGAAGTGAAGTCCAAAACTGATGCTTTTGGTGCAGCCACCACCAGCGTGCGTGAAATTGTTGGTAATGTGGATGGTGTGAAGATACGGATCATTGATACACCAGGCCTTCGGGCCAATGTGATGGACCAAGGAGCCAACAGGAAAATTCTCGCATCTGTCAAGAAATATACCAAGAGATGTCCCCCAGATATCGTTCTATATGTGGACCGTCTCGATAGTCTGAGCCGTGATCTTAATGACTTGCCTCTTCTAAAAACCATTACTTCTGTTCTGGGTTCTTCCATATGGTTCAACGCCATTGTTGCTCTCACCCATGCTGCTTCTGCTCCTCCTGAAGGCCTCAACGGTGCCCCTATGACATACGAGGTATTGATGGCACAGCGATCCCACATTATCCAGCAATCCATCAGGCAGGCTGCAGGGGATATGCGTCTGATGAACCCAGTAGCCCTTGTTGAGAACCATCCTTCTTGCCGGAAGAACCGTGAGGGTCAGAAAGTGCTTCCAAATGGCCAAAGTTGGAGGCATCAAATGCTGCTCTTGTGCTACTCATCGAAGATATTATCAGAAGCCAACTCACTTTTGAAGCTTCAGGATCCTTCTCCTGGGAAGCTTTTTGGGTTCCGTTTCCGCTCCCCGCCACTTCCTTTCCTGCTATCCTCCCTGTTGCAGTCAAGAGCTCACCCGAAACTTTCACCTGATCAGGGTGGTAATGAAGGAGATTCTGATATTGATTTGGATGAGTATTCTGATATAGAACAAGATGAAGATGAAGAGGAATATGATCAGCTTCCTCCCTTCAAGCCTTTGACCAAAGCGCAGCTTGCAAGGCTCACAAAAGAGCAGAAGAATGCTTATTTTGACGAGTATGATTACAGGGTCAAGCTTCTGCAGAAGAAACAGTGGAAGGATGAGCTCCGCAGGTTAAAGGAGATGAAGAAGAGAGGCAAGTCTGATATGGATGCTTATGGGTATGCTAGTATCGCAGGCGAAAACGATCAGGATCCTCCTCCAGAAAATGTTTCAGTTCCCTTGCCTGACATGGTGCTGCCTCCTTCATTTGATTGTGACAATCCGACATACCGTTACCGCTTTCTGGAACCAACCTCTACTGTCCTTGCAAGGCCTGTTCTAGATGCACATGGGTGGGATCATGACTGTGGCTATGATGGAGTAAGCGTTGAAGAGTCGCTCGCTCTCCTTAACAAATTCCCAGGTACTGTGGCAGTTCAGGTTACCAAGGACAAGAAGGAATTCAGCATCCATTTGGATTCTTCCATCTCAGCAAAGCATGGGGAGGATGCGTCTTCCCTTGCTGGTTTTGACATCCAGACTGTTGGGCGGCAGCTTGCTTATATTCTCCGTGGTGAGACCAAATTCAAGAGTATCAAGAAGAACAAGACCACTGGAGGATTCTCTGTGACTTTCTTGGGTGACATTGTGGCAACTGGGCTGAAGGTCGAGGACCAGCTCTCTGTTGGCAAGAGGCTGGCGTTAGTGGCAAGCACAGGCGCAATGCGAGCTCAAGGGGATACCGCCTATGGAGCCAACCTGGAAGCGCGCTTAAAAGACAAAGATTATCCAATTGGTCAGTCCTTGTCAACCTTGGGCCTGTCCCTCATGAAGTGGCGCCGTGACCTTGCCCTGGGGGCTAATCTGCAGTCCCAGTTCTCGATTGGAAGGGGTTCAAAGATGGCTGTTCGCCTTGGGCTCAACAACAAGCTGAGCGGACAGATCACCGTCAGGACAAGCACATCGGAGCAGGTCCAGATCGCGCTGCTGGGTCTTGTCCCAGTGATAGCCTCCATCTACCGGAGCTTCCGGCCCGGTGAACCATCGTTTGCTTATTAGCTTGTCAAGAAGAGCATCTATTTACTTATCTCATCCATGTGTTGTGTTAGCAATTTTCCTAATTTCTTGAACCGGTAATCTGTATCAGTTTCATTTTTCCTTTCTGCCCCGCAGATTGTTCGTATCATAATTTTGGCTGGAGAGTGTTGTTATATTCATCTGGAACTATAGTTCAATAATGTTGGTAGATCTATATGATCCTTCTACCATTCTATCAATTGCCGTTGTTGCTGCCCATCTTTTTAATGTTCTTTACCGCATGATGAGGAAATAAGCACTGTTTCCATTTCAAGATTGACTTGGAACAAACCCAGAACTTGTTTTATTTTGGGAGGGAGTACCAACCCAGAACTTGTTTTATTTTGGGAGGGAGTACCAACCCAGAACTTGTTTTATTTTGGAAGGGAGGTACTCCCCCTCTTTTCACAAATGCAAGACGTTTTGGCAGTTTAAACAAAGGGAGTAGTAATTAACAAGTTGTATCATACTGGTTTCGGTCTCAATCTCAGGTAGTGTTACTTGTTAGGGCGACAATCATGCTTAATATCTCCACTATACCGACTGTGCAGTTTTTGAGTATGAGAAAATAGCCGTAGTACTTGCTCGTAGAGAAAATAACTAACTATTCAGATGAATCATACGAACGGGTGGATCCTCGTCTGACCAATAAAAGATGCAAACCCATGATGATCCCTGGTACAGTAGTTCTGTTATTCTGTGATCCTTGTATCACTCTATTACTGATGTTGGGTCTGACGAAGAAATTTCAGTTCTTTTCAAACTTTGGATTTGGATTACTGATACCTGTAACCCTATTTGTTTCTGCAGTTCTGCTTTCTTCTGGTGATTATTAACTATTACCTGGCTCCTAAAATCTACAAGTGCATGCTCTATCCAATGCAACAAAAGACCGATCTGATGAAAGAGAAGACTACACATTTATACGTCAACAGTTATGTATGTTGGAATGCCAACTACTCCCTCCGTCCCGTTATATTATGGGACAGAGGGAGTAAAATCTAGCCGAAAGCTTTTTAAATAGGTTTTGTTGACGTATAATGTGCTGCCTAGTCTCTTCCATCAGATCGGTCTTTTGGTTGCATTGGCTAGAGCATGCACTTCTACATGGTATCAGAGCCAAGAGGTCTCGAGTTCAAGACCTGGCTGGCGCAATTAAAATTGCAGCCCACTTTCGGTCCACGTTTAGGCCTGAGGGAGCCACACGTGAGGGGGAGTGTTGACGTATAATGTGCTGCCTAGTCTCTTCCATCAGATCGGTCTTTTGGTTGCATTGGCTAGAGCATGCACTTCTACAGGTTTAAAATGCGTGGATTCAGTTTGAAGTCGTGTGAGAATTGGGAATCCGATCTTATAAACTAATAAAACCTACTCTTGCTAGTTAGTACTGATAGTATGCTGAAACCTTTGTGAGATTTGTTCAGATTTTGACCCTAAACCTCAATCCACCACTGAGCCTTGTTGAAAGAGAAGAAAACACCCACGGAGCTTGTTGGGGGCGATGAAACTTATTACTAAGAGCATCTACAACGGCTCTCCTTTTCCCTGATAAATTTCCTGTGTTGAGAAGGAATCACTCGTTTAGCTATACCTTCTACTATTGGTCGAGTGGTTTCCCAAGGAAAACTGTGTGTATGTCGCTGTTGAAAAGACTATCTAAAGAGGCACGGGCCACGGGTCAGGCACGCGACAACTGGATCATGGCGAGCACGAGCGGAGGGAATGGCGGCGAGCCCGACACACGTTGGCGAGTCTCGTACGCCGCCGACCTTCTAGCGCGCACGATCTTCTTCAATGATGGCGTGCTTGTTCAGCGACACGATGCGCTCCGCCTTGTCCTCATGGATACGCGTGGTGTCACGGTTGACGCGCGCTTCCTCCGTGAGGGGGAAGGGGTCGACATCGGTGACGTGGTTTCCTTCCCCTGTCACTTCGCCAAGGTGCGGGACCGAATCCTGCCGACGACCACCGCGCCGGAGGTGCTGGGCGGTACGGGACGTGATGCTGCGGTACACGGGAGCCGGGC
The DNA here is from genome assembly GCF_018294505.1 of Triticum aestivum. Lineage (NCBI taxonomy): Eukaryota > Viridiplantae > Streptophyta > Magnoliopsida > Poales > Poaceae > Triticum > Triticum aestivum. The sequence continues at coordinate 151,767,730 of NC_057795.1, read as the reverse complement.
GGACCTGCGCGCAACAGGACCGAGCCGAACCGGGGCGCACCCAAACCCCACCAACCACCCGTCAATGGCGGATGTGCGACACGTGGGGGCTATCCACCCCACCCCCGCGGGCGACAGCGCTGGTATAAAATCCCCTCCCCACCCGATCCTTGACCTAAAGATCTCCTTCTCCCACTTCTGGGCGGCGGCCAAGAACCCTAGATCCAGAAATCCGGAAACATTTGAGTGGTGGGAGGGAAAGGTTGGGGGTGACCCTCGCTCGTTCGCGGCGGTCGCAGCCACCCCGCCCATGGTGAATGATACGGGACGCGGATTCCAGGGAGAGAGGCGCGGAGGTGGCGGCGGTGGCCGCTCGGATCGCGGAGGAGGGCACCATGGCGGACGCGGCAACGGCCGCGGAGGGGACCGCAACAAGTTCTCATGGCGCCGCGAAGATGGAGGCAACCACTCCAACAACACAACAACTCCAACAACACCTCCGCCATGATCCAGCCGGGGTCGGGAGACACCTCGCGCTGGGATGAGGCGGCGGGTGCTGGCCGCAATGAGTCCCAGGAGGGTGGGATCTGGGTGCAGAAGACCCAGACTTCATCGGGCTCAGGTGATACCACTGCTGGACGCCAGGCTGCGTCTTCCCCTCGGCAGATTCAGGGAAGAAGAAACCCTACTCAGATACCTCCCCCTAAGAAACTTGATGCATGTCCTATTTGCAAGTCTCATGATCATCCACCTACTCGATGCCCTCAGGCTTATTGTGAGAGATGTAGTAAGCTAGGCCATCTGGCATCTGTATGTGTGGAATTTCTTCCTTGGGAGTGTATGGCACCCATGTGCGCATTTCAATCTAAAGGGCAGGGGTTTTACTACATTCATGACTCTTGTACTGCTAGTCAGATTAAGGAGAGAGCCAACAACATTGTTGTCACCATAGTGGAAGGGGAAACCTCTACCCGTCAAATGGAACTAGATTTAAATGCTTATCTTGCTACTAGATGGAGATGCTCTGCTCATGCAATAGGACCGGGGGTGTTTGTTGTTCGTTTCCCTAATCCTCGGGCAGTTGCACAGATTTGCTATGTTGGAAAAGTCGCCCTTAAAACCAGTGGGGCAGTGATCCATGCCACGCGCTGGTCCTCTACAATTGGGGCTAAGGGGGTGATGGAAATGGCATGGATTAAAGTGAGCAATGTTCCTCTTGATAAAAGAAGTGAAAGGAATCTGGCATATGTGGCTTCTCTAGTCGGGGTCCCTCTGGAAATCGATGCAGCTACCCTACACCGCCCGGCCTCTGCCCGGGTGAGGATAGGATGTAGAAATGTTGATGAGATTCCTGTTGTAGCTGAAGCTGTACTGGGAGATCATTTCTATAACTTTTACTATGAGATGGACCAGATTCTAGTGAGAGACCCAATAAGGGAGAAGGAGAAGATACAAGCCCCTACTAATCCTGATGCGAACAGTACTGAAAGAAGAAATGTTCCCTCTATGACTCCTGGAGCTCAAAAAGCTGACATATCACATGGGCTTGGAGGGAAATCTCCCTACATTCCCCATGGAGATAAATCAGACCCAATTCAGGAGTCTCAAGAGAGTACTGATTCGGATGACTCGCTACACAACACCCTCCTCATTGACACCATGGCCTTTGAGATGGCTCAGGAAAAAGTAAGACCTAATGTTGAGATTCCTGCAGATAGTAGTAAAAACCTGCCTAAAAAATCTTACTCTCATGTTGTTAAAAAATCTCAGCAGGTGGGTGGTGTTGCTACTTGCTGTGATGGTGCGATAATCACTAATGAATACAGAGTTGAATCGCCCGAGGGTGAGATGGAGAACGAAGTGTTGGCTGATCCTCCGCTGGTTACTGAAGAAAATCTCCGCTTCAGCCTGCACAATGCCCAGAACAAGATGGAGAGGGTGAATGAAAGAGCTATAGAAGTAGCTAAAAAACGAGATCTGGAAGGTATATCACACAACCCTAACTCTTTTGATGTCTTGTCTGATCCTGAACTTATGCTCAGAGCTGTTAAACTGGGTATTAATATTCCTGACAATGATTTTACTAGTGTGGATATCCTCCGAGAGCTTGAGAATTGTAGAAACATGGAAAAAAACGTAGACAATGCTGATAAGCATGATGCTGTTAGTAGTAAAATGACTCTTACTAACGGGAAAGGGGATCAGACACCTCTAAATATGAGATGGGAAGAGGAGAATGAGGTGGATGAGGAAAATTTTATAGTGGTGCGGTCTAGAAAGAAGAGGGAGAGGAAACCTAATGTGATTATAGCTAGACCGGTCACCAGGAGTCAAAAGAATGGGGTAACCTTGAGGAATGATGCTGGAAGCTCTACTCAGCCTCCTAGTAGCGCTTTCAGCAAAAAAGGGAGAAAAAAGAAAAAATGAACGGTCTATTTTGGAATTGCAGAGGGGCAGGAAAAAGAGGGAGGACTACCTGCTTCTCTGATATCATTAGAGACCACTCCCTCGACTTTATGGGCATCCTAGAAACGAAGAAAGATAACTTTACTCCTAAATATCTTAGGAAAGTTGACCCCTCTGAAAGATTTAGTTGGAACTGGATTCCTTCCACTGGTAAATCTGGTGGCATCCTTTGTGGGATCAAAAAAGAAACCTTGGAAAATATATCTTGGGAGGCAGGGAAATATATGTTACAAGCCACGGTCTATGACACTAAGCTCAAGTGTGTTTGGACCCTTGTGGTGGTTTATGGGGCAGCTCAAGAGGATAAGAGAGACGAGTTCCTAGATGAGCTTGCTTCGGTGTGCAGCAATATTAAAACACCCTATGTAATTGGCGGGGATTTTAACATTTTAAGGGATGGTAGTGATAAGAACAAGTCTCTCCATAGGTCGCATCATATGGACAGATTTAACACTATCATCCAGGCGTTAAACCTTAGAGAGATTCACATGGGAGGAGGCAGATTCACGTGGTCCAATAAACAGAGACATCCCACGCTCGAGAAACTCGATAGAGTGCTCATGAGCTTTGATTGGGAGAGTCTATTCCCACTGGTTGCAGTTCGTAAACTAGTGAGAGATATTTCTGATCACAACCCGTTGCTGTTGATGACTAACCCCCTGAATAGGAGTCCCATGCGCCAACGTGAGTTCATATTTGAACTCAGCTGGCTAAAGAATGAGGATTTTTACGAAAAAGCTAAGAACATTTGGGAACAACCTGTGCAATCTGAGGACCCTATTGATGTTCTATATATAAAACTAAAGCGTATCAAAAAATACTTTAAAGGCTGGGGCTCACATCTTTTCGGCCATGCCAGAAAAAGGAAGAAAGAGGTTAAAAAAGAACTGGAAGAGATAGAAAAATTGGAGGAATGTGGCCCCCTGGATTCTGAAACTTATGAGAAAAGGACCATCTTGTGCGCAGAGCTTAATGAGATCCTTGCTGAAGAAGAGCTGTTTTGGCTTCAGCACTCGAATGAGCGATGGCTGCTCAAAGGGGATCACAATACAGCCTATTTTCATCGTATAGCTAATGGAAAAAAGAGGAAAAACACCATTCACTCGCTCACTAATGGGGATGTGGTTATAGAAGGTACAAAGGAGCTCTTGGCTCATGCCACTTCCTATTACAAAGAATTGTTTGGTCCAGCCAGTGGAAATTTGTTCCACCTCTCCCCAGAAACCTGGTCTAATGATGAAAAGCTTACTGAAGATGATAATCTCATCCTAACAAGTGTGTTCACAGAAGAAGTAAAAAAGGCCTTATTTGATATGAAAAGTAATAGGGCCCCTGGACCTGACAATATCCCGGCGGAATTTTATAAACACTGCTGGGACTTCGTCAAAAAAGATATAATGCGGTTGTTTGAAGCCTTTCATAACAATACCCTGGATGTAGCACGACTGGATTATGGCATTATCACCTTGATTCCCAAGCTGAATGGGGCCAAGAAAATTCAGCAATATTGCCCTATCTGCCTGCTTAGATGCCCCTATAAGCTCATTACTAAGGTCTTGGACAATAGGGTGGCCATCTTTGCTGACAAGCTGATTAGTAAACACCAAAATGCCTTTATCAAACATAGGAACATTATGGATGGGATCCTTACGTTGCATGAAGTGCTGCATCACACACACCATAAGAAGAAAGTTGGTGTGGTGTTAAAATTGGACTTTGAAAAGGCGTATGACAAGATAAATTGGGACTTCCTTATCGAATGTCATCGCAATCGGGGTTTTGGGCCTACCTGGTGTGGGTGGGTGGATAAGATTCTTAGGAATGGCACCCTGAGTATTAAACTCAATAATGAGAATGGGCCTTACTTCCAAAGTCACAAAGGGGTACGTCAAGGTGATCCCCACTCCCTCTTCTTGTTCAATATTGCTGTAGAAACCCTTTCGAAAATGATACTCAATGCTCAGAAAGAAAAACTGCTTACTGGGCTAGCCCCAGACCTGATAGAGGGTGGGGTGGCAATATTACAGTATGCGGATGACACGGTCATATGCTTCGAACATGATAAAGATGCAGCTATAAACCTTAAACTTCTTTTGTACATGTTTGAGCTTATGTCAGGCCTGAAAATTAATTACATGAAAAGTGAGATCCTTTGTGTTGGAGGAGATGATGAGACAATTGCCTTTTACTCCGAGCTGTTTAACTGCAGCATTGGACACTTCCCCATGAAGTACTTGGGGGTGCCAGTCAGCTACTCCATGTTGCGTAGTTTAGACTGGGATTTCTTAGATGAGAGATTTCTCAAATGCTGTGAAACCTGGATAGGGAATGCAGCCTCCTCGGGGGGTCGTTTGATTCTCCTTAATGCATCTCTAACCAGTATAGTATTTTATTATATGTCTATGTTTCTTCTCTCGAAAAAGGTGATTGGGAAACTTGATAAGCACCGTAAACGCTTCTTCTGGCAAGAACATGAGGGTAGAAAGCGATATCACTTGGTTAAATGGTCTAGAATCTGCCGCTCCAAGGATAAAGGAGGCCTGGGGGTGAAAGACTTGCATAAACAAAACATTAGCCTTCTGACCAAGTGGTGGTGGAAGCTGGAAACACAGCAAGGGTTGTGGCAAGACGTTATCCGTGCTAAATACCTCAAAAAAGATACGGTGGTCTCGGTTAAGACTAAATTTGGAGACTCCCCTATTTGGAAATCTATTATGAAAGTCAAAGAACACTACCTGGCGGGTAGAAAGGTGGTATTGAAATCTGGTAACTTGGCCAGAGTGTGGGATGATTGTATCGACGGTGAAACTCCCTTTCGTGTCAAATTTCCTGAGCTTTACAACATCTGTAACGATCAAGGGATCACGGTCGCTAAGTTTAAGAATGGTGTAGATGATAACTTTTTTCGAAGGCGCCTCCATCCTCCCTTGCTGGAGCAGTGGAGGAATATGAGTAATGTGGTATCCCTATGGCCGATCTCTAACGAACCTGACCAAATTGTGTGGTCCTTGGGGAGAAAGAACAAATTCTCTACCAAATCCATATATGAATACCTGGAACGAAACTTGGCTGGGTGTAACTACAAGTGGATTTGGCAAGCCAAAATCCCGCTTAAGATTCAAATTTTCTTGTGGCAACTTTTTCAAGATTCTATTCTGACCAGGGATGTGATGAGGAGGCGAAATTGGCTAGGGAATCCCTCCTGTTCCTTTTGTGATAACAGGGAGACACCCCAACATCTCTTCTTCACATGCCCGGTTGCTAGGGTCATGTGGAGGACTGTTGGATGCGTGTTGGGCACGGACTGCTGTCCGAATAACATTTGGCAATATTTTTCCTGGCGCTATAGCTTCTTTCCAGAGGGAGAGAAATTCTATACTTTTGGCTTAGCTGCCCTTTGCTGGGCAATGTGGAATTGCCGGAACAGAACCACGTTTGAATTCAAGAAGTTGGGGTCCCCTTTTAACGTGATTTATGTTGCTTGTGGTTACATCACATATTGGGCAGGTCTGATGAGGGGCGAAGATCGGGAAGCAATGGAGCGTGGAGCTAAGATGCTGAGGATCAACGCCTCGAACATGATGCGTATCTGCGCGGCGCCAGGGGGAGGATGCAACTGAAAGATGCGGATGGCAGAAGAGATGCACTGCTACATCCCGTTTCCTCCTGATCGCGGTTCATCTGTCTCGGATTTACCTTTTGGGTTCCTGGTATCTGGTGGGGTGTGTGGTATTCAGCTCCTGCGTGAGCATAAAACTTTGATCAGCCTGTTGTTTTTATGTGCGTGTAGTAGTTTTGTTGGTGTCACTGGGTTTTCCCCCGCGGTGAACTGCCCGATGACGGGTGTTCATCGTGGGTTTCCCAGGGATGCTTGAACTCGCGTTCCCCTTTCTTTGGTCTCCTGGGTAGTTGTTGAACTGTTGTATTTCCGTTATGAAAGTAATGGAAAGGGGTTGCGCCCGGTTCAAAAAAAAAAGAAAAGACTATCTAAAGGCATGTCTTCAAGCTGCTGCCCCATATATATCGCATGTAGACTCGCATGTCAGGAGGTGATGCCCCGCAATGTGTCAGATTCTTTTTTGCAGGTTGCGAGTGCTTCACCCGCAAAAACATTACACTTGTTGGTACTTTGTGTCGTGCATAGGTGCTTAGATGAGGTGCTAAGCACATTAAAAAGTTTAGCAACTAATGTTCACAATGCACTAGAACATGTAGGCATGCGTTGCTGCACCCGTCCATTTTTGGAACCGAATCATATAATTGATTGAAAATTGTAGATTGTTGCAACACATCATAAAATTCACATTGTTCATATTACATTGTATGCATGTAAGAAACGAAAACCAGACACAAAATAGTACATACAAGCAGACAGCTAATTAATGTAGTTTGGACATATATAAGAATTTAACTTTTTGGAACGCGAACGAATTACTGCATGGTGCACCTTGTAATTGCACATGATTGAAAACCAAAAGTCAGTGAGAAGAGTTTATTATTGAAAAACTGGTATTTTCAACAGATATGCCAATAATTGGATTTTTAATATAGTTAAGATCAAAGGGCCACCCATTATCATACTGTCGGATATCGGGTTCCAGCAAAACCCTTAAGGTTCGAACTCTGGGGTGCGCGCGAAGATCTTCCCCCTACCGATCTGTTGGGGAACGTTGCAGAAAATTAAAATTTTTTCTACGGTTTCACCAAGATCCATCTATGAGTTCATCTAAGCAATGAGTCAAGGGGGAAGAGTTTGCATCTACATACCACTTGTAGATCGAGTGCGGAAGCGTTCAAGGGGATGGTGATGATGGAGTCGTACTCGTCGTGATTCGGATCACCGATGACCAAGTGCTGAACGGACAGCACCTCCGCGTTCAACACACGTACGGGACGGGAGACGTCTCCTCCATCTTGATCCAGCAAGGAGGAAGGAGAGGTTGAGGAAGGCAGCTCCAAGGGCAGCACGACGGCGTGGTGCAGTTGGTGCAGCAGTATTCCGACAGAGCTTCGCCGAGCATGTACGGAGGAGGAGAGGTGTTGGGGAGGGGAGGGGTGAAGGAAATATGCCCTAGAGGCAATAATAAAGTTATTATTTATTTCCTTATAATCATGATAAATGTTTATTATTCATGCTAGAATTGTATTTACCGGAAACATAATACATGTGTGAATACATAGACAAACAAAGTGTCACTAGTATGCCTCTACTTGACTAGCTCGTTAATCAAAGATGGTTATGTTTCCTAACCATGAACAATGAGTTGTTATTTGATTAACGAGGTCACATCATTAGTAGAATGATCTGATTGACATGACCCATTCCATTAGCTTAGCACCCGATCGTTTAGTATGTTGCTATTGCTTTCTTCATGACTTATACATGTTTCTATGACTATGAGATTATGCAACTCCCGTTTACCGGAGGAACACTTTGGGTACTACCAAACGTCACAACGTAACTGGGTGATTATAAAGGAGTACTACAGGTGTCTCCAATGGTCGATGTTGGGTTGGCGTATTTCGAGATTAGGATTTGTCACTCCGATTGTCGGAGAGGTATCTCTGGGCCCTCTCGGTAATACACATCACATAAGCCTTGCAAGCATTACAACTAATATGTTAGTTGTGAGATGATGTATTACGGAACGAGTAAAGAGACTTGCCGGTAACGAGATTGAACTAGGTATTGGATACCGACGATCGAATCTCGGGCAAGTAACATACCGATGACAAAGGGAACAACGTATGTTGTTATGCGGTCTGACCGATAAAGATCTTCGTAGAATATGTAGGAGCCAATATGGGCATCCAGGTCCCGCTATTGGTTATTGACCGGAGACGTGTCTCGGTCATGTCTACATTGTTCTCGAACCCGTAGGGTCCGCACGCTTAAGGTTACGATGACAGTTATATTATGAGTTTACATGTTTTGATGTACCGAAGGAGTTCGGAGTCCCGGATGAGATTGGGGACATGACGAGGAGTCTCGAAATGGTCGAGACGTAAAGATTCATATATTGGATGATATGGTTAGGCCAAGGGGTCAAGCCCATGAGGCTTTAAGATCGGTGCAAAAGGAGTTTTGCGGAGTTCAGGGGGCCAAACGCCGGAGACCCTGGCGTCTGGGCCAGACGCCAAGGATTGTGGCGTTTGGTCCTGGAGTCCGAGTGGGACTCTTGCCTTTCGGGAAAAACCGACTTTGAGGAGGCTTTTGCTCCAAGTTTCGACCCCGGGGCTCAACATATAAATAGAGGGGCAGGGTTAGCACCAAAGACACAACAATTGATCCCTTGGATCTCTTAGCCGTGTGCGGTGCCCCCCTCCACCATAGTCCACCTCGATAATATCGTAGCGGTGCTTAGGCGAAGCCCTGCGACGGTAGAACATCAAGATCGTCACCACGCCGTCGTGCTGACGGAACTCTCCCTCGACACTCGGCTGGATCGGAGTTCGAGGGACGTCATCGAGCTGAACGTGTGCTAGAACTCGGAGGTGCCGTAGTTTCGGTGCTTGATCGGTCGGGCCGTGAAGACGTACGACTACATCAACCGCGTTGTGCTAACGCTTCCGCTTACGGTCTACAAGGGTATGTAGACAACACTCTCCCCTCTCGTTGCTATGCATCACATGATCTTGCGTGTGCGTAGGAATTTTTTTTGAAATTACTACGAAACTCAACAGTGGCATCCGAGCCAGGTTATTTATGTTGATGTTATATGCACGAGTAGAACACAAGTAAGTTGTGGACGATACAAGTCATACTGCCTACCAGCATGTCATACTTTGGTTCGGCGGTATTGTTGGACGAGACGACCCGGACCAACCTTACGCGTACGCTTACGCGAGACCGGTTCCCTCGACGTGCTTTGCACAGAGATGGCTTGCGGGCGACTGTCTCTCCAACTTTAGTTGAACCAAGTATGGCTACGCCCGGTCCTTGCGAAGGTTAAAACGGAGTCTATTTGACAAACTATCGTTGTGGTTTTGATGCGTAGGTGAGATTGGTTCTTACTTAAGCCCGTAGCAGCCACGTAAAACATGCAACAACAAAGTAGAGGACGTCTAACTTGTTTTTGCAGGGCATGTTGTGATGTGATATGGTCAAAGCATGATGCTGAATTTTATTGTATGAGATGATCATGTTTTGTAACCGAGTTATCGGCAACTGGCAGGAGCCATATGGTTGTCGCTTTATTGTATGCAATGCAATCGCGATGTAATGCTTTACTTTATTACTAAACGGTAGTGATAGTCGTGGAAGCATAAGATTGGCGAGACGACAACGATGCTACGATGGAGATCAAGGTGTCGCGCCGGTGACGATGGTGATCATGACGGTGCTTCGGAGATGGAGATCACAAGCACAAGATGATGATGGCCATATCATATCACTTATATTGATTGCATGTGATGTTTATCTTTTTATGCATCTTATCTTGCTTTGATTGACGGTAGCATTATAAGATGATCTCTCACTAAATTATCAAGAAGTGTTCTCCCTGAGTATGCACCGTTGCGAAAGTTCTTCGTGCTGAGACACCACGTGATGATCGGGTGTGATAGGCTCTACGTTCAAATACAACGGGTGCAAAACAGTTGCGCACGCAGAATACTCAGGTTAAACTTGACGAGCCTAGCATATACAGATATGGCCTCGGAACACGGAGACCGAAAGGTCGAGCGTGAATCATATAGTAGATATGATCAACATAATGATGTTCACCGATGAAACTACTCCATCTCACGTGATGATCGGACATGGTTTAGTTGATTTGGATCACGTGATCACTTAGAGGATTAGAGGGATGTCTATCTAAGTGGGAGTTCTTTAGTAATATGATTAATTGAACTTAAAATTTATCATGAACTTAGTCCCTGAAAGTATCTTGCTTGTTTATGTTGATTGTAGATAGATGGCTCGTGCTGTTGTTCCGTTGAATTTTAATGCGTTCCTTGAGAAAGCAAAGTTGAAAGATGATGGTAGCAATTACACGGACTGGGTCCGTAACTTGAGGATTATCCTCATTGCTGCACAGAAGAATTACGTCCTGGAAGCACCGCTGGGTGCCAGGCCTGCTGCTGGAGCAACACCAGATGTTATGAACGTCTGGCAGAGCAAAGCTGATGACTACTCGATAGTTCAGTGTGCCATGCTTTACGGCTTAGAATCGGGACTTCAACGACGTTTTGAACGTCATGGAGCATATGAGATGTTCCAGGAGTTGAAGTTAATATTTCAAGCAAATGCCCGAATTGAGAGATATGAAGTCTCCAATAAGTTCTATAGCTGCAAGATGGAGGAGAACAGTTCTGTCAGTGAGCATATACTCAAAATGTCTGGGTATAATAATCACTTGATTCAATTGGGAGTTAATCTTCCGGATGATTGCGTCATTGACAGAATTCTCCAATCACTGCCACCAAGCTACAAGAGCTTCGTGATGAACTATAATATGCAAGGGATGAACAAGACTATTCCCGAGCTCTTCGCAATGCTGAAAGCTGCGGAGGTAGAAATCAAAAAGGAGCATCAAGTGTTGATGGTTAACAAAACCACTAGTTTCAAGAAAAAGGGCAAAGGAAAGAAGAAAGGGAACTTCAAGAAGAACAGCAAGCCAGTTGCTGCTCAAGAGAAGAAACCCAAGTCTGGACCTAAGCCTGAAACTGAGTGCTTCTACTGCAAGCAGACTGGTCACTGGAAGCGGAACTGCCCCAAGTATTTGGCGGATAAGAAGGATGGCAAGGTGAACAAAGGTATATGTGATATACATGTTATTGATGTGTACCTTACCAATGCTCGCAGTAGCACCTGGGTATTTGATACTGGTTCTGTTGCTAATATTTGCAACTCGAAACAGGGGCTACGGATTAAGCGAAGATTGGCTAAGGACGAGGTGACGATGCGCGTGGGAAACGGTTCCAAAGTCGATGTGATCGCAGTCGGCACGCTACCTCTACATCTACCTTCGGGATTAATATTAGACCTAAGTAATTGTTATTTGGTGCCAGCGTTGAGCATGAACATTATATCTGGATCTTGTTTAATGCGAGACGGTTATTCATTTAAATCAGAGAATAATGGTTGTTCTATTTATATGAGTAATATCTTTTATGGTCATGCACCCTTGAAGAGTGGTCTATTCTTATTGAATCTCGATAGTAGTAATACACATATTCATAATGTTGAAGCCAAAAGATGCAGAGTTGATAATGAAAGTGCAACTTATTTGTGGCACTGTCGTTTAGGTCATATCGGTATAAAGCGCATGAAGAAACTCCATGCTGATGGACTTTTGGAACCACTTGATTATGAATCACTTGGTACTTGCGAACCGTGCCTCATGGGCAAGATGACTAAAACACCGTTCTCCGGTACTATGGAGAGAGCAACAGATTTGTTGGAAATCATACATACCGATGTATGTGGTCCAATGAATATTGAGGCTCGAGGCGGATATCGTTATTTTCTCACCTTCACAGATGATTTGAGCAGATATGGATATATCTACTTAATGAAGCATAAGTCTGAAACATTTGAAAAGTTCAAAGAATTTCAGAGTGAAGTTGAAAATCATCGTAACAAGAAAATAAAGTTTCTACGATCTGATCGTGGAGGAGAATATTTGAGTTACGAGTTTGGTGTACATTTGAAAAACTGTGGAATAGTTTCACAACTCACGCCACCCGGAACACCACAGCGCAATGGTGTGTCCGAACATCGTAATCGTACTTTACTAGATATGGTGCGATCTATGATGTCTCTTACAGATTTACCGCTATCATTTTGGGGTTGTGCTTTAGAGACGGCCGCATTCACGTTAAATAGGGCACCATCAAAATCCGTTGAGACGACTCCTTATGAACTGTGGTTTGGCAAGAAACCAAAGTTGTCGTTTCTTAAAGTTTGGGGCTGCGATGCTTATGTGAAAAAACTTCAACCTGATAAGCTCGAACCCAAATCGGAGAAATGTGTCTTCATAGGATACCCAAAGGAAACTGTTGGGTACACCTTCTATCACAGATCCGAAGGCAAGACATTCGTTGCTAAGAATGGATCATTTCTAGAGAAGGAGTTTCTCTCGAAAGAAGTGAGTGGGAGGAAAGTAGAACTTGACGAGGTAACTGTACCTGCTCCCTTACTGGAAAGTAGTTCATCACAGAAAACTGTTTCAGTGACACCTACACCAGTTAGTGAGGAAGCCAATGATAATGATCATGAAACTTCAGATCAAGATACTACTGAACCTCGTAGATCAACCAGAGTAAGATCCGCGCCAGAGTGGTACGGTAATCCTGTTCTGGAAGTCATGCTACTAGATCATGATGAACCTACGAACTATGAAGAAGCGATGGTGAGCCCAGATTCCGCAAAGTGGCTTGAAGCCATGAAATCTGAGATGGGATCCATGTATGAGAACAAAGTATGGACTTTGGTTGACTTGCCCGATGATCGGCAAGCAATTGAGAATAAATGGATCTTTAAGAAGAAGACTGACGCTGATGGTAATGTTACTGTCTACAAAGCTCGACTTGTCGCAAAAGGTTTTCGGCAAGTTCAAGGGATTGACTACGATGAGACCTTCTCACCCGTAGCGATGCTTAAGTCCGTCCGAATCATGTTAGCGATTGCCGCATTTTATGATTATGAAATTTGGCAGATGGATGTCAAAACTGCATTCCTGAATGGATTTCTGGAAGAAGAGTTGTATATGATGCAACCGGAAGGTTTTGTCGATCCAAAGGGAGCTAACAAAGTGTGCAAGCTCCAGCGATCCATTTATGGACTGGTGCAAGCCTCTCGGAGTTGGAATAAACGTTTTGATAGTGTGATCAAAGCATTTGGTTTTATACAGACTTTCGGAGAAGCCTGTATTTACAAGAAAGTGAGTGGGAGCTCTGTAGCATTTCTGATATTATATGTGGATGACATATTACTGATTGGAAATGATATAGAATTTCTGGATAGCATAAAGGGATACTTGAATAAAAGTTTTTCAATGAAAGACCTCGGTGAAGCTGCTTACATATTAGGCATTAAGATCTATAGAGATAGATCAAAACGCTTAATTGGACTTTCACAAAGCACATACCTTGACAAAATTTTGAAGAAGTTCAAAATGGATCAAGCGAAGAAAGGGTTCTTGCCTGTGTTACAAGGTGTGAAATTGAGTAAGACTCAATGCCCGACCACTGCAGAAGATAGAGAGAATATGAAAGATGTTCCCTATGCATCAGCCATAGGATCTATCATGTATGCAATGCTGTGTACCAGACCTGATGTATGCCTTGCTATAAGTTTAGCAGGGAGGTACCAAAGTAATCCAGGAGTGGATCACTGGACAGCGGTCAAGAACATCCTGAAATACCTGAAAAGGACTAAGGATATGTTTCTCATATATGGAGGTGACAAAGAGCTCATCGTAAAAGGTTACGTTGATGCAAGCTTTGACACTGATCCGGACGATTCTAAATCGCAAACCGGATACGTGTTTACATTAAACGGTGGAGCTGTCAGTTGGTGCAGTTCTAAACAAAGCGTCGTAGCGGGATCTACATGTGAAGCGGAATACATAGCTGCTTCGGAAGCAGCAAATGAAGGAGTCTGGATGAAGGAGTTCATATCCGATCTAGGTGTCATACCTAGTGCATCGGGTCCAATGAAAATCTTTTGTGACAATACTGGTGCAATTGCCTTGGCAAAGGAATCCAGATTTCACAAAAGGACCAAACACATCAAGAGACGCTTCAACTCCATCCGGGATCTAGTCCAGGTGGGAGACATAGAGATTTGCAAGATACATACGGATCTGAATGTTGCAGACCCGTTGACTAAGCCTCTTCCACGAGCAAAACATGATCAGCACCAAGGCTCCATGGGTGTTAGAATCATTACAGTGTAATCTAGATTATTGACTCTAGTGCAAGTGGGAGACTGAAGGAAATATGCCCTAGAGGCAATAATAAAGTTATTATTTATTTCCTTATAATCATGATAAATGTTTATTATTCATGCTAGAATTGTATTTACCGGAAACATAATACATGTGTGAATACATAGACAAACAAAGTGTCACTAGTATGCCTCTACTTGACTAGCTCGTTAATCAAAGATGGTTATGTTTCCTAACCATGAACAATGAGTTGTTATTTGATTAACGAGGTCACATCATTAGTAGAATGATCTGATTGACATGACCCATTCCATTAGCTTAGCACCCGATCGTTTAGTATGTTGCTATTGCTTTCTTCATGACTTATACATGTTCCTATGACTATGAGATTATGCAACTCCCGTTTACCGGAGGAACACTTTGGGTACTACCAAACGTCACAACGTAACTGGGTGATTATAAAGGAGTACTACAGGTGTCTCCAATGGTCGATGTTGGGTTGGCGTATTTCGAGATTAGGATTTGTCACTCCGATTGTCGGAGAGGTATCTCTGGGCCCTCTCGGTAATACACATCACATAAGCCTTGCAAGCATTACAACTAATATGTTAGTTGTGAGATGATGTATTACGGAACGAGTAAAGAGACTTGCCGGTAACGAGATTGAACTAGGTATTGGATACCGACGATCGAATCTCGGGCAAGTAACATACCGATGACAAAGGGAACAACGTATGTTGTTATGCGGTCTGACCGATAAAGATCTTCGTAGAATATGTAGGAGCCAATATGGGCATCTAGGTCCCGCTATTGGTTATTGACCGGAGACATGTCTCGGTCATGTCTACATTGTTCTCGAACCCGTAGGGTCCGCACGCTTAAGGTTACGATGACAGTTATATTATGAGATTATGCAACTCCCGTTTACCGGAGGAACACTTTGGGTACTACCAAACGTCACAACGTAACTGGGTGATTATAAAGGAGTACTACAGGTGTCTCCAATGGTCGATGTTGGGTTGGCGTATTTCGAGATTAGGATTTGTCACTCCGATTGTCGGAGAGGTATCTCTGGGCCCTCTCGGTAATACACATCACATAAGCCTTGCAAGCATTACAACTAATATGTTAGTTGTGAGATGATGTATTACGGAACGAGTAAAGAGACTTGCCGGTAACGAGATTGAACTAGGTATTGGATACCGACGATCGAATCTCGGGCAAGTAACATACCGATGACAAAGGGAACAACGTATGTTGTTATGCGGTCTGACCGATAAATATCTTCGTAGAATATGTAGGAGCCAATATGGGCATCCAGGTCCCGCTATTGGTTATTGACCAGAGACATGTCTCGGTCATGTCTACATTGTTCTCGAACCCGTAGGGTCCGCACGCTTAAGGTTACGATGACAGTTATATTATGAGTTTATGCATTTTGATGTACCGAAGGTTGTTCGGAGTCCCGGATGTGATCACGGACATGACGAGGAGTCTCGAAATGGTCGAGACATAAAGATTGATATATTGGAAGCCTATGTTTGGACATCGGAAGTGTTCCGGGTGAAATCGGGATTTTACCGGGTTACCGGGAGGTTACCGGAACCCCCCGGGAACCACATGGGCCTTCATGGGCCTTAGTGGAAAGGAGAAAAGGGCAGCCCAAGGGGGCTGCGCGCCTCCCCCCTTCCCCTAGTCCTATTAGGACTAGGAGAGGTGGCCGGCCACCCCTCTCCCTCTTTCCCCCTTGGGAATCCTAATTGGAATAGGATTGGAGGGGAGTCCTACTCCCGGTAGGAGTAGGACTCCTCCTGCGCCTCCTCCTCCTGGCCGGCGCACCCTCCCCCCTTGGCTCCTTTATATACTGAGGCAGGGGCACCTCTAAACACACAAGTTGACACAAGTTGATCCACGTGATCAATTCCTTAGCCGTGTGCGGTGCCCCCTGCCCCCTGCCACGACGCCTTATGAACTGTGGTTTGGCAAGAAACCAAAGTTGTCGTTTCTTAAAGTTTGGGGCTGCGATGCTTATGTGAAAAAACTTCAAACTGATAAGCTCGAACCCAAATCGGAGAAATGTGTCTTCATAGGATACCCAAAGGAAACTGTTGGGTACACCTTCTATCACAGATCCGAAGGCAAAACATTCGTTGCTAAGAATGGATCATTTCTAGAGAAGGAGTTTCTCTCGAAAGAAGTGAGTGGGAGGAAAGTAGAACTTGACGAGGTAACTGTACCTGCTCCCTTACTGGAAAGTAGTTCATCACAGAAAACTGTTTCAGTGACACCTACACCGGTTAGTGAGGAAGCCAATGATAATGATCATGAAACTTCAGATCAAGATACTACTGAACCACGTAGATCAACCAGAGTAAGATCCGCGCCAGAGTGGTACGGAAATCCTGTTCTGGAAGTCATGCTACTAGATCATGATGAACCTACGAACTATGAAGAAGCGATGGTGAGCCCAGATTCCGCAAAGTGGCTTGAAGCCATGAAATCTGAGATGGGATCCATGTATGAGAACAAAGTATGGACTTTGGTTGACTTGCCCGATGATCGGCAAGCAATTGAGAATAAATGGATCTTTAAGAAGAAGATTGACGCTGATGGTAATGTTACTGTCTACAAAGCTCGACTTGTCGCAAAAGGTTTTCGACAAGTTCAAGGGATTGACTACGATGAGACCTTCTCACCCGTAGCGATGCTTAAGTCCGTCCGAATCATGTTAGCGATTGCCGCATTTTATGATTATGAAATTTGGCAGATGGATGTCAAAACTGCATTCCTGAATGGATTTCTGGAAGAAGAGTTGTATATGATGCAACCAGAAGGTTTTGTCGATCCAAAGGGAGCTAACAAAGTGTGCAAGCTCCAGCGATCCATTTATGGACTGGTGCAAGCCTCTCGGAGTTGGAATAAACGTTTTGATAGTGTGATCAAAGCATTTGGTTTTATACAGACTTTCGGAGAAGCCTGTATTTACAAGAAAGTGAGTGGGAGCACTACAGCATTTCTGATAAAGTATATGTGAATGACATATTGTTGATCGGAAATAATGTAGAATTATTCTGTAAAGCATAAAGGAGTGTTTGAAAGGAGTTTTTTCAAATAAAGACTTCGGTAAAGCTGCTTACATATTGAGTATCAAGATTTATAGAGATAGATCAAGACGCTTGATAAGTTTTTCCAATGAGTACATACCTTGACAAGATTTTGAAGTAGTTCAAAATGGAACAGTCAAAGAAAGAGTTCTTGCCTGTGTTACAAGGTGTGAAGTTGAGTAAGACTCAAAGCCCGACCACGGCAGAAAATAGAAAGAGAATGAAAGTCATTCCCTATGCCTCAGTCATAGGTTCTATAAAGTATGCCATGCTGTATACCAGATCTATTGTATGCCCTACCACTGAGTTTGGCAAGGGAGTACAATAGTGATCTAGGAGTAGATCACTGGACAGCGGTCAAAATTATCCTTAGTGAAATAAGGATATGTTTCTCGATTATGGAAGTGGAAAAAGGTTCGTCGTAAAGGGTTACGCCGATGCAAGTTTGACACTAATCTAGATGACTCTAAGTCTCGGTCTAGATACATACTGAAAGTGGGAGCAATTAGCTAGAGTAGCTCCGTGCAGAGCATTGTTGACATAAATATTTGCAAAATACTTACGGATCTGAATCTGACAGACCCGTTGACTAAGATTCTCTCACAAGCAAAACATGATCGCACCTTAGTACTCCTTGGGTGTTAATCACATAGCAATGTGAACTAGATGACTGAATCTAGTAAAACCCTTTGGGTGTTGATCACATATCGATGTGAACTATGGGTGTTAATCACATGGTGATGTAAACTATTGCTGTTAAATCACATGGCGATGTGAACTAGATTATTGACTCTAGTGCAAGTGGGAGACTGAAGGAAATATGCCCTAGAGGCAATAATAAAGTTATTATTTATTTCCTTATTTCATGATAAATGTTTATTATTCATGCTAGAATTGTATTAACCGGAAACATAATACATGTGTGAATACATAGACAAACAAAGTGTCACTAGTATGCCTCTACTTGACTAGCTCGTTAATCAAAGATGGTTATGTTTCCTGACCATGAACAATGAGTTGTTATTTGATTAACGAGGTCACATCATTAGTTGAATGATCTGATTGACATGACCCATTCCATTAGCTTAGCACCCGATCGTTTAGTATGTTGCTATTGCTTTCTTCATGACTTATACATGTTCCTATGACTATGAGATTATGCAACTCCCGTTTACCAGAGGAACACTTTGGGTACTACCAAACGTCACAACGTAACTGGGTGATTATAAAGGAGTACTACAGGTGTCTCCAATGGTCGATGTTGGGTTGGCGTATTTCGAGATTAGGATTTGTCACTCCGATTGTCGGAGAGGTATCTCTGGGCCCTCTCGGTAATACACATCACATAAGCCTTGCAAGCATTACAACTAATATGTTAGTTGTGAGATGATGTATTACGGAACGAGTAAAGAGACTTGCCGGTAACGAGATTGAACTAGGTATTGGATACCGACGATCGAATCTCGGGCAAGTAACATACCGATGACAAAGGGAACAACGTATGTTGTTATGCGGTCTGACCGATAAAGATCTTCGTAGAATATGTAGGAGCCAATATGGGCATCTAGGTCCCGCTATTGGTTATTGACCGGAGACATGTCTCGGTCATGTCTACATTGTTCTCGAACCCGTAGGGTCCGCACGCTTAAGGTTACGATGACAGTTATATTATGAGTTTACATGTTTTGATGTACCGAAGGAGTTCGGAGTCCCGGATGAGATTGGGGACATGACGAGGAGTCTCGAAATGGTCGAGACGTAAAGATTCATATATTGGATGATATGGTTAGGCCAAGGGGTCAAGCCCATGAGGCTTTAAGATCGGTGCAAAAGGAGTTTTGCGGAGTTTAGGGGGCCAAACGCCGGAGACCCTGGCGTCTGGCCCTGGGCCAGACGCCGAGGCCCATGGCGTCTGGGCCAGATGCCAAGGATTGTGGAGTTTGGTCCTGGAGTCCGAGTGGGACTCTTGCCTTTCGGGAAAAACTGACTTTGAGGAGGCTTTTGCTCCAAGTTTCGACCCCGGGGCTCAACATATAAATAGAGGGGCAGGGCTAGCACCAAAGACACAACAATTGATCCCTTGGATCTCTTAGCCGTGTGCGGTGCCCCCCTCCACCATAGTCCACCTCGATAATATCGTAGCAGTGCTTAGGCGAAGCCCTGCGACGGTAGAACATCAAGATCGTCACCACGCCGTCGTGCTGACGGAACTCTCCCTCGACACTCGGCTGGATCGGAGTTCGAGGGACGTCATCGAGCTGAACGTGTGCTAGAACTCGGAGGTGCCGTAGTTTCGGTGCTTGATCGGTCGGGCCGTGAAGACGTACGACTACATCAACCGCGTTGTGCTAACGCTTCCGCTTACGGTCTACAAGGGTATGTAGACAACACTCTCCCCTCTCGTTGCTATGCATCACATGATCTTGCGTGTGCGTAGGAAATTTTTTTGAAATTACTACGAAACCCAACAAGGGGCTGCGCCTTGAGTTGTCGTGTTGCAGCCCTCCCCTCACCCCTCAATATATAGGAGGAGAGGGCAAGGGGGGCCGGCCCTCTAGGGGAAACCCTAGAGGGGGGCGGCGGCCAAAGGGTGGGGGGCTTGCCCCCCAAGCAAGGGGGGTGCGCCCCCTTTAGGGTTTCCCCCCAACCCTAGGCGCATGGGCCCAAAGGGGGGGGGGCGCCAAGCCCACCAGGGGCTGGCTGCTATCCCTACGCAGCCCAAGTGGCCCCCCCGGGAGGGGTGGTCCCTCCCGGTACCTTTCCGGTGGTCCCGGTACAAAACCGGTATGACCCCGAAACTTTCCGGTGCCCGTTTAACAACTTCCCATATATAAAACTTTACCTCCGGACCATTCCGGAACTCCTCGTGACGTCCGGGATCTCATCCGGGACTCCAACAACATTCGGTAATCACATACTTGTCTTCCTAATAACCCTAGCGTTACCGAACCTTAAGTGTGTAGACCCTACGGGTTCGGGAGACATGCAGACATGACCGAGACTCTCCGGTCAATAACCAACAGCGGGATCTGGATACCCATGTTGGCTCCCACATGCTCCTCGATGAAGTCATCGGATGAACCACGATGTCGAGGATTCGATCAAACCCCGTATACAATTCCCTTTGTCAATCGGTACGTACTTGCCCGAGACTCGATCGTCGGTATCCCAATACCTTGTTCAGTCTCGTTACCGGCAAGTCACTTTACTCGTACCGTAATGCATGATCCCGTGGCCAACACCTTGGTCACCTTGAGCTCATTATGATGATGCATTACCGAGTGGGCCCAGAGATACCTCTCCGTCATACGGAGCGACAAATCCCAGTCTCGATCCGTGTCAACCCAATAGACACTTTCGGAGATACCTGTAGTGCACCTTTATAGTCACCCAGTTACGTTGTGACGTTTGATACACCCAAAGCATTCCTACGGTATCCAGGAGTTACATGATCTCATGGTCGAAGGAAGAGATACTTGACATTGGAAAAGCTCTAGCAAACGAACTAACCGACCTTTGTGCTATGCTTAGGATTGGGTCTTGTCCATCACATCATTCTCCTAATGATGTGATCCCGTTATCAACGACATCCAATGTCCATAGCCAGGAAACCATGACTATCTGTTGATCACAACGAGCTAGTCAACTAGAGGCTCACTAGGGACATATTGTGGTCTATGTATTCACATGTGTATTATGATTTCCGGATAACACAGTTATAGCATGAATAAAAGACTATTATCATGAACAAAGAAATATAATAATAACACTTTTATTATTGCCTCTAGGGCATATTTCCAACAGTCTCCCACTTGCACTAGAGTCACTAATCTAGTTACATTGTGATGAATCGAACACCCATAGAGTTCTGGTGTTGATCATGTTTTTCTCGCGAGAGAGGTTTAGTCAACGGATCTGCGACATTCAGATCCGTATACACTTTGCAAATTTCTATGTCTCCATCTTGAACATTTTCACGGATGGAGTTGAAACGACGCTTGATGTGCCTGGTCTTCTTGTGAAACCTGGGCTCCTTGGCAAGGGCAATAGCTCCAGTGTTGTCACAGAAGAGTTTGATTGGCCCCGACGCATTGGGTATGACTCCTAGGTCGGTGATGAACTCCTGCACCCAAATAGCTTCATGCGCTGCCTCCGAGGCTGCCATGTACTCCGCTTCACATGTAGATCCCGCCACGACGCTCTGCTTGCAGCTGCACCAGCTTACTGCTCCACCATTCAACATATACACGTATCCGGTTTGTGACTTAGAGTCATCCAGATCTGTGTCGAAGCTAGCATCGACGTAACCCTTTACGACGAGCTCTTCATCACCTCCATAAACGAGAAACATGTCCTTTGTCCTTTTCAGGTACTTTAGGATATTCTTGACCGCTGTCCAGTGTTCCTTGCCAGGATTACTCTGGTATCTTGCTACCAAACTTACTGCAAGGTTTACATCAGGTATGGTACACAGCATGGCATACATAATAGATCCTGTGGCTGAAGCATAGGGGATGACACTCATCTCTTCTTTATCTTTTGCCGCGGTCGGTGACTGAGCTGAGCTCAATCTCACACCTTGTAACATAGGCAAGAACCCTTTCTTGGACTTATCCATTTTGAACTTTTTCAAAATCTTATCAAGGTATGTGCTTTGTGAAAGACCTATGAGGCGTCTCGATCTATCTCTATAGATCTTGATGCCTAATATATAAGCAGCTTCTCCAAGGTCCTTCATTGAAAAACATTTGTTCAAGTAGGCCTTAATGCTGTCCAGAAATTCTATATTATTTCCCATCAAGAGTATGTCATCCACATATAATATGAGAAATGCTACAGAGCTCCCACTCACTTTCTTGTAAACGCAGGCTTCTCCATAAGTCTGCATAAACCCAAACGCTTTGATCATCTCATCAAAGCGAATATTCCAACTCTGAGATGCTTGCACCAGCCCATAAATGGATCGCTGGAGCTTGCATACTTTGTTAGAGTTCTTAGGATCGACAAAACCTTCCGGCTGCATCATATACATCTCTTCCTTAAGATGCCCGTTAAGGAATGCCGCTTTGACGTCCATCTGCCATATCTCATAATCATAGTATGCGGCAATTGCTAACATGATCCGGATGGACTTAAGCTTCGCTACGGGAGAGAATGTCTCGTCGTAGTCAATCCCTTGAACTTGTCGATAACCCTTAGCGACAAGTCGAGCTTTATAGATGGTGACATTACCATCCGCGTCCGTCTTCTTCTTAAAGATCCATTTGTTTTCTATCGCTCGCCGATCATCAGGCAAGTCAGTCAAAGTCCATACTTTGTTTTCATACATGGATTCTATCTCGGATTTCATGGCTTCTAGCCGTTTGTTGGAATCTGGGCCCGCCATCACTTCTTCATAGTTCGAAGGTTCACCGTTGTCTAACAACATGATTTCCAGGATAGGGTTGCCGTACCACTCTGGTGCGGAACGTGTCCTTGTGGACCTATGAAGTTCAGTAGCAACTTGATCCGAAGTACCTTGATCATCATCATTGGTTTCCTCTTCAGTTGGTGTGGGCATCACAGGAACATTTTCCTAAGCTGCACCACTTTCCCGTTCGAGAGGTAGTACTTCATCGAGTTCTACTTTCCTCCCACTTACTTCTTTCGAGAGAAACTCTTTTTCCAGAAAGCATCCGTTCTTGGCAACAAAGATCTTGCCCTCGGATCTTAAGTAGAAGGTATACCCTACAGTTTTCTTAGGGTATCCTATGAAGACGCATTTTTCCGACTTGGGTTCGAGCTTTTCAGGTTGAAGTTTCTTGACATAAGCATCGCATCCCCAAACTTTTAGAAACGACAGCTTAGGTTTCTTCCCAAACCATAATTCATACGGTGTCGTCTCAACGGATTTAGATGGTGCCCTATTTAAAGTGAATGTAGCTGTCTCTAGAGCGTATCCCCAAAATGATAGCGGTAAATCGGTAAGAGACATCATAGACCGCACCATATCCAATAGAGTGCGATTACGATGTTCGGACACACCGTTTCGCTGAGGTGTTCCAGGCGGCGTGAATTGTGAAATGATTCCACATTTCCTTAAGTGTGTGCCAAATTCGTGACTTAAATATTCTCCTCCATGATCTGATCGTAGGAACTTTATCTTTCGGTCACGTTGATTCTCCACCTCATTCTGAAATTCTTTGAACTTTTCAAAGGTCTCAGACTTGTGTTTCATTAAGTAGACATACCCATATCTACTTAAGTCATTAGTGAGAGTGAGAACATAACGATATCCTCCGCGAGCCTCAACGCTCATTGGACCGCACACATCGGTATGTATGATTTCCAACAAGTTGGTTGCTTGCTCCATTGTTCCGGAGAACGGAGTCTTGGTCATTTTTCCCATGAGGCATGGTTCGCATGTGTCAAATGATTCATAATCAAGAGACTCTAAAAGTCCATCAGCATGGAGCTTCTTCATGCGCTTCACACCAATGTGACCAAGGCGGCAGTGCCACAAGTATGTGGGACTATCGTTATCAACTTTACATCTTTTGGCATCTACACTATGAACATGTGTAATATTGCGCTCGAGATTCATTAAGAATAGACCATTGACCATCAGAGCATGACCATAAAACATATCTCTCATATAAATCGAACAACCATTATTCTCAGACTTAAATGAGTAGCCATCTCGTATTAAACGAGATCCAGATACAATGTTCATGCTCAAACTTGGCACTAAATAACAATTATTAAGGTTCAAAACTAATCCCGTAGGTAAATGTAGAGGCAGCGTGCCGACGGCGATCACATCGACTCTGGAACCATTCCCGACGCGCATCGTCACCTCGTCCTTCGCCAGTCTCCGTTTATTCCGCAGCTCCTGCTGTGAGTTACAAATATGAGCAACGGCACCGGTATCAAATACCCAGGAGTTACTACGAGTACTGGTAAGGTACACATCAATTACATGTATATCAAATATACCTTTGGTGTTGCCGGCCTTCTTATCCGCTAAGTATTTGGGGCAGTTCCGCTTCCAGTGACCCTTCCCCTTGCAATAAAAGCACTCAGTCTCAGGCTTGGGTCCATACTTTGGCTTCTTCCCGGCAACTGGCTTACCGGGCGCGGCAACCTCTTTGCCGTCCTTCTTGAAGTTCTTTTTACCCTTGCCCTTCTTGAACTTAGTGGTCTTATTGACCATCAACACTTGATGTTCTTTCTTGATTTCAACCTCTGCTGACTTCAGCATAGAAAATACTTCAGGAATGGTCTTTACCATCCCCTGCATATTGTAGTTCATCACAAAGCTCTTGTAGCTTGGTGGGAGCGACTGAAGGATTCTGTCAATGACTGCCTCATCAGGGAGGTTAATATTCAGCTGGGTCATACGGTTGTGCAACCCAGACATCTTGAGTATGTGCTCACTGACAGAACTATTTTCCTCCATCTTACAACTATAGAACTTGTCGGAGATGTCATATCTCTCGACCCGGGCGTGAGCTTGAAAAACTAGTTTCAGCTCTTCGAACATCTCATATGCTCCGTGATGCTCAAAACGCTTTTGGAGCCCCGGTTGTAAGCTATAAAGCATGCTGCACTGAACAAGGGAGTAATCATCAGCACGAGACTGCCAAGCATTCATAATGTCTTGGTTCTCTGGGACGGGAGCATCACCTAGCGGTCCTTCTAAGACATATTGTTTCCTGGCAGCTATGAGGATGATCCTCAGGTTCCGGACCCAGTCCGTATAGTTGCTGCCATCATCTTTCAGCTTGGTTTTCTCTAGGAACGCGTTGAAGTTCATGTTGACATGAGCGTTGGCCATTTGATCTACAAGACATATTTGCAAAGGTTTTAGACTAAGTTCATGATAATTAAGTTCTAATCAAATTATGAACTCCCACTTATATTAGACATCCCTCTAGTCATCTAAGTGTTACACGATCCGAGTCGACTAGCCCGTGTCCGATCATCACGTGAGACGGACTAGTCATCGTCGGTGAACATCTTCATGTTGATCGTATCTTCCATACGACTCGTGTTCGACCTTTCGGTCTCCGTGTTTCGAGGCCATGTCTGCACATGCTAGGCTCGTCAAGTTAACCCTAAGTGTTTTCACTGTGTAAAACTGTCTTACACCCGTTGTATGTGAACGTAAGAATCCATCACACCCGATCATCACGTGGTGCTTAGAAGCGACGAACTGTAGCAACGGTGCACAGTTAGGGGAGAACACTTCTTGAAATTTTGTAAGGGATCATCTTATTTACTACCGTCGTCCTAAGTAAACAAGATGCATAAAACATAATAAACATCACATGCAATTATATAAAGTAGTGACATGATATGGCCAATATCATATAGCTCCTTTGATCTCCATCTTCGGGGCTCCATGATCATCTTGTCACCGACATGACACCATGATCTCCATCATCGTGTCTTCATGAAGTTGTCACGCCAACGACTACTTCTACTTCTATGACTAACGCGTTTAGCAATAAAGTAAAGTAAGTTACATGGCGTTCTTCAATGACACGCAGGTCATACAAAAATAAAGACAACTCCTATGGCTCCTGCCGGTTGTCATACTCATCGACATGCAAGTCGTGAATCCTATTACAAGAACATGATCTCATACATCACAATTCATCATTCATCACAACTTCTGGCCATATCACATCACATGATCAATCGCTGCAAAAACAAGTTAGACGTCCTCTAATTGTTGTTGCATCTTTTACGTGGCTGCAACTGGGTTCTAGCAAGAACGTTTTCTTACCTACGAATAACCACAACGTGATTTTGTCAACTTCTATTTACCCTTCATAAGGGCCCTTTTCATCGAATCCGCTCCAACTAAAGTGGGAGAGACAGACACCCGCCAGCCACCTTATGCAACTAGTGCATGTTAATCGGTGGAACCGGTCTTACGTAAGCGTACGTGTAAGGTTGGTCCGGGCCGCTTCATCCCACAATACCGCTGAAGCAAGAAAAGACTAGTAGAGGCAAGCAAGTTTACAAGATCCACGCCCACAACAAAATTGTGTTCTACTCGTGCAAAGAGAACTACGCATAGACCTAGCTCATGATGCCACTGTTGGGGAATGTTGCAGAAAATTAAAATTTTTTCTACGGTTTCACCAAGATCCATCTATGAGTTCATCTAAGCAACGAGTCAAGGGGGAAGAGTTTGCATCTACATACCACTTGTAGATCGAGTGCGGAAGCGTTCAAGGGGATGGTGATGATGGAGTCATACTCGTCGTGATTCGGATCACCGATGACCAAGTGCTGAACGGACAGCACCTCCGCATTCAACACACGTACGGGACGGGAGACGTCTCCTCCGTCTTGATCCAGCAAGGAGGAAGGAGAGGTTGAGGAAGGCAGCTCCAAGGGCAGCACGACGGCGTGGTGCAGTTGGTGCAGCAGTATTCCGACAGAGCTTCGCCGAGCACGTACGGAGGAGGAGAGGTGTTGGGGAGGGGAGGGGCTGCGCCTTGAGTTGTCGTGTTGCAGCCCTCCCCTCACCCCTCTATATATAGGAGGAGAGGGCAAGGGGGGCCGGCCCTCTAGGGGAAACCCTAGAGGGGGGCGGCGGCCAAAGGGTGGGGGGCTTGCCCCCGAAGCAAGGGGGGTGCGCCCCCTTTAGGGTTTCCCCCCAACCCTAGGCGCATGGGCCCAAAGGGGGGGGGGGCGCCAAGCCCACCAGGGGCTGGCTGCTATCCCTACGCAGCCCAAGTGGCCCCCCTGGGAGGGGTGGTCCCTCCCGGTGGACCCCCGGTACCTTTCCGGTGGTCCCGGTACAAAACCGGTATGACCCCGAAACTTTTCGGTGCCCGTTTAACAACTTCCCATATATAAAACTTTACCTCCGGACCATTCCGGAACTCCTCGTGACGTCCGGGATCTCATCCGGGACTCCGAACAACATTCGGTAATCACATACTTGTCTTCCTGATAACCCTAGCGTCACCGAACCTTAAGTGTGTAGACCCTACGGGTTCGGGAGACATGCAGACATGACCGAGACTCTCCGGTCAATAACCAACAGCAGGATTTGGATACCCATGTTGGCTCCCACATGCTCCTCGATCAAGTCATCAGATGAACCACGATGTCGAGGATTCGATCAAACCCCGTATACAATTCCCTTTGTCAATCGGTACGTTACTTGCCCGAGACTCGATCGTCGGTATCCCAATACCTTGTTCAGTCTCGTTACCGGCAAGTCACTTTACTCGTACCGTAATGCATGATCCCGTGGCCAACACCTTGGTCACCTTGAGCTCATTATGATGATGCATTACCGAGTGGGCCCAGAGATACCTCTCCGTCATACGGAGCGACAAATCCCAGTCTCGATCCGTGTCAACCCAATAGACACTTTCGGAGATACCTGTAGTGCACCTTTATAGTCACCCAGTTACGTTGTGACGTTTGATACACCCAAAGCATTCCTACGGTATCCAGGAGTTACACGATCTCATGGTCGAAGGAAGAGATACTTGACATTGGAAAAGCTCTAGCAAATGAACTAACCGACCTTTGTGCTATGCTTAGGATTGGGTCTTGTCATCACATCATTCTCCTAATGATGTGATCCCGTTATCAACGACATCCAATGTCCATAGCCAGGAAACCATGACTATCTGTTGATCACAACGAGCTAGTCAACTAGAGGCTCACTAGGGACATATTGTGGTCTATGTATTCACATGTGTATTATGATTTCCGGATAACACAGTTATAGCATGAATAAAAGACTATTATCATGAACAAAGAAATATAATAATAACACTTTTATTATTGCCTCTAGGGCATATTTCCAACACGATCCACATCCCAACGCCTCGCTTTGAATCTAAGCTACACGATGAACAACACAAGGGACACGGGGTTTATACTAGTTCGGGCCGCCGTTGTGGTGTACTACCCTACTCTAGTTTATGGTGTGGTGGATTGCCTCAAGGGCTGATGATGAACAGTACAGAGGAAGAACAGCCTCGCGAGAGGTGTTCTTGAGCTGCTGTGGTGTTCTACTTAGGTGGGTTCGATCGCCTCTGGATCAGATGAGAGCTCGATGCCCTCTACTGTGGTGGCTATCTCTATATATAGAGGCCCTGGTCCTCTCCCCAAATATTGAGCGGGAAGGGAGCCAATAACGGCCATTTTGAAGGGGAACATCTAGTACAAGTTATCCTGACTAGAGTTGGTCTTTGGCTGCCAAAGGCACTGGCGATGACGCCGTCTTGGGCTCCACGGTGACCTCCGTCCTGCCGCTCTGCTGGTCTTGGTCTCGTTGCACCGAAATGGTAACCTTTGCTTGATGCCTCGGTACTCCGCGCCTGCACTTGCCCCCTTTGCACCAAAGAGGAAACGAGGACACTGCGCAGGCTGGCGCCCGCCTGGTCTTGATCGTCATGGCTTGCTTCACGAGCACCTCGCGAGGTACCCCTGCCTTGATCTCTTCGCCTCCTCGCGAGCCAGTCTGGTGAGGCCGCCCTTGAGGAAGCTTTGCATCGTCCGCCCCGCGAGGCTTGGCCCCTCGCGAGGGTCTTGAGTCTGGGTTGATGAAGAAGGGCCGTACTGGGCCACTACTTGAGCCACGCCACGGGCCGCAGGCAGGCAAGTCTGGGGACCCCTGTTCCCAGAACGCCGACAGCAGCCCCCGGGCCCAATGCGCGCTCGGACTTGGCTGAGCGGTGAAGCGAAAGGGCAAGTGCGGAGCACCGCGGGCCCCAACAGCCTGCGGCCTTGGTCGCTGCGTGGCGATTGATTAGACGTGGGCGTCTCCAGTTCCCCATGCTGCCTCGGCAACTGCCCGATTTGATGAGTCCCTGCTGCATGTTAAAAGAGTTATGATTACCTGCGGTCGTGGAGGCCGACGGTTGGCCTCCCTTGGGTTATAAATGTGGAGGGAGTGCAGGCACCCGCTGCACATCTCCCTTCCCCCGCCTGCTTCTTCTTCCTCCTTGCTCCAGTTGCATGTCGTGTCCCATGGCGCCGACGAAGAGGTTCTCGGCCACGGAGAAGGGGAAAGCTCGCCAGGAAGGGCCTGGCTCCCCTCTGCCCAAGCGCGGCCGAGGACGTCCCCGCAAGCACCCCGCGACTCCTGCAGCGGCTCCTCGTGGTCGCGGCGGTGGTTCTTCGCGTAGTGATGGCCTCCTGGTGGGTGGGGGAAGACGCGTCATGGCCGCGCGGCCTCCTTGGCCACGCTTTCACTCGGCAGAGGTGCTGCCGGAGTTTGTC
This sequence comes from Triticum aestivum, assembly GCF_018294505.1. Taxonomy (NCBI): domain Eukaryota; kingdom Viridiplantae; phylum Streptophyta; class Magnoliopsida; order Poales; family Poaceae; genus Triticum; species Triticum aestivum. The sequence goes on along the minus strand of NC_057795.1, from coordinate 151,738,044 downwards.
GTGTGGTTGGCAGATCCGGCCGGCAACTGGCTCCAGCTCCCCTGCTTCTTTGCCGACGAACTGCCGGCCGTCGGCCCTGGTGGGATCTAGCTGCAGGCAGATGGTTGCTGAAGCAGGGCTTCCTGGGTCACGGTGGAGATCTCCATTGCTGGGGACGTGGCCTTGGCCCGTGGCTGGCAGACATTTGCCCGCGCGCGTGGCCTGGGCCTGCGGTGCACCCTGCACTTCAAGTTTGACGGCGACGTCACCCTCTATGTGAGGGTGTTCGGAGAAGACGGCCACCGTGTCGGGTGCTAGCCTGAAGATGATGATGGTGACCGGGTGCTTGGCCTTGGCGACGGCCGTGATGAGGACAAAGGCGAGCCCGCTCCTGGCGGCGCCCGCAACTCGCCAAGCTTCAGCAGCTCTGATACGTCTCCAACGTATCTACTTTTCTAAACACTTTTGCCCTTGTTTTGGACTCTAACTTGCATGATTTGAATGAAACTAACCCGGACTGACGCTGTTTTCAGCAGAACTGCCATGATCTTGTTTTATGTGTAGAAAAGAAAAGTTCTCGGAATGTCCTGGAAATCCACGGAGGCACTTTTTGGAATTAATAAGAATTTTTGGCGAAAGAATTAATGCCAGGGGCCCCACAGCCTGTCCACGAGACAGGGGGCGCGCCCCCCTAGGGCGTGGCCTCCTATCTCGTGGGCCCCCTGGACCTCCACCGACATCAACTCCAACTCCATATATTCACGTCCGAGGAGAAAAAAATCGGAGAGAAAGTTTCATCGCATTTTACGACACGGAGCCGCCGCCAAGCCCTAATCTCTCTCGAGAGGGCTGATCTGGAGTCCGTTCGAAGTTCCGAAGAGGGGGATTCATCGCCGTCGTCATCATCAACCATCCTCCATCACCAATTTCATGATGCTCACCGCCGTGCGTGAGTAATTCCATCGTAGGCTTGCTGGACGGTGATGGGTTGGATGAGATTTACCATGTAATCAAGTTAGTTTTGCTAGGGTTTGATCCCTAGTATCCACTATGTTCTGAGATTGGTGTTGCTATGACTTTGCTATGCTTAATGCTTGTCACTAGGGCCCGAGTGCCATGATTTCAGATCTGAACCTATTATATTTTCATGAATATATGTGTGTTCTTGATCCTATCTTGCAAGTCTATAGTCACCTATTATGTGTTATGATCCGACAACCCCGAAGTGACAATAATCGGGATACTTCTCGGTGATGACCGTAGTTTGAGGAGTTTATGTATTCACTATGTGTTAATGCTTTGTTCCGGTTCTCTATTAAAAGGAGGCCTTAATATCCCTTAGTTTCCGTAAGGACCCCGCTGCAACGGGAGGGTAGGACAAAAGATGTCATGCAAGTTCTTTTCCATAAGCACGTGTGACTATTTACGGAATACATGCCTACATTACATTGATGAACTGGAGCTAGTTTTATATCACCCTATGTTATAACTATTGCATGAGGAATCGCATCCGCATAATTATCCATCACTGATCCATTGCCTACGAGCTTTTCACATATTGTTCTTCGCTTATTTACTTTTCCGTTGCTACTGTTACAACTACTACAAAAACCCAAAAATATTTATCTCTACTTTTGCTACCGTTACCTTTATTATCATACCACTTTTGCTACTAAATACTTTGCTGCAGATACTAAGTTATCCAGGTGTGGTTGAACTGACAACTCAACTGCTAATACTCAAGAATATTCTTTGGCTCCCCTTGTGTCGAATCAATAAATTTGGGTTGAATACTTTACCCTCGAAAGCTATTGCGATCCCCTACACTTGTGGGTTATCAAGACTAAATTTCTGGCGCAGTTGCCGGGGAGGTCTTCGCTCAAGTCAAGACATACCAAGTACCCATCAGAAACCCATCTCCCTCGCATTTACATTATTTGCCATTTGCCTCTCGTTTTCCTCTCCCCCACTTCACCCTTGCCATTTTATTCGCCCTATCTTTCCCAATCTCCTCCTCTCTTTTCGCTTGCCCTTTTTCTGTTTGCTCGTGTGTTAGTTCGTTTACCTTGTCGTCATGGCTAGTCCTCCTGTCCTTATTCTCACTCCCGAACAAGAAATTCACAATTTTAAGCAAAGGGAGAGGGGAAGTTTAAAAGATGCTTGGCATAGAATTTGCAATGCCCAATATAAAGCTACTAGGAAGCTTGCTACTTTCGTTCTTCTCCGCAATTTTTATGTACGCATTACTCCTTGGAATAGATGTGTTCTCGATATTGCTACCGGAGGTGATTTTATGAGTAGCCATACTTTTGATGCTTATAATGTTATATTAGATTTGTTTGGCCCACCACCTCTTTTGGTTAATGGAACGGTTTTAACTCTAGAACATCTGATGCAACGGCTTGATATTATTGAAAATAAAATTGCCACTATTGAGTTGATTGAAAATTTGGATAAAAAGATTCATAATCACATTACCCAATTTGGATCTAGGGTTGGAGTTACTTTGAAAAATCTTAAAGAAAAAGAACCTATAGTCAATGAAAAAATAAATCTAGACTCTGCTAGAATCGGTAAACTTGAGGATATCATTACAAACTTAGGTTCCGTGTTTTCCCCCATGAAAAACACTCCAAAACCCCCTATTAAAACTGCCAAGTTTATTTATGTTCCTAAAAATAAGGGTGAATCTTCTAAGGGAGACGCGGATCTCAAATCCATAAGTGTTCTTCCCAATTGTCTCTCTATCGTTAAAGAACCTTTTGCTACCAATGAATTTCTTGATATTTTGCCTAAAGGTTTAGCCATTGCTAAAAAGGAAGAAATACCTAGAGATCACAATCTCTCTACTTATGAATTTAGTGCCAAAGATGGCACTCGTTAGATCTATCCTTGCTTTTATGCCTAGCTAGGGGCGTTAAACGATAGCGCTAGTTGGGAGGCAACCCAATTTTTCTTTATGTTTTTTGTTTTTGCTCCTGTTTAGTAATAAATCTTGCATCTACCTTCTGGTTAGATGTGTTTTTATCTTTTAATTAGTGTTTGTGCCAAGTAGAACCTATAGGATAACCTACGATGATAGTTGATTTGATTCTGCTGAAAAACAGAAACTTTGCACGCACAAATATAATGTTGTTAAATCACAGGAACGTGCTTTTGCGTTGATTCTTTTTGCTGCTGTTCAATAAAAAAATTGTCCAGGACTTCCTATTTTGGTAGGATTTTTAGAGTTCCAGAAGTTTGCGTTAGTTACAGATTGCTACAGACTGTTCTGTTTTTGACAGATTCTGTTTTTCGTGTGTTTGCTTATTTCAATGCATCTATGGCTAGTAAATTAGTTTATAAACCATAAGAAAGTTGGAATACAGTAGGTTTAACACCAAAATAAATAAAGAATGAGTTCATTGCAGTACCTTATGTGGTGGTTTTGTTTTCTTTCACTAACGGAGCTTATAAGATTTCCTGTTGAGTTTTGTGTTGTGAAGTTTTCAAGTTTTGGGTAAAGCTTTTATGGACTATGGAATAAGGAGTGGCAATAGCCTAAGCTTGGGGATGCCCAAGGAACCCCAAGATATTCAAGAATAGCCAAAAGCCTAAGCTTGGGGATGCCCCGGGAAGGCATCCCCTCTTTCGTCTTCGTTCATTGGTAACTTTACTTGGAGCTATATTTTTATTCGCCACATGATATGTGTTTTGCTTGGAGCGTCGTGTATTATATTAGTCTTTGCTTTTTAGTTTACCACAATCATCCTTTCTGTACACACCTTTTGGGAGAAGCCTATTTGATTAGAATTTGCTAGAATACTCTATGTGCTTCACTTATATCTTTTGAGCTTGATAGTTTTTGCTCTAGTGCTTCACTTATATCTTTTAGAGCACGGTGGTGTCTTATTTTTGAAGAAATTGCTAGCCTCTCATGCTTCACTTATATTATGTTGAGAGTCTTTTAGAACAGCATGGTTTTTTGCTATGATCATAAAGTTGGTCCTAGAATGATGAGCATCCAAGTTGGGTATAATAAAAACTATCATAGAAAGTGAATTGGATGCTATGATCAATTTGATGCTTGATAATTGTTTTGAGATATGGAGGTAGTGATATTAAAGTCATGCTAGTTGGGTGATTATGAATTTAAAGAATGCTTGTGTTGAAGCTTGTGATTCCCGTAGCATGCACGTATGGTGAACCGCTTTGTGATGAAGTTGGAGCAGAATTTTATTTATTGATTGTCTTCCTTATGAGTGGCGGTCGGGGACGAGCGATGGTCTTTTCCTACCAATCTATCCCCCTAGGAGCATGCACGTAGTACTTTGCTTTTTAATGATTTCTAAATTTTTGCAACAAGTATATGAGTTCTTTTGATTAATGTTGAGTCCATGGATTATACGCACCCTTTCACCCTTCCACCATTGCTAGCTTCTCTTGTACCGCGCAACTTTCACCGGTACCATATACCCACCATTCACCTTCCTCAGAACAGCCACCATACCTACCTATTATGGCTTTTCCATAGCCATTACGAGATATGTTTCCATGCAACTTTCCACCATTCCGTTCATATGACATGCATTACTTTTGTCATATTGCTTTTTGCATGATCATGTAGTTGACATTGTATTTGTGGCAAGGCCACCTTCATAATTTTCATACATGTCGCTCTTGATTCATTGCATATCCCGGTACACCGCCGGAGGTATTCATATAGAGTCATATCTTGTTCTAGCTTTGAGTTGTAAATCCATAAAAGTGTGATGATCTTCATTATTAGAGCATTGTCCTAGTGAGGAAAGGATGATGAAGACTATGATTCCCCCACAAGTCGGGATGAGACTTCGAACTTTACAAAAAGAAAAAAAAGAGAAAGGCCAAAAAAAAAGAAGGCCAAAGAAAAGAAAAAAAAGGAAAAAAAGAGAAAAAAAGAAAGAAGAAAAAATAAAATGAGAGAAAAAGAGAGAAGGGACAATGCTACTATCTCTTTTTCCACACTTGTGCTTCAAAATAGCACCATGATCTTCATGATAGAGAGTCTCATATGTTGTCACTTTCATATACTAGTGGGAATTTTTCATTATAGAACTTGGCTTGTATATTCCAATGATGGGCTTCCTCAAAAGTGCCCTAGGTCTTCGTGAGCAAGCAAGTTGGATGCACCCCACTTAGTTTCTTTTGTTGAGCTTTCATATATTTATAGCTCTAGTGCATCCGTTGCATGGAATCCCTACTCACTCACATTGATATCTATTAATGGGCATCTCCATAGCCCGTTAATACGCCTAGTTGATGTGAGACTATCTTCTCTTTTTTTGTCTTCTCCACAACCACCATTCTATTCCACATATTGTGCTATGTCCATGGCTCACGCTCATGTATTGCGTGAAAGTTGAAAAAGTTTGAGATTATTAAAGTATGAAACAATTGCTTGGCTTGTCATCGGGGTTGTGCATGATTAAATACTTTGTGTGATGAAGATAGAGCAATAGCCAAACTATATGATATTGTAGGGATAACTTTCTTTGGCCATGTTATTTTGAGAAGACATGATTACTTTGATTAGTATGCTTGAAGTATTACTATTTCTTATGTCAATATGAACTTTTATTTTGTATCATTTGGATCTGAACATTCATGCCACAATAAAGAAAATTACATTGAGAATTATGCTAGGTAGCATTCCACATCAAAAATTTCTTTTTTATCATTTACCTACTCGAGGACGAGCAGGAATTAAGCTTGGGGATGCTTGATACGTCTTCAACGTATCTATAATTTTTGATTGTTCCATGCTATTATATTACCCCTTTTGGATGTTTATGGGCTTTATTTTACACATTTATATCATTTTTGGGACTAACCTACTAACCGGAGGCCTAGCCCATATTGTTGTTTTTTTGCCTATTTCAGTATTTCGAAGAAAAGGAATATCAAACGGAGTCCAAACAGAATAAAACCTTCGGGAGCGTGATTTTTGGAACGAACGTGATCCGGAGAGCTTGGAGTGCAAGTCAAGAAGCACCCGAGGCCCCCACGAGATAGCAGGCCGCACCCCCCCCCTTGTAGGGCGCCCCCCTGTCTCGTGGGCCCCTCGGGCGGCCATTGACGTACTTCTTCATCCTATATATACCTACGTACCCCCAAAACATCTAGGGGCACCACGAAACACAATTTCCACCACCGTAACCTTCTGTATCCGCAAGATCTCATTTTGGAGCCTTCGTCGGCACTCTGCCGGAGGGGGAATCAACCACGGAGGGCCTCTACATCAACATTCTTGCCCCTCCGATGAGTTGTGAGTAGTTTACCACAGACCTACGGGTCCATAGTTATTAGCTAGATGGCTTCTTCTCTCTTTTTGGATCTCAATACGATGTTCTCCCCCTCTCTTGTGGAGATCTATTCGATGTAAACTCTTTTTGCGGTGTGTTTGTTGAGATCCGATGAATTGTGGGTTTATGATCAAGTTTATCTATGAATAATAGTTGAATCTTCTTTGAATTCTTTTATGTATGATTGAGTTCTCTTTGCAAGTCTCTTCGAATTATCGGTTTGGTTTGGCCTACTAGATTGGTTTTTCTTGCCATGGGAGAAGTTCTTAGCTTTGGGTTCAATCTTGCGGTGTCCTTACCCAGTGACAGAAAGGGTTGCAAGGCACGTATTGTATTGTTTCCATCGAGGATAACAAGATGGGGTTTATATCATATTACTTGAGTTTATCCCTCTACATCATGTCATCTTGCTTAATGCGTTACTCTGTTCTTATGAACTTAATACTCTAGATGCATGCTGGATAGCGGTCGATGTGTGGAGTAATAGTAGTAGATGCAGGCAGGAGTCGGTCTACTTGTTATGGACGTGATGCCTATATACATAATCATGCCTAGATAATCTCATAACTATGCGCTTTTCTATCAATTGCTCGACAGTAATTTGTTCACCCACCGTAATACTTATGCTATCTTGAGAGAAGCCTCTAGTGAAACCTATGGCCCCCGGGTCTATTTATTATCATATTTGCTTTCAGTCTACCTTTATTTGCATCTTTACTTTTTGCATCTATATTATAAAATACCAAAAATATATTTATCGTATCTTACTATCTTTATTAGATATCACTTTCGCAAGTGGCCGTGAAGGGATTGACAACCCCTTTATTGCGTTGGTTGCAAGTTCTCAGTTTGTTTGTGTAGGTGCGTGGGACTTTTGAGGAGCCTCCTACTGGATTGACACCTTGGTTCTCAAAACTAAGGGAAATACTTACGCTACACTTGGTACATCACCGTCACCTCTTCGAGGAAAACCAATGCAAGCTCAAGACGTGGTAAGAAGGATTTTTGGCGCCGTTGCCGTGGAGCATAGCTCTATTCTTTGAGTCACTTGGGATTTATATCTGTTGATCACTATGAAGAACTTGAAAGACGCTAAAACCAAGATTTTGCCCTCAACTACAAGGGGAGGTAAGGAACTGCTATCTAGCTCTGCACTAGATTCTCCTTCCATTATTAGTAGGCTTGCGACACCTAAACCTACTACTGCTATGAATTCTGATATGTCACATGTTATTGATGATGCCACTTCTGCTATGCATGATGAAACTACTTCTGTGCTTGATACTACTTTGCCATTAGGTGAATTTCTTGATGAACAACTTGCTAGAGTTAGGGGGAATGAAAATATTGAAGAACCTATTGATGATAGTGATGATGAAGGTCCCCCCCAATGATTATGTATTACATGTTGTTCCTAAGGGTTATGTTATGATTGAAGAAGCTGCTGGGAAATTCTTGCTTGCAATGATAGAAATGATCTTAAGAAATTATTAGCTAAATGGAAGCAGCAGTCTCTTAATGCTAGAATGAAACCTGATCCTGCTTTTGCTACTTCACCTATCTGTGTTACTGATAAGGATTATGAATTCTCTGTTGATCCTGATATTATTACTTTAGTTGAATCTGATCCTTTTTATGGCCTTGAATCTGAAACTGTTGTGGCACATCTTACCAACTTGAATGATATAGCCACCCTGTTTACTAATGATGAGAAGTCTCGCTATTTATATATCCTTAAGATATTTCTGTTCTCATTAAAGGGTGATGCTAAGACTTGGTATAATTCTCTTGATCCTGGTTGTGTGCGTAGTCCCCAGGATATGATTTATTACTTCTCTGCTAAATATTTCCCTGCTCATAAGAAACAAGCTGCCTTGCAGGAAATATATAATTTTGTGCAAATCAAAGAAGAGAGTCTCCCACAAGCTTGGGGGAGGCTTCTCCGGTTACTTAATGCTTTGCCTGATCATCCTCTTAAGAAAAATGAAATACTTGATATCTTTTATAATGGACTAACCGATGCTTCCAAGGACTACTTGGATAGTTGTGCTGGTTGTGTTTTCAGGGAAAGAACAGTCGACGAAGCTGAAATACTATTGAATAATATGTTGACTAATGAAAATAATTGGACTCTTCCTGAGCCAGTTCCTGAAGTTCCTGAACCAATTGAGCCAACTCCTGAGCCTATTCCTAAACCCACTCCGAAGAAGAGAGGCGTTTTATTTCTCAGTCCTGAAGATATGCAAGAGGCAAAGAAATCAATGAAAGAAAAAGGTATTAAAGCTGAAGATGTTAAGAATTTACCTCCTATTGAAGAAATACATGGTCTGAATATACCGCCTGAAGAACCATATTGTCTTGATAACCCGACACAGGTAGTAAAGGTAAATTCTCCCTATAGATATGATAAAGTTGAAATTCCCTCTACTAAATTTCATAGCCCTTGCTTAGATGAATTCGATGACTTTATGGCTAGACAAGAAAGTTTTAATGCTTATGTTGGTAGAGAGTTAAAGAATAATGCTTTTGAGATCGGATGCATAGGTGATAATCTGGCTAGAGTTAAATATGAACTTCACCGCGTTAGCAAATATGCTTCTATGGTTGCTACTCAAGCCGAGCAAGTACTCAAAGCTCAAAATGATTTGCTTGATGAATTAAATAATAAAAATGACTTTGCGGTTAGAGTGGCTACTAGAACTGGTAGAATGACTCAGGAACCTTTGTATCCTGAAGGCCACCCTAGGAGAATTGAGCAAGATTCTCAGAGAAATAATTTAGAGGCACCTAGTTCTTCTAAAAAGAAGAAAAAGAAAGACGATAGAACTTTGCATGCTTCTAGTGAACCTACTGTAGACACACCTGAGAATCCCAATGATATTTCTATCTCTGATGCTGAAACACAATCAGGTGATGAACATGAACCTAGTGATAATGTTAATGATAATGTTCATGTTGATGCTCAACCTAGCAAAAAAAATGATGTAGAGATTGAACCTGCTGTTGATCTTGATAACCCACAATCAAAGAATCAACATTATGATAAGAGAGATTTTGTTGCTAGGAAGGGTAAAGAAAGAGAACCATGGGTCCAGAAACCCATGCCCTTTCCTCCTAAACCATACAAGTCAAAGGATGATGAGGATTTTGAGCGCTTTGCTGAAATGATTAGACCTATTTTCTTACATATGCGCTTAACTGATATGCTTGAAGTAAATCCTTATGCTAAGTATATGAAGGATATCATCACAAATAAAAGAAAGATACCGGAAGCTAAAATTTCCACCATGCTTGCTAATTACACTTTTAAGGGTGGAATACCAAAGAAGCTTGGAGATCCGGGTGTACCAACTATACCATGTTCCATTAAAAGAAATTACGTTAGAACTGCTTTATGTAATCTTGGAGCCGGTGTCAGTGTTATGCCTCTCTCTTTATATCGTAGACTTGAATTGAATAAGTTGACACCTACTGAAATATCTTTGCAAATGGCTGATAAATCAACTGCTATACCTGTCGGTATTTGTGAGGATGTGCCTGTTGTGGTTGCAAATGTCACTATCTTAACGGACTTTGTTATTCTTGATATTCTCGAGGACGATAGTATGTCTATTATCCTTGGTAGACCTTTTCTTAATACTGCAGGGGCTATTATTGATTGCAACGAAGGCAATGTCACTTTTCATGTTAATGGTAATGAGCATACGGTACACTTTCTGAGGAAACAATCTCAAGTTCATAGCATCAATTCTATTGAAAAAGTTCCAACTATCATTTTTGGAGGTTTTGAATTTCCTCTCCCTACTGTCAAGAAAAAGTATGATATTCTTATTGTTGGGGATTTTCATATCCCCGTTGAGGTAACTTAGTGTTATTCGAAATTTCTCCGGTTCTGTGTTATTCGGAATGAGTTTGTTAACAAGACTTGATCAACCTTGTTAGTGGATTCATTTTGATGATCACGAGATGGATGAAACTAGAAGGCACAACCTTCTGTACCCTCCTTTTACTTTCTGTTATTTAGAATAAATTTAGCAAAAATAGTATTATCCGTCTGTTTTCTGAATTATCTGTGCATTAAAAAATAGTCTGAAAATAAAAGTGCTCCAAATGCCTTGCAAATTTAGTATGATTTTTTCTAGAATATTTGAGGATTTTAGGCACTGAAAACACTGCAGAAAGGGCAAGCACCAGGCCACGAGAGAGGAGGGCCCCCCTATAGGGCGCGCCCCCTGTCTCGTGGGCCCCTGGTGGCTCCCCTCCACTTATGCCAGCACCCACACACTTCATCTTCTACCCAAAAAAATCCCGTTCCAGCTCAAGCCCGAGTTCTAGCTCGTTTTGCTGCGATTTTCGATCTCTTAGCTCAAAGCTCCATTCACAAAACTGCTTTGGGAGATTGTTGCTTGGTATGTGACTCCTCCATTGGTCCAAATAGTTTTTGTTCTAGTGCTTTATTCATTGCAAATTTTTGCTGCATAGGTGACCATGTTCTTGAGCTTGCATGTTAAATTTTTGAGGTCCCAAGCAATTCCAATGCATGATATAGGCTCTAGGAACTTGTAGGAGTAGTTGCTACCAATCTTGTTTAGTTTTATTCACTTTTGTTTTGAAGTTACTAAAATTTCAGAAATTTTCAGAAAATGTTAAGGAGGCTCTTTAAAGGCTCTTCTAGCCAAAGCTCTAAGGAAAAACAAGACAAAACGAAGGAAAAAGCCAAGTATAATCTTCCTCGCTTAGCGGAAGTACGGTCGTGTGAATGGCCATGCGAGGATTTCTTGAAAGAAGCTAGAATTCATGAAGACTTTTATGCTTTAATTGAGACTGCAGGCCTCACCGGTTTCATCAACGACCGAATCTATCAGTATCTCTTACTTACCAATACTTTCGTGCAAAACTTTTATTTTTATCCTAAGAAGTCACCGCCTGTAGTATCATTTCATTTATATGATGAATTCAAAGAAATGTCTTTATGTCATTTTTGTGCGGTATGTAGGATACCTTATGAGGGAGAATTAGAGGAACCCCATCGTGAAGATGTGGGTGGCTTCGTTAAAACCATTGCTGTGGAAGAGCCAAAGAAGGGCTCTGAGGCAAAAGTCTCTAGCATACACTTTCCTGTTTTATGCTACTTTGCCATATTTGCTAGTAGATGCTTGATTGGTCGTGGAAATAGTGGAAATTTGAGCGTTCCAGATGTTATTATTCTTCAACATGCTTTGCTGGGAGACAACACTTTTAGTATGGGTGTCGTCGTTGCTAAACGGCTAGCCCTGAATCATACAAAAGGCCCCATATTTGGAGGTATCTATGCTGCACGTCTTGCTGAACATTTTCAGATACCCATTAGGCACCATGAGGAGGATGAGATAAAATTGCATCCTCACATTTTAGATTACAAGAGCATGGTAGCACACAAGTTTATTGTTGACAACGAAGAAAAGATGCTCTTGTATAAACTTAGATTCAATAAGAAACACATTGAGATTATTATTTTGCCTGCGCCTCTGTTGTTTGATTTGCTTGCAGAAAATCATGTTGTCACAGCGGAAGCGGTGAACAATCATCGAGCTCAAGCTTTTACTCCAGAACCTGGACCTGAGCCGGAACCTGAGCTGGACCCTTATCGTGCATCATCTGTCCAGTGGGATCCGGAGATGACCAACCAGTGGTATCCTGATTACACCTCCCACTACACCGGGGAGAGTAGCGGCGGTCCTTGGTATTAAACCAACTTAGGCCAAAATCCTAAGCTTGGGAGAGTACGTATTTCTCACCGACTTTACATTCATGTTCACACACTAGTCGTCGGTGCTCATACTCTTTCATTGTATTATCCATGCTAGTTTAAATTTCTTTTTCTAGTTTTCTTCTTGTGTGTTTGATAAAACTTAAGAAAAAACCAAAAAAACAGTTAGTTTAAATTCTATGCTTGTAGTAGAAATTAAAATGAAAACCCAAAAATATTTCTAGTTCTTTTTACTTGTTGGGAGCTTTCCCGTGTAAATAGTTTTATTTTCTTTTCTTTCCTTTGGGGGTCGAGAAGACCTTATTGAAAATGCTTAGTGGCTCTTATATGCATGCTTATTTATTTAACTTAGAGCCCATATTACTTTGTCTTCTCTCTTGAGTTGAATGCTTGCAGATTCCAGCTTAGTCCAATGCACGTGCACTCTTATTATTATACACATCGTTCGGTCGTGCAAGTGAAAGGCAATAATGACGGTATATGATGGACTTATTGGGATGAGAAAAGCTAGTATGAACTCGACCTCTCTTGTTTTTGTAAATATGATGAGTTCATCGTTCCTGAGTCAGCTATTATGAAGTAAACATATTTGCAATGACATTTAGAGATTATAGTTGCTTGTTCCATGCTTGATTAGCTATGAGTTATAATGGTTTACCTTGCGTGCCAACATGCTATTAGAATGATTATGATGTGATATAGTGGGATGGTATCCTCCTTTAAGTGAATTGAGTGACTCGACTTGGCACATGTTCACGCATGTAGTTGAATCAAATCAACATAGCCTTCACGATATTTATGTTCATGGTGGATTATATCCTACTCATGTTTGTGTTCGGTGTAAATTAATTTTAATGCATGTTTACGACTGTTGTCGCTCTCTCAGTTGGTCGCTTCCCAGTCTTTTGCTAGCCTTCACCTGTACTAAGCGGGAATACTGCTTGTGCATCCAAACTCCATAAACCCCAAAGTTGTTCAATATGAGTCCACTATACCTTCCTATATGCGGTATTTACCTGCCGTTCCAAGTAAATTTGTATGTGCCAAACTCCAAACCTTCAAATGAAATTCTGTTTTGTACGCTCGAGCAGCTCATGTTTCAACTAGGGTTGCCTATATCTTCCATGCTAGGTGGGTTATTCTCACGAGGAGTGGACTCCGCTCCTCATTCACGAGAAATGGCCGGTAACTGGGATGCCCAGTCCCATGATCCAAAAAGATCAAAGCAAATCAAAATAATTAAACAAAACTCCCCCAGGGCTGTTGTATGTTGGAGGCACTCGTTGTTTTGAGCAATCCATGGATTGATGCTTGTTGGTGGTTGGGGGAGTATAAACCTTTACCATTCTGTTTGGGAACTGCCTATAATGCATGTAGTATGGAAGATACAGCCATCTCATAGTTGTTGCATTGACAGCAAAAGTATGCCGCTCAAAATGTTATTCAATCTCTATTTTAAAATCGAGCTCTGGCACCTCTACAGATCCCTGGTTCCCTCTGCGAAGGTCCTATATATTTACTTTTATGTTGAGTCATCATCCTTCTTATTAAAAGCACCCGCTGGAGAGCACACTGTCATTTGCATTCATTATTATTGGTTTATATTGGGTATGACTTGACTGGATCCCTTTTACCATGAATTACAATGTTTAGTCAGTCCTTGATCTTTAAAGGTTCTCTGCATTTATGTTTTGCGGTCTCAGAAAGGGCTAGCGAGATACCATTTTGTTATATCATGTTATGATTATTTTGAGAAAGTGTTGTCATCCGAGTTTTATTATTATGGCTCGCTAGATGATTATGCTATTGATATGAGTAATTGTGAGACCTATGTGTTATTGTGAGTATGGTTAGTTCATAATATTTGCTGAAACTTGAATGCTGGCTTTTCATGTTACAACAACAAGAGCAAACAGGGTTTGTAAAAGTTTTTCTTTGTCACTTTCAGTTTATCAACTGAATTGCTTGAGGACAAGCAAAGGTTTAAGCTTGGGGGAGTTGATACGTCTCCAATGTATCTACTTTTCCAAACACTTTTGCCCTTGTTTTGGACTATAACTTGCATGATTTGAATGAAACTAACCCGGATTGACGCTGTTTTCAGCAGAACTACCATGATCTTATTTTATGTGTAGAAAAGAGAAGTTCTCGGAATGTCCTGGAAATCCACGGAGGCACTTTTTGGAATTAATAAGAATTTTTGGCGAAAGAATTAATGCCAGGGGGCCCACAGCCTGTCCACGAGACAGGCGGGCGCGCCCCCCGTAGGGCGTGGCCTCCTATCTCGTGGGCCCCCTGGACCTCCACCGACGTCAACTCCAACTCCACATATTCATGTTCAGGGAGAAAAAAATCAGAGAGAAAGTTTCATCGCGTTTTACGACATGGAGCTGCCGCCAAGCCCTAATCTCTCTCAGGAGGGCTGATCTGGAGTCCGTTTGGGGCTCCGGAGAAGGGGATTCATCGCCGTCGTCATCATCAATGATCCTCCATCACCAATTTCATGATGCTCACTGCCGTGCGTGAGTAATTCCATCGTAGGCTTGCTGGACGATGATGGGTTGGATGAGATTTACCATGTAATCAAGTTAGCTTTGTTAGGGTTTGATAACCTAGTATCCACTATGTTCTGAGATAGATGTTGCTATGACTTTGCTATGCTTAATGCTTGTCACTAGGGCCCGAGTGCCATGATTTCAGATCTGAACCTATTATGTTTTCATGAATATATGTGTGTTCTTGATCCTATCTTGCAAGTCTATAGTCACCTATTATGTGTTATGATCCGACAACCCCGAAGTGACAATAATCGGAATACTTCTCGGTGATGACCGTAGTTTGAGGAGTTCATGTATTCACTATGTGTTGGGGAACGTAGTAATTTCAAAAAATTGTCCTACGCACACGCAAGATCATGGTGATGCATAGCAACGAGAAGGGGAGTGTATCTTCATACCCTTGAAGATCGCTAAGCGGAAGCATTTATCAACGCGGTTGATGTAGTCGTACGTCTTCACGATCCGACCGATCCAAGTACCGAATGCACGACACCTCCGAGTTCTGCACACGTTCAACTCGATGACGTCCTCGCCTTCTCGATGCAGCAAGACGGGCGAAGTAGTAGATGAGTTCCGGCAGCACGACGACGTGGTGACGGTGTTGGTGAAGAACAATCTCCACAGGGCTTCGCCTAAGCACTACGGAAACTATGACGAAGGATAAACTAGAGGGGACGGGGTTGCCGGCACATGGCTTGGTGTTTCTTGATGTGTCTTTGGTGCTAGCCCTGCCCCTCTATTTATATGTTGAGCCTTGGGGTCGAAACTTGGAGTAAAAGCCTCCACAAAGTCGGTTTCACCCGAAAGGCAAGAGTCCTTCTCGGACTCCAGGACCAGACGCCAGGGTTCCCGGTGTCTGGACCCAGACGCCAGGGACCCTGGCGTCTGGCCCCTGGACTCTGCAAAACTTCCTTTTGCGCTTTCCAAAAACCTTGTGGGCTTTCCCCTTTGGCCCAAATAACGTGTTCTCGTACCCAAACATTTTGGGAAACATCCGGAACCCCTTCCGGTGAATTTCGGAACCCTTCCGGAGATCAAACACTATTATCCCATATATCACACTTTATCTCCCGACCATTCCGGAGTTCCTCGTCATGTCCATGATCTCATCCGGGACTCCGAACAACATTCGGTTACCAACATACATAACTCATATAATACTATATTGTCAACGAAACGTTAAGCGTGCGGACCCTACGGGTTCGAGAACTATGTAGACATGACCGAGACACATTTCCGGTCAATAACCAATAGCGGGACCTGGATGCCCATATTGGCTCCCACATATTCTATGAAGATCTTTATCAGTCAAACCGCATAACAACATATGTTGTTCCCTTTGTCATCAATATGTTACTTACCCGAGATTCGATCGTCGGGATCCAATACCTAGTTCAATCTCGTTACCGGCAAGTCTCTTTACTCGTTACGTAATGCATCATTCCGTAAGTAACTCATTAGTTACATTGCTTGCAAGGCTTATAGTGATGTGCACTACTGAGAGGGCCCAGAGATACCTCTCCGACAATCGGAGTGACAAATCCTAATCTCAAAATATGCCAACCCAACATGTACCTTCGGAGACACCTGTAGAGCTCCTTTATAATCACCCAGTTACGTTGTGACGTTTGGTAGCACATAAAGTGTTCCTCCGGTAAACGGGAGTTGCATAATCTCATAGTCATAGGAACATGTATAAGTCATGAAGAAAGCAATAGCAACATACTAAACAATCAAGTGCTAAGCTAACGGAATGGGTCAAGTCAATCACATCATTCTCCTAATGATGTGATCCCGTTAATCAAATGACAACTCTTTTGTCCATGGCTAGGAAACATAACCATCTTTGATAAACGAGCTAGTCAAGTAGAGGCATACTAGTGACACTATGTTTGTCTATGTATTCACACATGTATTATGTTTCCGGTTAATACAATTCTAGCATGAATAATAAACATTTATCATGATATAATGAAATAAATAATAACTTTATTATTGCCTCTAGGGCATATTTCCTTCAGTCTCCCACTTGCACTAGAGTCAATAATCTAGTTCACATCGCCATGTGATTTAACACCAATATTCACATCTGTATGTGATTAATACCCATAGTTCACATCATCATGTGATCAACACCCAAAGGGTTTACTAGAGTCAATAATCTAGTTCACATCGCTATGTGATTAACACCTAAAAGAGTACTAAGGTGTGATCATGTTTTGCTCGTGAGAAAAGCTTAGTCAACAGGTCTGTCACATTCAGAGCCGTATGTATTTTGCAAATATTCTATGTCTACAATGTTCTGCACGGAGCTACTCTAGCTAATTGCTCCCAGTTTCAATATGCATCGAGATTGAGACTTAGAGTCATCTGGATCGGTGTAAAATCTTGCACCGATGTAACTCTTTACGACGGGCTCTTTTATCACCTCCATAATCGAGAAATATTTCCTTAGTCCTCACTAAGGATATTATTGACCAATGTCCAATGATCTACTCTTAGATCACTATTGTACTCCCTTGCCAAATACATAGCAAGGTATACGATAGGTCTGGTACATAGCATAGCATACTTTATAGAACCTATGACTGAGGCATAGGGAATGACTTTCATTCTCTTTTCTATTTTCTGCCGTGGTCGGGATTTAAGTCTTACTCAATTTCACACCTTTGCACCACAGGCAAGAACTCTTTCTTTGACTGTTCCATTTTGAACTATTTCAAAATCTTGACAAGGTATGTACTCATTGAAAATCTTATCAAGCGTCTTGATCTATCTCAATAAATCTTGATGCTCAATATGTAAGTAGCTTTACTGAGGTCTTTCTTTTAAAGAACTCCTTTCAAATACTCCTTTATGCTTTCCAGAAAAATTCTACATCATTCCTGATCAACAATATGTCACCCACATATATTTATCAGAAAGGCGGTAGTGCTCCCACTCACTTTATTGTAAATACAGGCTTCACCGCAAGTTTGTATAAAACTATATGCTTTGATCAACTTATCAAAGCGTATATTCCAACTCTGAGATGCTTCCACCAGTCCATAGATGGATCGCTGGAGCTTGCACACTTTGTTAGCTCCCTTTGGATCGACAAAACCTTCTGGCTGCATCATATACAACTCTTCTTCCAGAAACCCGTTCAGGAATGCAGTTTTGACATCCATCTGCCATATTTCATAATCATAAAATGCGGCAATTGCTAACATGATTCGGACATACTTTTAAGCATCGATACGAGTGAGAAAATCTCATTGTATTCAACACCTTGAACTTGTTGAAACCTTTTTGCGACAAGTCGAGCTTTGTAGATAGTAACACTACTATCAACGCCAGTCTTCCTCTTGAAGATCCATTTATTTTCTATGGCTTGCCGATCATCGGGCAAGTCCACCAAAGTCCACACTTTGTTCTCATACATGGATCCTATCTCAGATTTCAAGGCCTCAAACCATTTCACGGAATCTGGGCTCATCATCGCTTCCTCATAGTCCGTAGGTTCGCCATGGTCAAGTAACATGACTTCCAGAATAAGATTACCGTACCACTCTGGTGCGGATCTTACTCTGGTAGACCTACGAGGTTCAGTAGAAACTTGTTCTGAAGTTTCATGATCAATATCATTAGCTTCCTCACTAATTTGTGTAGTTGTCACAGGAACCGGTTCTTGTGATGGACTATTTTCCAATAAGGAGTAGGTACAGTTACCTCATCAAGTTCTACTTTCCTCCCACTCACTTCTTTCGAGAGAAACTCCTTCTCTAGAAAGGATCCATTTTTAGCAACGAATATCTTTCATTCGGATCTGTGATAGAAGGTGTACCCAACAGTTTCCTTTGGGTATTCTATGAAGACGCACTTCTCCGATTTGGGTTTGAGCTTATCAGGATGAAACTTTTTCACATAAGCATCGTAGCCCCAAACTTTAAGAAACGACAACTTTGGTTTCTTGCCAAACCACAGTTCATAAGGCATCGTCTCAAACGGATTTTGATGGTGCCCTATTTAAAGTGAATGCAACTGTCTCTAGTGCATAACCCCAAAACGATAGTGGTAAATCGGTAAGATACATCATAGATCGCACCATATCCAATAAAGTGCGGTTACGACGTTCGGACACACCATAACGTTGTGGTGTTCCAGGTGGCGTGAGCTGTGAAACTATTCCACATTGTTTTAATTGAAGACCAAACTCGTAACTCAAATATTCGTATCCGCGATCAGATCATAGAAATTTTATTTTCTTGTTACGATGATTTTTCCACTTCACTCTGAAATTCTTTGAACCTTTCAACTATTTCAGACTTATGTTTCATCAAGTAGATATACCCATATCTGCTCAAATCATCCTGTGAAGGTCAGAAAATAATGATACTTGCCACGAGCATCAACACTCATTGGATCGCATACATTGGTATGTATTATTTCCAATAAGTCAGTAGCTTGTTCCATTGTTCCGGAGAATGGAGTTTTATTCATCTTGCCCAAAAGGCACGGTTCGCAAGCATCAAATGATTCATAACCAAGTGATTCCAAAAATCCATCTTTATGGAGGTTCTTCATGCGCCTTATACCCATATGACCCAAACGGCAGTGCCACAAATAAGTTGCACTATCATTATTAACTTTGCATCTTTTGGCATCAATATTATGAATATGTGTATCATTACGACCGAGATCCAACAAACTATGTTCATTGGGTGTATGACCATCGAAGGTCTTATTCATGTAAACAGAATAACAATTATTCTCTAACTTTAAATGAATAACCATATCGCAATAAACACGATCAAATCATGTTCATGCTCAACGCAAATGCCAAATAACATTTATTTAGGTTTAACACTAATCCCGAAAGTATAGTGAGTGTGTGATGATGATCATATCAATCTTGGAACTACTTCCAACACTCATCGTCACTTCCCTTCAACTAGTCTTTGTTTATTCTGTAACTCCTGTTTCGAGTTACTAATCTTAGCAACCAAACAAGTATCAAATACTCAGGGGCTACTATAAACACTAGTAAGGCACACATCAATAACCTGTATATCAAATATACCCTTGTTCACTTTGCCATCCTTCTTATCCACCAAATATTCAGGGCATTTCCGCTTCCAGTGACCATTTCCTTTGCAGTGTAAGCACTCAGTTTCAGGCTTTGGTCCAGCTTTGGTCTTCTTCACGGGAGTGACAACTTGTTTGCCATTCTACTTGAAGTTTCCCTTCCTTTCCCTTTGCCCTTTTCTTGAAACTAGTGATCTTGTCAATCATCAACACTTGATGCTCTTTCTTGATTTCTACCTTCGTTGATTTAAACATCACGAAGAGCTCGGGAATCATTTTGGTAATCCCTTGCATACTATAGTTCATCACGAAGTTCTAGTAACTTAGTGATGGTGATTAGAGAATTCTGTCAATCACTATCTTATCTGGATGATTAAATCCCACTTGATTCAAGCGATTGAAGTACCCAGACAATCTGAGCACATGCTCACTAGTTGAGCGATTCTCCTCCATCTTTTAGCTATAGAACTTGTTGGAGACTTTATATCTCTCAACTCGGGTATTTGCTTGAAATATTAACTTCAATTCCTGGAACATCTCATATGGTCCATGACGTTCAAAACGTCTTTGAAGTCCCGATTCTAAGCCGTTAAGCATGGTGCACTAAACTATCAAGTAGTCATCATATTGAGCTAGCCAAACATTCATAACGTCTGCATCTGCTCCTGCAATAGGTCCGTCACCTAGCGGTGCATTAAGGACATAATTCTTCTATGCAGCAATGAGGATAAACCTCAGATCACGGATCCAATCCGCATCATTGCTACTAACATCTTTCAATACAATTTTCTCTAGGAACATATCAAAATAAACATATGAAAGCAACAACACGAGTTATTGATCTACAACATAATTTGCAAAATACTACCAGGACTAAGTTCATGATAAATTTAAGTTCAATTAATCATATTACTTAAGAACTCCCACTTAGATAGACATCCCTCTAATCCTCTAAGTGATTACGTGATCCATATCAACTACTCCATGTCCGATCATCATGTGAGATGGAGTAGTTTCAACGGTGAACATCAATATGTAGATCATATCTACTATATGATTCACGCTCGACCTTTCGGTCTCCGTGTTCTGACGCCATATCTGTTATATGCTAGGCTCGTCAAGTTTAACCTGAGTATTCCGCGTGTGCAACTGTTTTGCACCCGTTGTATTTGAACGTAGAGCCTATCACACCCGATCATCACGTGGTGTCTCAGCACGAAGAACTTTCGCAACGGTGCATACTCAGGGAGAACACTTCTTGATAATTTTAGTGAGAGATCATCTTAAAATGCTACCGTCAATCAAAGCAAGATAAGATGCATAAAGGATAAACATCACATGCAATCAATATAAGTGATATGATATGGCCATCATCATCTTGTGCTTGTGATCTCCATCTCCGAAGCACCATCGTGATCACCATCGTCACCGGCGCGACACCTTGATCTCCATCGTAGCATCATTGTCGTTACGCCATCTATTGCTTCTACGACTATCGCTACCGCTTAGTGATAAGTAAAGCAATTACAGGGCGTTTGCATTTCATACAATAAAGCGACAACCATATGGCTCCTGCCAGTTGCCGATAACTTCGATTACAAAACATGATCATCTCATACAATAAAATATAGCATCACGTCTTGACCATATCACATCACAACATGCCCTGCAAAAACAAGTTAGACGTCCTCTACTTTGTTGTTGCAAATTTTACGTGGCTGCTACGGGCTTAGCAAGAACCGTTCTTACCTACGCATCAAAACCACAACGATAGTTCGTCAAGTTAGTGCTGTTTTAACCTTCGCAAGGACCGGGCGTAGCCACACTCGGTTCAACTAAAGTTGGAGAAACAAACACCCGCCAGCCACCTGTGTGCAAAGCACGTCGGTAGAACCAGTCTCGTGTAAGCGTACGCGTAATGTCGGTCCGGGCCGCTTCATCCAACAATACCGCCGAACCAAAGTATGACATGCTGGTAAGCAGTATGACTTGTATCGCCCACAACTCACTTGGGTTCTACTCGTGCATATAACATCAACGTATAAAACCTAGCTCTGATACCACTGTTGGGGAACGTAGTAATTTCAAAAAGTTTCCTACACACACGCAAGATCATGGTGATGCATAGCAACGAGAAGGGGAGTGTATCTTCATACCCTTGAAGATCGCTAAGCGGAAGCGTTTATCAACGCGGTTGATGTAGTCGTACGTCTTCACGATCCGACTGATCCAAGTACCGAATGCACGGCACCTCTGAGTTCTGCACACGTTCAGCTCGATGATGTCCTCGCCTTCTCGATCCAGCAAGACAGGCGAAGTAGTAGATGAGTTCCGGCAGCACGACGGCGTGGTGACGGTGTTGGTGAAGAACAATCTCCGCAGGGCTTCGCCTAAGCACTACGGAAACTATGACGGAGGATAAACTAGAGGGGACAGGGTTGTCGGCACACGGCTTGGTGTTTCTTGATGTGTCTTTAGTGCTAGCCCTGCCCCTCTATTTATATGTTGAGCCTTGGGGTCGAAACTTGGAGTTAAAGCCTCCACAAAGTCGGTTTCACCCGAAAGGCAAGAGTCCTTCTCGGACTCCAGGGCCAGACGCCAGGGTTCCCGGCGTCTGGACCCAGACGCCAGGGACCCTGGCGTCTGGCCCCTGGACTCCACAAAACTTCCTTTTGCGCTTTCCAAAAACCTTGTGGGCTTTCCCCTTTGGCCCAAATAACGTATTCTCGTACCCAAACATTTCGGGAAACATCCGGAACCCCTTCCGGTGAATTTCGGAACCCTTCCGGAGATCAAACACTATTATCCCATATATCAAACTTTATCTCCGGACCATTCTGGAGTTCCTCGTCATGTCCATGATCTCATCCGGGACTCCGAACAACATTCGGTTACCAACATACATAACTCATATAATACTATATCGTCAACGAAACGTTAAGCGTGCGGACCCTACGGGTTCGAGAACTATGTAGACATGACCGAGACACGTTTCCGGTCAATAACCAATAGCGGGACCTGGATGCCCATATTGGCTCCCACGTATTCTATGAAGATCTTTATCGGTCAAACCGCATAACAACATACGTTGTTCCCTTTGTCATCGGTATGTTACTTACCCGAGATTTGATCGTCGGTATCCAATACCTAGTTCAATCTCGTTACTGGCAAGTCTCTTTACTCGTTACGTAATGCATCATTCCGTAACTAACACATTAGTTACATTGCTTGCAAGGCTTATAGTGATGTGCATTAGCGAGAGGGCCCAGAGATACCTCTCCGACAATCGGAGTGACAAATCCTAATCTCGAAATATGCCAACCCAACATGTACCTTCGGAGACACCTGTAGAGCTCCTTTATAATCACCCAGTTATGTTATGACGTTTGGTAGCACACAAAGTGTTCCTCCGGTAAACGGGAGTTGCATAATCTCATAGTCATAGGAACATGTATAAGTCATGAAGAAAGCAATAGCAACATACTAAACGATCAAGTGCTAAGCTAACGGAATGGGTCAAGTCAATCACATCATTCTCCTAATGATGTGATCCCGTTAATCAAATGACAACTCTTTTGTCCATGGCTAGGAAACATAACCATCTTTGATAAACGAGCTAGTCAAGTAGAGGCATACTAGTGACACTATGTTTGTCTATGTATTCACACATGTATTATGTTTCCGGTTAATACAATTCTAGCATGAATAATAAACATTTATCATGATATAATGAAATAAATAATAACTTTATTATTGCCTCTAGGGCATATTTCCTTCACTATGTGTTAATGCTTTGTTCCGATTCTCTATTAAAAGGAGGCCTTAATATCCCTTAGTTTCCGTAAGGACCCCGCTGCAACGGGAGGGTAGGACAAAAGATGTCATGCAAGTTCTTTTCCATAAGCACGTGTGACTATTTACGGAATACATGCCTACATTAGATTGATGAACTAGAGCTAGTTCTATATCACCCTATGTTATAACTATTGCATGAGGAATCGCATCCGGCATAATTATCCATCACTGATCCATTGCCTACGAGCTTTTCACATATTTTTCTTTGCTTATTTACTTTTCTATTGCTACTGTTACAACTACTACAAAAACCCAAAAACATTTATCTTTACTTTTGCTACCGTTACCTTTATTATCATACCACTTTTGCTACTAAATACTTTGCTGCAGATACTAAGTTATCCAGGTGTGGTTGAATTGACAACTCAACTGGTAATACTCAAGAATATTCTTTGGCTCCCCTTGTGTAGAATCAATAAATTTGGGTTGAATACTTTACCCTCGAAAGCTGTTGCGATCCCCTTGACTTGTGGGTCATCAGGCTCCTCCTCTGGTGACAGCTCCTCCAGCGGTGGCCGCGACCAGCCACCACGCCCACTTCGAGGGTGGTAGCGGGTCGTCCCATCGCCGCGCCCCGGTGAAGCACGAGGAGGAGTCTGATTGAGCTCGGGAGGGCGGTGCGGACCCCTCCTCGCGAGCTGTTGCGGGGCATTCCGCATTTATTTTGTTTACCTCCTTTTCCTGCATTGAGAGAGATATCAAAGGATGGAGCCCCGTGGGGGTGTGCAAGACTATTGCCCTTAATTATCATGCTATTTCTATTATTCCCATGTTGTGTTGAGGTGTTGCGGCTATGTGGTTGCGCGTAGGAACAACTTAGCTTAGGGGGTTTGCCGCGGTTTCCGCCTCGCGGGGTACTTGCTTGGGGCCTTGCCAAGCATGTTAGGGTCTGCAAAATCAGTCGGGAGAGTAGCTTTCGAACCTTTGTCGCGTGGTCCTGCGTTCCGCGTTGCGATGCCCGTGGGGCATGGACTGGGAGGGTGGCTCCCGCTGCGAACATGAGTGAGGGAGCCTCACGAGATCAAGAGAGAAAGGGCACACGAGGGCGCCCGCGTAGCCCCCTCGCGAGGCTAGCGAGAAGAAGAACAGGCCGAGCGAAAGCCAGAGACAGAGAACAGGGGCAGGGGACGGCAAACAACACTAGAAGCAACTCCAATAAAAGTTCAAATGAGGGAGAACAAGCCAACTACAGAAAGCAAATGAAAAGCCGCATCAGGCACCTAGTCTAGTCTTCGACGTCTTCTCACCAGCGCGGAGCTAAGTGTTGCCACTGGGCGTGGGCGGGAGCCCCCGATGCCCAAGGGCGGCACTCGGAAGACTCCGGGGCGTGTATAGCCCCAACTCATTATTACGTGAGAGTGTCACGGGCGGCGAGCTTCACAGGCGCTGGGCCTTCTTCACAAGCACCGGGCCTTTCTTGGGGCGGCGAACTTCACAGGCACCGGGCCTTCTTTATAGGCACTGGGCCCTTCTTCACAAGCACCGGGCCTTCTTTACAGGCTCTGAGCCTTACTTCACAGGCACCGGGCCTTCTTTACAGGCACGGGGCCTTACTTCAAGGGTAGAACCTTCGGAGGTGTTGAATGTTCCACGAGTTCGGGATGGGCACCCCCTCCTGGGTCTCCAATCGTGCGGCGCCAGGTCTGGAAACATGAACAACCTTGAACGGGCCCTCCCACATGGGCGAGAGCTTGTGCAGCCCTTCCCTAGAGAGCACCCACCCGAGCACGAGGTCACCTACCTCGAGAGTCTTGGGGCGAATATTGCGGCAGTGGTACCGCCGTAGCGCCTGCTGGTATCTTGCTGCTCGCAGTGCAGCCTCCTGATGGTGTTCCTCCCCCAGCACGAGGTCCATCCCCCGCATGGCGTCCTGCTGCGCTTCATCAAACGCTAGGACCCACGCGGAGCGACGCCTGACCTCGTGAGGGAGGACCGCCTCTGCTCCGTAGACGAGGAAGAACGGGGTCTCGCCAGTCGACTTGGTGGCGGTAGTGCGGATGGACCATAGCACGGACTGGAGCTCGTCGTACCAGCCCCTGCCACAGGCCTCCAGCTTCTTCTTGAAGGTCCTGTTTTGAGGCCCTTCAGGACCTTTGCGTTGGCGCGTTCTGCCTGGCCGTTGCTCCGAGGGTGTGTCACCGAAGCGTAGCATATCTGCGTTCCAAGGTTAGCACAGTATGTTTTGAAGAGATTGCTGGTGAATTGCGAACCGTTGTTGGTGATGATGCGATTAGGCATCCAGAACCGGCTCACGAGGCCCTTGATGAACTTGACTGCAGAGCCAGCCGGGATGGTGCGGACGGCTTCCACCTCCACCCACTTGGTGAACTTGTCAATAGCAACGTAGAAGTAGCAATAGCCCCCTGGTGCCCGAGGAAACGGGCCCAAGATATCCAGCCCCCAGACTGCGAATGGCCACGAGAGTGGAATGGTCTGCAGGCCCTGTGCTGGCTGGTGGATCTGCTTGGCGTGGAATTGATAGGCTTCACAAGCCTTCACCAGCTCGATCGCGTCGTTGAGTGCCGTAGGCCAGTAAAACCCGTGGTGAAACGCCTTGCCGACGAGGGTCCGTGATGACGAGTGGTGCCCACAGTCTCCGCCGTGAATGTCTGCCAGCAACTCCTTCCCCTGTTCCCTGGAGATGCAACGCGGGGAAATACCGTTTGGCCGCTTCCGGTAGAGCTCTCCATCTTGGATGCAGTAGGCCGTGGCCTGCCGGGCCACGCGTTCCGCGCCCTCCTCTTTCTCTGGTAGAGTCCCTTGCATCAGGTAATCCTTGAGCTCCGCCGTCCAGCATCCCTCCTGAGGCTCCAGTGTTGGGGAACGTAGTAATTTCAAAAAATTTCCTACGCACATGCAAGATCATGGTGATGCATAGCAACGAGAGGGGAGAGTGTGTCTATGTACCTTCGTAGACCGAAAGCGGAAACATTAGCACAACGCGGTTGATGTAGTCATACGTCTTCACGGCCCGACCGATCAAGCACCGAAAGCACGGCACCTCTGAGTTCTTGCACACATTCAGCTCAATGACGTCCCTCGAACTCCGATCCAGCCGAGTTCGAGGGAGAGTTCCGTCAGCACGAGGGCATGGTGACGACGATGATGTTCTACCATCGCAGGGCTTCGCCTAAGCACTGCTACGATATTATCAAGGAGGACTATGGTGGAGGGGGGCACCGCACACGGCTAAGAGATCAATGATCAATTGTTGTGTCTCCATGGGGTGCCCCCCTTCCCGTATATAAAGGAGTGGAGGAGGGGAAGGGCCGGCCCTCTCTATGGCGCGCCCTAGGGGAGTCCTACTCCCACCGGGAGTAGGATTCCCCCTTTCCTAGTAGAACTAGGAGCCCTTCCAAGTAGTAGGAGTAGGAGAGAAGGAAAGGGAAAAGAGAAGAGAAGGAAGGAGGGGGCGCCGCCCCTCCCCCTAGTCCAATTAGGACTAAGCATTGGGGGGCGCGCATCCTCCCCTCTCTCTTTTCCCTAAAGCCCAATGAGGCCCATATACTCCCCGTCGAATTCCTGTAACTCTTAGGTACTCCAAAAAATATCCGAATCACTCGGAACCTTTCCGATGTCCGAATATAGTCGTCCAATATATCGATCTTTACGTCTCGACCATTTCGAGACTCCTCGTCATGTCCCCGATCTCATCCGGGACTCTGAACCACCTTCGGTACATCAAAACACATAAACTCATAATATAACCGTCATCAAACTTTAAGCGTGCGGACCCTACGGGTTCGAGAACAACGTAGACATGACCGAGACACGTCTCCGGTCAATAACCAATAGCGTAACCTGGATGCTCATATTGGCTCCCACATATTCTACGAAGATCTTTATCGGTCAAACCGCATAACAACATACGTTGTTCCCTTTGTCATCGGTATGTTACTTGCCCGAGATTTGATCGTCGGTATCTCAATACCTAGTTCAATCTTGTTACCGGCAAGTCTCTTTACTCGTTCTGTAATACATCATCCCGCAACTAACTCATTAGTTACAATGCTTGCAAGGCTTATAGTGATGTGCATTACTGAGTGGGCCCAGAGATACCTCTCCGACAATCGGAGTGACCAATCCTAATCTCGAAATACACCAACCCAACAAGTACCTTCGGAGACACCTATAGAGCACCTTTATAATCACCCAGTTACGTTGTGACGTTTGGTAGCACACAAAGTGTTCCTCTGGTAAACGGGACTTGCATAATCTCATAGTCATAGGAACATGTATAAGTCATGAAGAAAGCAATAGCAACATACTAAATGATCAAGTGCTAAGCTAACGGAATGGGTCAAGTCAATCACATCATTCTCCTAATAATGTGACCCCGTTAATCAAATGACAGCTCATGTCTATGGCTAGGAAACATAACCATCTTTGTTCAACGAGCTAGTCAAGTAGAGGCATACTAGTGACACTATGTTTGTCTATGTATTCACACATGTATTATGTTTCCGGTTAATACAATTCTAGCATGAATAATAGACATTTATCATGAAATAAGGAAATAAATAATAACTTTATTATTGCCTCTAGGGCATATTTCCTTCATCCAGCGCTAGGAGCAAGTGTGCTCCTAAGGTCGGGCCATAGGCCGGAGCTCCTGAGGCAGGCGGTTGAGGGAGTTCCTCTCGAGGTTGCGTTGTGCTTGGTAGCGACGGTGCTGCTGAGGGTTTGAAGAGTCGTTCCTCGAAAATGCTAGGCTCCTGAGGCAGCCGCCTTGATGCCCTCTTGGTGATGTCATCAGCCTCTTGGTTGGTCCCACAGGACACATGCTGCAGCTCCAGCCCCAAAAACTGCTTTTCCATCTTGCGCACCTCTGCAAGATATGCCTCCATGTGCTCGTCCTTGGGCTCGTACACTTTGTTGGAGAAGTTGACGAGGAGCTGTGAGTCTCCCTTGATGCTGAGGCGCTTCACCCCCAGTGCGGCCGCAACCTTTAAGCCTGCTATAAGACCCTCGTATTCTGCTATATTGTTGGAAACCTTCTCGCCCTGTTGGAAATAGAGTTGTACGGCGTAATAAAGCTTGTCGAGTGGGGGATATAAGCACTGCGCTAGCCCCCACGCCATGTCGCGAGAATGCTCCATCGAAGTGCATAACCCAGCTGTCTGGTGCCTTGCTTCCTGGGGAAAGGGACCGATCTTCCCTTGCCTCGAGCCCTGGCGCCTCTGTCCACTCTTCCACAAAATCTGCAAGTGCGGCTCCTTTGACGACTCTGGTCGTGCTGAATTCCAACTGAAACGCTTGCAGCTCGATGTTCCATTCAACGACCCTTCCAGCGGAGTTGGGACTCCTGAGCACCCTCTCCAATGGGTAGGCTGAGACGACCTTGATGGGGTGACCTTGGAAGTAGTGCCGTAGCTTACGTGAGGCCACCAACAGCGCGAGCAAGAGCTTCTGGGGCATGGGGTACCATGCCCTTGCATCCCTTAGCACCATGCTGAAGAAATACACAGGATGCTCGACGAGGGTGGGCACGCCGACAAAGCCCGCACCCTCCGGAGAGTTGAGCGCCTCCTGGGATGTTGGAGCCCCCGGCTCCTGGCTTCTTGGTGAGGTCCCCTCAGCCCTGGGGGCGTGTTCCTGTCGAGGCTGGTCTCCATCTGTCGAGGTCGTGGCCTTCGTGAGGCCTTCCTGGTCTTGCGCTGCCGCAGCCGGTCGTGACGCAGCCTTGACCTGGCGCTCCTCCCAAACCGCCACCAACGTAGCGCTGGCGGAGTAGGGCGTGGTGGCGAGGTAGAGCACCAGGGGCTCCTGGGGGCGTGGTGCCACCATCACCGGAGGGCTGGTCAGGTACTTCTTGAGATCTTGAAACGCTTCGTCGGCCTCTGGTGTCCACTCGAATGGGCCCTTCTTCTTCATCAGCTTGAAGAAGGGCAGGGCTCGCTCCCCCAACTTGGAGATGAAGTGCCCTAACGCAGTTACGCGTCCGGCGAGCTTCTGCATTTCCCTGAGGGTTTGTGGTGGACTCATGTCTTCGATTGCCTTGACCTTCTTCGGGTTGGCTCGATTCCCCTGTGTGACACGAGGAAGCCCAGAAGCTTGCCAGAGGGAACACCAAATACGCACTTCTCCGGGTTGAGCCGCAGGTCCACTTCATGAAGGCTCGCAAAGGTTTCTTCCAGGTCCTGTATCAGGGTCTTCGCCTCGCAAGACTTCACCACAATGTCGTCGACGTAGGCCTCAGCGTTTCTCCCGAGCTGCCGGCCCAAGGCGATATGCATCAGTCGCTGAAAGGTTGCACCCATGTTATGCAACCCGAATGGCATGCAGGTGTAGTAGTACACTCCGCATGGGGTCAGGAAGGCCGTCTTCTCCACGTCTTCTATTGCCATCTTGATTTGGTGGTAGCCCGAGAAGGCATCCAGGAAGCACAACAGGTCGCACTCAGCGGTGGAGTCGACAATTTGGTCGATGCGGGGGAGCGGGAACGGATCCTGAGGGCAGGCCTTGTTGAGATTGGTGAAGTCGACGCACATGCGCTCCTTACCTCCCTTCTTCGGCACAACAACATGGTTTTCCAGCCATTCAGGGTAGCGGACCTCACGAATGACACCTGCAGCTTCCAGCTTGCGGGTTTCTTGGACGATGAAGGCCTGCTTCTTGGTGGACTGCCGCCTTGCTTTCTGCTTCACGGGGCGCACATTGGGGTACATGTTCAGGTGATGCTCGATTACTTGCCTTGGGACCCCTGCTAGCTTCTTGGGTTCCCACGCGAACACCTCCTTGTTCGCGCGCAGGAATTTCACCAGGGCCTCCTCCTGGTTGGGGTCGATATTGGTGTCTATGGTGAAGGTGGAGCCGGAGGATCCGTCCTCATCAACTGGTACCTGCTTAGTCTCCGCCTTGTCCTGGGTGAACAGCTGCTTCTTCTTGGTTGGCGCAACCCCCTTGGCCTTGGGGGTGTCGGTGCTGGTGGGCTGCTGTGACGCCCCCGATTTAATCGTACACTAATCATGCACGCAAATGTGTACGATCAAGATCAGGGACTCACGGGAAGATATCACAACACAACTCTACAAATAAAATAAGTCATACAAGCATCATAATACAAGCCAGGGGCCTCGAGGGCTCGAATACAAGTGCTCGATCATAGACGAGTCAGCGGAAGCAACAATATCGGAGTACAGACATAAGTTAAACAAGTTGCCATAAGATGGCTAGCACAAACTGGGATACAGATCGAAAGAGGCGCAGGCCTCCTGCCTGGGATCCTCCTAACTACTCCAGGTCGTCGCCAGCGGGCATCACGTAGTAGTAGGCACCTCCGGTGTAGTAGGGGTCGTCGTCGACGGTGGCACCTGGCTCCTGGACTCCAGCATCTGGTTGCGACAACCAGGAAGAAGGAAAGGGGAAAAAGG
This sequence comes from Triticum aestivum, assembly GCF_018294505.1. Classification (NCBI taxonomy): domain Eukaryota; kingdom Viridiplantae; phylum Streptophyta; class Magnoliopsida; order Poales; family Poaceae; genus Triticum; species Triticum aestivum. Next base: position 151,707,140 of record NC_057795.1, on the reverse strand, counting down.
GGGAAGAAAGCAACTGTGAGTACTCATCCAAAGTACTCGCAAGCAAGGAACTACACTACATATGCATGGGTATATGTGTAAAGGGCCATATTGGTGGACTGAACTGCAGAATGCCAGAATAAGAGGGGGATAGCTAATCCTGTCGAAGACTACGCTTCTGGCAGCCTCCGTCTTGCAGCATGTAGATGAGAGTAGATTTAAGTCCTCCAAGTAGCATCCCCAAGTAGCATAACCAGGTAGCAACTCTAGTAGCATCGCATAGCATAATCCTACCCGGCAATCCTCTCCTCGTCGCCCTGCGGAAAAGCGATCACCGGGTTGTCTGTGGAACTTTGAAGGGTGTGTTTTATTAAGTATCCGGTTCTAGTTGTCATAAGGTCAAGGTAGTCGTCTTGTTACCGAAGATCACGGCTATTCGAATAGATTAACTTCCCTGCAGGGGTGCACCACATTCCCCAACACGCTCGATCCCATTTGGCCGGACACACTTTCCTGGGTCATGCCCGGCCGCGGAAGATCAACACGTCGCAGGCCCACCTAGGCTCAACAGAGAGGCCAGCACGCCGGTCTAAACCTAAGTGCACAGGGGTCTGGGCCCATCGCCCATAGCACACCTGCACGTTGCGTACGCGGCCAAAAGCGGAACTAGCCCCCTTAATACAAGAGCAGGCTTACGTTCCAATCCGGCGCGCGCCGCTCCGTCGCTGACGTCTGAAGTGCTTCGGCTGATACCACGACGTCGGGATACCCATAACTACTCCCACGTAGATGGTTAGTGCGTATAGGCTCGTAGCCGACTCAGATCAAATACCAAGATCTCGTTAAGTGTGTTAAGTATCCGCGAACGCCGAACAGGGCCAGGCCCACCTGTCTCCTAGGTGGTCTCAACCTGCCCTGCCGCTCCGCCACAAAGTAACAGTCGGGGGCCGTCGGGAACCCAGGCCCACCTCTACCGGGATGGAGCCACCTGTCCTTTCAGCCCCCTCGTCAGAATCACTTGCGGGTACTCAATGAGCTGACCCGACTTTAGTCACCATCTGTATAGTATGTATGTATGTATAGTATATACCCGTGATCACCTCCCAAGTGATCATGGCCCGATAGTATAGCAAGGCAGACT